>NW_006921637.1:14076960-14085317 GCF_000298275.1 Orycteropus afer afer | reverse complement strand
TGTATCTGTCATTAAACCAATACCAGGCAGTTTTGACTACTGTGGCTGTATAGTAGGTTTTGAGATCCGGCAGTGTGAGGCCTTCTACTTTGTTTTTCTTCTTCAATAGTGCTTTGTTTATCTGAGGTCTCTTTCCTTTCCATATAAAGTTAATGATTGGTTTTTCCACATATCTAAAGAATGTTGATGAGATCTGGATTGGGATTTCATTGAATGTTAGATTGCTTTGGCTAGAACTGACATTTTCACAATGGTCGATCTTCCTATCCATGAGCATGGGATGTTCTTCCATTTATGTAGATCTCTTATGGTTTCTTGAAGTAGCTTTTTATAGTTTTCTTTGCAAAGGTCTTTTGTGTCCCTGGTAAGAATTATTCCCAAGTATTTTATTTTTTTGGTAGCTATTGTAAATGGTATTGATTTCCTTATTTCTTTTTAGCAATCTCTTTGCTGGTGTAGAGAAATGCAACTGATTTTTGGATCTTGATCTTATCTCCTGCCATGATGCTAAATCTCTCAATTAGTTCCAGTAGATTTTTAACTGAGTCTCCTGGGTTTTCTAGGTATAGGATCATATCATCAGCAAATAGAGATAGTTTGACTTCTTCCTTACCAATTTGGATGCCTTTGATTTCCCTTTCTTGCCTTATGGCCCTGGCTAGGACTTCCAGTATGATGTTAATAGAAGTGGTGATAGTGGGCATCCTTGTCTGGTTCCTTCTCAAGAGGAATGATTTCAGTCTCTCTCCATTGAGAATAATGTTGGCTGTTGGTTTTGCATAGATGCCCTTCATTATGTTGAGGAATATCCCTTCTATTCCTATTTTGCTGAGAGTTTTGATCAGGAATGGGTGTTGGATTTTATCTAATGCCTTTTCTACATCAATTGATGTGATCATGTGGTTCTTCTCCTTTGTTGTATTTAGGTGGTTGATGATGTTCATTGTTTTTCTAATGTTGAACTAGGACCTGGGAGGGGAAAAATAAAGAATAATAGTAAAAAGGACAGAAGTATTATTAATAATAATAGTTTTAAAACAGACAAAAGCAAGCAAACTAATATCCAGAAAAAAGAAAGAGAAAAATAACAAAAAGAAAGTAAAAAAGTCAGGGGAGGGCAGGGCAGGGCACCCAGGCTCTGTCAGAGCACACAGACTGGGATGGAGTTCCTGTGGGCCCAGAAGGTGGGTGGGAGTGGGGAATGGCCACAACTCCATTCACCAAGTGGGTGTGAACTATAAGAGTAATGAGGGGAATGTCGCTCCTTTTCAGTCGTTCATGTCCAGAGTGTCCTTGGGGTTTTTGGCAAGTGGAATCTGTTCTTAAGCCCCTGAAATCTGGGAGAGCACTGTCTCTTTAAATATCCAAAATGATCAAGCTGCTTGTAATCATTCAAAATGGCTGTACCCTCCAGACAGACAGAAGTCCACAGCTCAGCCCACCCTCCTCTTTGCTGCTTTTCCTTTTATTCACCTGCCACCAGAGCAGTCATCTGTGCAGCCCCTAGCTAGCAAGGCTGATTCTTAGGTTAATTCTTATGTCCTACCAGACTTGGCACTCTTCAAGCTGTCTGTCCCATGCCGTCAGGATCACTCAGGATCACTGCCAGACCGCAGCTCCATCTGTCTCCTTTTTTGATATTTTCATACAAATTCTTCTGCTAGTTGGGGTTTAGTCCACTTCTATATTCTTCCCTTTAAGGCTCAGGGGTCCAGGATTATCTTCTGGGTCTGTGTTAATTGGTTCCCCTTTTCTTTGTTGAAGAGGATCTGTGCAGTCTTTCTGCCTAGTCCACCATCTTACTGCTCCTCCACTCATATGCATTTTGTTTCATGACATTGACTGCAATTCCACACAATGTAACAGCTCTCTTCCCACTTCCTCACCATAGTAACCTCTTCCCTGTGTCCTTACCTCCCACCCCCTGAGCAATTACCTGTGGAAACACTACCTTTCTGTTCTCCCACTATCGATTGCTTCAAGGAGTGTATCTACTTGTAAATGTTCACCCACCATGCCTATCTATTGTTTAGCTGGAAGCCACAGGAGTGAGTTCAGGTCCAGACCTGAAGGGTAAATAGGGGACGTAGTGTCAGGGGTCTCACCAGACTCCATCAGACCAGCAAACCTGGTCTTTTTTTTTTTTTTTTTTTTTTTATGATTTTGAGTTTTGTTCCACATTGTTCTCCCACTCTATCCAGGATCTCCTGCACTGATCCCCCTTTGAGTGGTTGATAGTGGTAGGCAGGCACCATGTAGCTCTTCTGGTCTCATGGTCATATAGGCTGAGGATTACATGGTCTACCAGTCCCTTGGACTGACTATTTCCATGTATTTTTCATTTTCTTCATTCTCCCTTGCTCTGGATGAAGAGAGATCCATCATTTTTTCTAGATAGCTGTTTGTGAGCTTTTAAAACTCCAATCGCTACTCACCAAAGTAGGATGCAGAACAATGTTTTTGTGTAGTATGTTATGTCAATTGAGCTTAATGCCCTTGGGGGGATTTTTTTTTTTTTTCCTAAATTATATTCTTCCTAATGAGAATCTGCTGATAATAGATACTATTTGTTTTGGTTTATCTGAAAATATTTTTATTTTGCCTTCGCTCTTGAAAGGTTGGCAGGGATTTTAATGCTCCCTAAATACTCATATATTTCCCCATATGTCCTCCATTTTAATTGGTGGGCAAAATGTCTTTAAGCAAAAGTAATTAATTTCATGTGTCATTTCTGAGCTGAGGCAGTGACAATGCCCAATGCAACCAGGTTCTCTCTTCCTTTGCTTTGGTGATTCTACAGGCTGTGTGTTGAGATGGTGGAATCATTGGTGTAGGCAGTCTAGATTGACTAGCCACTGTATAGCAGACAACTGCCCTGGAGGGCCACCTGATTTGTAGGAGAAATAGCCCTTTGTATAATAGTAAGACTTTGTGTAATAGTAAGCCACAGATATTTTGACTTCATTTGTTGTTGTGGTATAACCTAGCTTATCCAGTCTAGTGTAACAGATATTCTTCCTTAGAACATTGAAACTGTTGTTCTGTTGTCTTTTCAATTACATTATTTTTGATTCAGTCTAATTGTTATTTCTTTGTCAGTAATTTGCCTTTCTAGCAACTTTTAATACCTTTTGCTGAAGGATGTTTATAGAGTTTTGCAATCTGGTTGGGTATGGATTTTAAAATATTTATCCTGCTTGAGATACATTGGTATTACTAATTCTGAGGATTGATGTCTTTTATCAGCTCTAGAAAATTATTGGCCATTACTTCTATAGACAGTGGCTCTTCTTCACTGTCTCTATAATGTTTTTCTAATGTTCCAAAAAGATGCATTTTGTATCTTTTTCTTTATTCTTTGTTTCTTGATACCCCTCTTTCTTATTTTCTATCTTTGTCTCTCTCTCTTGTTTAGTGTGCATTTCATTATATTTACTTTCTAGTTCATTAATTCTCTCCTTTACTATATCTTATGTGCTATTTAACTTGTCCATTGAGAATTTGACTGCATTTGACTTATGGTGTTGTCTGAGAATATTGAATATACATGGACTAGCAGAAGAACAAACAAGTCTGTCTTAGAAGAAGTACAACAAGAATGCTCCTTGGAAGTAAGGATGGCAAGACTTCATCTCATGTATTTTGGGCATAGTATTAGGAGGGACCAGTTCCTAGAGAAAGACATAATGTTTGGTAAAGTAGAGAGTCAGAGAAGAAGAAGATCTTTAATGAGATGGACTGATACAGTGGCTGCAATAATGGGCTCAAACAGAAACAACTGTGAGAATGATTCAGGACTGGACAGTGCTTTGTTATGTTGTGCTTAGGGTCACTATGAGTCAGAACCGACTCCACTGCACCTAACAACAACATTAAGTTTCTAATATGAGTTGTGTTTTTCCTTTCAGAAGTGGTATTTGGTTCTTTTTGGATCTCTGTGGTGATTTTATAATCTCTTATTCTGGAGTTCTATTTTTATGATAATCTTTGTTATTTCTTTAAATGAGTCAAAATATTTAGTTTGCTTTTCTATTTCGTAATTCTAACACCTGTTGTACTTGCTGTGCTTATTCTGTAGTGTGTTGTTTCTGCTACTCTGGCATGGTGGCTTGCTTCCTCATATATTCAGTGACTTGATTATGAGCTCAAGTCCCTTGGGCTTCTTAGAGGTGTGTTCTCCTGAGAGAATTTATACTTTCTTCTCCTAGGATCTAGGGGAAGAATGACATTAAAGTATATTTTTGTCTTGGGCATTTTAAGGCATCCATATACTATGAAATCACATTCCAAATGTGTGTCAGTACGGGCTCCTGGCTAGGAATTTTCAGGAGGGATGTATTTTACTTCTTTGTGGTAAAACTAGAACCAAGGCAAAGGCAAGTAGTTCTCCCTCCCACATCCCTCTGTTGTTGTGTGCCTGTGAGTTGGACCCGACTCATAGTGACCCCTTCTTGGATTTCCAAGGCAGTATCACTTACAGAAGTAGATCCCCCAACCTTCCTTCTGAGGAGTGGCTGGTGGGTTTGAACCACCAGCCTTCTGGTTAGCAGTCAAGTGCCTTAGGCACTATGCTACCAGAGCATCCGTCGGTAGGGTGCACTTTTTTCTAGTTCACCTACTGGAAGTGTTGCTCTTCATGAATGGTGGATATTCATGAAAATGGTTCTCTGATGTGACCTCTCACCCTGATGAGACCACAGGCTATAACTACACTCCCTGCATGTGTGGTCTCTGAAAACCTGGCTCTATTACACTGGGATTGGCATATAATCTCAGAAAAAAAAAAAATTCTCATGTTCCACTTACCCCAGGATTTATGCTTTCCTATCTTTTCTGGTTTAGCAAATGTATTTGCTTTGCTGTCATCTCAGTCATGATTTCAAATCGTCCCCATCATCTTTATGTGTGTTGTATTGAAAAGAATTTTTAGAAATTGAATTATCCTACTTTCTGATAGACTCTGTTCTAAGTAATGATGATGTAACAAACAAAGAAGACAAAAATTCCTGCTCTCATAGAGCTCACATTCTAAAGGAAGATGCAAAAAAATTAAAAAATATAAGTAAATACATAGTAAGCTGGTGACTGGTGTCCAAGAGAAAATGAAGTAGTAAAAAGGGATAAAAGAATGTCAGTGGTCAGAAATGGGATGGATTTTAAAGAGTCAGTTATAGGAAGCCTCACTGAAAATGATTATTAGCAGATGAGGGAGCAAGTAAGTGGATAGCTGGTTAAGTCTGCTCTAGGTAGAGGGAACATGACAATCTACTGTTTGAAACTCTCATTAGTTTTTCCCGTTGTCTCCAGGATTGAGGTAAACTCCTTAGCATATGCCTGAATTTGAGGTCATTGTTGTTACTAGTAGTTGCCATCAAGTTGTCTCAAATTCATGGTGATCCTGTGTACAATAGAAAGAAATGCTGTCTTCTTCTGTGCCATTTTCGCAGTCACTGGAATGCTTGAGTTCATCATTGTAGTCACTGTGTATTTTGACTGTCTTCCAACCAAAGAGGCTTATCTCCCACCACTATATTGGACTATATTTTGTTGTGTCCATAGGGTTTTCATGGGCTGATTTTTCAAAATAGATCACCAGACCTTTCTTCCTAGTCTATCCTAATCTTCAGGCTCTGCTGAAACCTGTTGACTATGGATGACCTTGCTGGCATTTGAATTACTGGTGGCACAGCCACCAGCAACACATAAGCCACCACAGTATGACAAACTGACAGATGAGCAGTGAGTAGTCGAGGTAGAAGACTTCTAGGAGAAGATATACTAAATGTTATGAAAGTACAAGATCATGGAGCTGGCACAGGACTGGGTAGTGTTTTGTTCTACTGTTCTACTGTCGCTATGAATTGGAGATGACTCAATGGCACCTAACAACAACAACAATGAAAGTACAGAGCAAACATACTCTAAATATCATATCCTGCCTCTACCCTTGGAAATGCCCTCCAGAGGCTGCTGGCTGTCATGGAGTTTCATCAGCACCACATATAATGTACTACCTGCTTTGTCCCAGTCACTTAATGATGAGTTCTTGCCCTCTTGTTTTTCACCTATTCTTTTTTCTGTCCTATTATTCCCTCCTCCTCAAGCACATATTTTCTTTGCTTTGCACAATTTCTTCCACTGTGTTAGTCAGAGCCTTATGATGTTTGTTTAAACAAGCCAATCTTTACTCTCTTACATTGAAAATACTGTTTTTCCTAAAAAATTATTCAGAGTGAGATAAATGCTTTTGATCCCCTTTAGCTCACTCCCTTTTGGAGGAGTCCTGGTACTCTCAGGAGTTCTATGTGGGTTAGGGAACTATTCCCATCATAGGCCCTAGTGCACAGGAGCTGTTGATGTCCAACTAGAATGTATTCCCTCCCAAAGGAGATGAGAGCAGGATGTGCAGGCTTGGGTTAGGCCACCCCAGAAATAATATCTCTCTGTCTTCTCAGGCCAGGCCCCTGTTAATGATGCCGACTGGGCTCAACTTTGACATTGGGAGAAGCAACAGTGCTCTGCTCAAGGGCTGCTTTAGAGAAAGGATAAGGAAGTCTTTCTCTGTCCCAACTTTCTAAATCTTCTTGAATAAAAAGAAATAAACCAGCCAAGTGATGTCTTTCTTTTAGTTTCTCATGATGCCAGGGATTTTGTTTTGATATAGATGAGGAAGGGCTATGCTTCTTTTGCTTCTCCAGCTAACTAACTAGTTGCCTTGGGGTCTGTTCCAACTCAGAGTAGAACTGTTCTATAGGGTGTTCGATGGCTGATTTTTTAGAAGTTGATCATTAAGGCTTTCCTTCAAGGCAGCTATATATGAACCACCGACTCTCTAGGTAGCTATTGAATATTTAACCATTTGCACCACCTAGGCAGCCTCCACCAAATTCTTCTATCCAACCTAGAGCCTGGGGGCATAGTGTACAGCAACTCACCACAGGGCCATAATGTATTTGTATAATTTTACATTAGCTTTAGAATTCATAGGAATGTTGCATTCTACTCTGGGGAACATCTATGTGTGTTTTGCTATAATAAAAATGTTTTTCTTAAAATCTTCAAGTAAAATTGATCTTCCAGAAAGCTGTGGCCTGTGTGGCCTCCATCTCTGTGTGGCCTCAGAGTGGCCACGTGGACCTCCCAGGAAGGTGTGTCCCCTCTGAGAAGCCCAAGGTGACATAGTCAGAGGCATGGCTCTGCCCCAAATGCATGACAGGGTCTCAGGCTGTCACTCTGTCTCTGGGTTTAGTTTACTTATTTGTGTGATTTGAGTGTTGGGCCAAGCCTGCTTTTCTCCAGCTTGGGCATTCTGGACACCACTATTCCATGTGGAGCATTTTGCTGCATTTTATTAATTTGGGAAGAATCTTTGATCAGAACCAAACATTTCATGTTTGTTTTCAGCCCAGTAATGGCATTTTTAGTGAAGTTGATGGAAAATAGCTCAGGTACTTCTAAGCAGTCACAGGAAAAAAATAATATCTTCTTCCTGCTTTACTAAAAGTCTCAGGTTTTTACCAAGCTTGACCTAAGTATCTAAGAAACACAGCTCCTGGCTCTGCATTCTGCTCAAGTGATGGCATGCTTGGGGTCTAAAGCATTGAGACCAAAACTTAGGTCACCATTTCATCCATTCAGAGTATCTATCAATTACTTATGCATCACCTGCCCCATGCCCCTGGTAAGCAGGCTTAAGAATTTGGTTTGAAGGCGCAGAATGGAAAAACTTGCCAATGCCTCTTCAGGGCTTGCCTTACAGCCAGAGCCAGGAGCAAGTGGGTTGTTTGACTCATTTTTTAGAGTCTTTTTCACTTAGTACAAGAGTGGAAGTTCTATCATAGATACACTCTTGGTATAATGAGATCATGGATGTGGATGCCCTTGTAGGTTGGAAGTGCTATACAAACATTAAGTACTAATATTAGCAGGTTTTTATTTAGAAGAGTGAGGTGGGAAGTGGGACAGAGAGAGGCTGGTGTTTGAAGGGATGGCCAGGCCATCAACAGGGGTCAAGTGAGTCTGTGTTGGGAGTCCCAGTTCACCCTCCAGGGGAGGGTAGTAATGAAAGGTCACTGGCCTCTTTCCTCTCAAGGCCAAGCCTCTGGACATTTCAGTAGTCCTGGACCCAGGGAAGTGTGACTGTGAACAAGATTGGCCCCGTGGGACACTGAGCTTGAAACAGACAAGTATTCACACAGGGATGTGGCTGAGCTTAACAGCAAAAGGCAGGGACGAGGAGAGGCGGGGCAAGATGGCAGACTAGGCAGAAGGATTGCACAGACCCTCTTCAACAAAGAAAAGGGAAACCAATAAATACAGACACAGAAGATAATCTTGGACCCCTGAGCCTTGAAGGA
>NW_006921637.1:14049663-14069799 GCF_000298275.1 Orycteropus afer afer | reverse complement strand
AAAAAAAAAAAAAAAAAAGGCAGGGACGAAGCCATGGAATAGGAATGAGAGAAGCAGAGGGTTTGAAGTAATATTGAGCAAAAGAGCAAAGGGAGATTTCCTGTGGCCAGGAGTGAAACTGCTGGACTGGACCTTTCAGTACAAGTTTTGCAGCTTTTGGTTCCTAGGTGCAGCAAATGAGGACACTGAGTCCTTTTTGGCAATCCCAAGGAAGGCAATGGAGTGAATCCATAACCTTGTTGATTCCCAGAACACCTCATTCCAGAGTGAAGTCCACAAAGGAGGAGGTGGCCTCCTGAGATTTACAGACTGGGCAGGGCACCCAGCCCAGCCCTGGTCATAATGGTGTGGATGGGGTCAGGGCAAGGATCTAGTCACAGGGAGGCTGGGTTTCTAGACAGAGCAACTGGGAGATGAGAATGGGAGGTCAAGGGGGACCCAGCATCTAGGCAAGAAAATGGGGTCTTGCTGCAGCCTACCTTCTCCATACTCTTAGCTCTCTTCCCAGCAACCAGTGTGAGGTCTGAGGGCCCCCATCACCAGGTAAATTCTAGATCCCTCCTTTTGTGACCTTTATGTTACTAATTCATGCCATCATTGTCCTGGTCTGGAGTGCTACAGAAGTCCTTATGGTCCATTCTTCAGACGAACCAGAGTGACCTCTGCAAACAGCATTGTTGATCCTATTATTCCTCTGCCAGAGCCTTCCAGGCTTGCCAGTTCTCATTGGGCAATCCATCACATGAAGAACCAGTGTCATCTGCCTGTGACCGTCAGAATTGCCCCATGACCCTCTAGGCTCTAAAGTCATTGCCTTTTTCAATCTAACACCTACTCCTTCCCAGGCTAGACTCCCCACCTCCAGGTGGTCTATGATGTAGTTATCTGGGAAATTGCTCCTTCATTTGATCAGGATGAAATATTCTTTCCTCCAGGGAACTCTTCCCTCATAGAATACATTATCTTAGGGCCCTGAACTTCTCTTTTGTAGCACTCATCATAGCTGCTGTCGGCTGAGTTGTGTTAAGTCTGACTTCCCCAGGACAATGTGAGGCCCAAGAGGCAGGTGGCCACCACTGCATCCTTAGTGTCAACTGGTGCATCTACACAGTGAGTGCTCACTAAATATTTCTGGAACAAAGGAATACATAATGGATTCAAAATGTTACTAGATCAATTGACAAACAAGGTATGTTAATACAATGGGATATTACTCAGCAATAAAAAAGGGACAAACTTCTGATACAGGCAATCACATGGATGAATCTCAAATTACCAATTTGAGAAAGAAGCAAGGCACAAGGATTACACACACTGAAGAGTTTATATAAAACTACAGAAAACTGAAACTAATCTCCAGTGACAGAAAGTAGGTTTGTGGTTGCCTGGAGCAGAGGGTACAGGGGAGAAGGGGACTCTGATGGCACAGGGGAAACTTTCAACAGTGATGGAAGTGGTTCTACCTTTGCTAAAACAGTGATGTCAAAACTTAACATATTGTGTACTTTAAATTAATGCAGCTTGTATGTAGAGGAGCTCTAGTAGCACATTGGTTAATGCATTCAGCTGCTAACCAAAAAAAATTAGCAGTTCAAACCCACCATCGACTCAATAAGTGTATATAAATCATACCTAAATAAAATTGGTTAAATGTTTTAAATTTTAAAAATGAGCCCTTTAAATGGCATAATTAATGTTTATTTTAGTCATTTCCTCTACCTGACAAGATCTAGAAGCTTAAGTTTGGTCCAGGGATGCTCACCATTTATTGAACATCTACTCTGGTCCCTGCATTGTGCTTGGCACTTTATATGCATTATTTCAGTTACCTTTGTGACAGTTCCCTGAAGAGATATGAAGCACCCTAAGCTCTGTCATACTCTCTTCCACCCTTGTTTGTTAGTCATGGGCTAGCCTTGGGTTCAGAGACAACTGGACAAGGGTGGACTTAAGCTGACCAGTCAGATGCTCTTTTTTGCATAGTTGCACTAAGAGACACAGAACCAGGCCCTACAGTCTGTGCCTCAATGCAGCCCTGGCAAAGCCAGATCCCAGCAGGGCAAACTGGGAGACCCATAGAAACTAGCATGCAGAAAAGAGCGTGGAGAGACCACGGAAGGGAGCAGAGTGTGGAGGATTGCATGAGTCCTGTAATGGGGCTTCTAGAGTTTCTCTTGCATCAAATCATATGACCTTCTCTGAGGGAATTTCTGTTCCTTACAACCAAATTAGCCCTAATTAAGTAGGTATTCATATCTCTATTTTATGAATGTGGAAATTGAGTTTCAGACAGGTTAAAAGACTCACTCAAGGTCATAAAGCTAATTAATGTTGTTTTTAGATACTGTCGAGTTGATTCTGACTCATGGCAACCCCATATGACAGAATAGAATTGCCCCATAGGGTTTCCTAGGCAGTAATCTTTGCTGGAGCAGATTGCCAGGTTTTTCCCCAGAGGAGCCTCTAGGGGGTTTGAACCCCAACCTTTCAGTTAGCTGCTGCGGACTTAACCATTGGACCACCAATACTCCTTATAGTTAATTGGTAGCACACCCAAATTTGCTAAACTCCATAGCAATTTATTTACCAATAATCATGCTGCTCCCATAGCTAAAGGAATAAAATGTCATTAAAGAACACAGTGATCCAGTTTCCTTCACTGAGCTGGCACCCAGTTCAGATAGTCTGAGAAGCTGTGCAGTTGTTTTTCTTAAGCCTCGCTCATGGGGTGGACTTCCATTTGGTTTACATGAAATAACACATGTAAAATGCCTGGCTCCCCAGAGAATCCCATCACAAACTCAGATAGGAAAAAGGCAGAGATCCTGAACCATGCAGCTGAGAGTTAGATAGAGAGAATAGAACTTAAAATACATCCTTGAGTCCTGGGTGAGCAAGAATTGGTGTAATTTAGTAGTAACAGTAGCTCTGTTTGTCTTGATAGTGGAAGCTAAAATGGTTTTAATTGTCTGACTAAAGGATTGCTCTATTTGGTCAAAGAAAGAAGCATTTTCCTGTCATTAACTCCAATAGGAATTTGCGGCTAATGCTGCTTTTAAATGACAGTGTCTTCAATAGTAGTGCCACAAAGAACTCAGAACTGTCATATGTCCATTTCTACTAGCAAATGTGGATGCAAGTTTAAGGTATAACGTTAAATTGTAACTCTTGAAAGACAACTCCCCAGGGAGCTATTCTTTTCTTAGAAAGATATAAATACAAATTTTAAATAACCATGCACACATTCTATGAAGAGCATATGCACAGCCACCACCACCACCCCCTGGCTCCCCAGCACTGAACTTTCCAAAAGGCTCCCCAGCAGGGGTTGGAAAGCTCTGGCTGTTAGCTTTCTCCCAAAGCTGATATTTTTCTTAGGAGGCAGTCTGTTCTCTATTATGTAGGAGACTGACTACTGGCAAGAGCAATTAAATAAACTGCCATTCACTTTGTCCCTAGAGGCGGGGGTTTAACTGAGCAATGTCTAGTTGCAGTGACTCATCAGAGACGATCTGGCAAAGGGCACTTAGTTGACTAATTAGTTCAGAACACCCAGGGACTAGAATTCAGCTGGTAACTCTTAAGATTCCCTAGCAGGGGGCAGGGAGCACTTCCTATCCAGAGGTCACCTCTCTTCCCCTAATCAGACTGACTTCATCATCTTCTCACTTACCGTAATTGTAATTGCCTATGATTAGTACCCTGGGAGCTTTCAAATTATATATATATATATATATAATGCCTCGGCATCATTATTGATTTTAATCTGCCTGACTCGGCAATGCCAGTATCAAGACATTTCCATGTACAGCCAGGATTGAGAACCAGTGCAATAGATGAAAGTGTAAGCAAGTCCCTTCCTTCTCCCTTGAGGCTGACTGTTCTAACACAACCAATGCATGAGTGGATCAGTGAGAAAGACTCTTTGTAAGTTAAAAATCACTTTCTTCTCCCCCTAGAAAAGGGAATAGCTGTGTTGGAGGTTACAGTTCTTTTCTTTGTTGAAAGAGAAAAGGATAATATATTTATAACAGCCATCTGTCCATCCATCCATCAATCAATCCATTTCACCTGTATACACTGTCAGTACTGATCTGTGCTGAGAAAGGAACAAGAAGGAGGTTGGACGGAGCATGGGGCAGCAGTCTGGAGATTTTGTGTTTAGTCCTGGTTCCGCACCTGCTAGACAGATTACTTTAGGCAAGTCCCTTAATAAAGTTGGGGCATAGGCTATCTGAGAAATGAGAGCACTGGACTAAAATTCTCAAAGAATCTACATTTTTAAAACAAAACCCACTGCCATCAAATGGATTCTGACTCATAGTAATCCTCATTGGGTTTCCAAAGCTATAAATCTTTATGGAAATAGATTGCCTCATCTTCTTCCTGCAGAGCAGCTGTTAGATTTGAATCACCGACCTTCTGGTTAGCAGCCAAATGCTTTACTCACTATGCCACCAGAGCTACCTTATATTTCTAAAGGTCTATGGATTTTTAAGACTGGACTTTGCTATCAAAAATGTTACTATGTGGTTGAAGAGACAAGACACACAACAAATCAGAAATAGGAAGTGAAAGACCAAAGATATCTCACATAGGACTGTTCATTGTAAACCTTAGTGATTCCCTGCAAATGTAAGGGCACCTTCATGCAGGCAGGTCATCATCCTGCTGATCTGGTGTCAGAAGAAGGTGTGATATAGGTGTTTTTGCTAAACTTGAGCTGTTAATAACAAAAATCCAAAATCTAGAAAGAAGGCCAAGAGGATGACTGCATGTCCTCTCAATGTCACATTGAGCATTGTTTAACAGACCCACCCAGACATTATTCCACATCCCAGGAGAATGTGCCATTGTTTGACTTTGCTATTTAAAAGCTCAGATTCTGTGACAGTAAGTGTGAGATTACAGATATTTGTCTAGTAAAGATGTAAATGGAAGCTCTGGTAGAGTAGTGCCTAAGGCACTTGACTGCTAATCAGAAGGCTAGTGGTTCAAACCTACCAGCCACTCCTCGAAAGGAAGATGGGGCAATCTACTTCCGTAGTGATACTGCCTCAGCAACCCAAGGAGGGGTCACTATGAGTTGGGTCTGACTTGATGGCACATAACAACAACAACAACAACAGGGCATTAACCAGATTTGTCTCAAATATCACAATCCATTTTAGTGTGCCTTTCCTGATGGACTAAATAAACCCCATTATCTTAAATGCAATGTGAGCCAGCCTTACTGACTGAAGCTTTTTTTATTAACAGATGAGCTGAAGAAAATCATTGTTATGTGTTCATACTATTTAGTTTGAGAACAATATATTTAGCTTTTGAAGACTTCTCTCTGATAGTACTGATTCAGTCCCTCTTCTCTCCAGCTGTGCCCTTGAGGGGATTGTGTAAGGAAAGGTCAGCTGTTGGTGGAGTAAGAAACCCTACACGGCCAGAGCCCACATCCATGGTTACTAGCAGTGCCTTCACAGCCAAATGAAACCCTAGTCAGAACAGAAAGACCCCCTTGTGGACGATGTGGGAGAGAGGTGA
The DNA here is from genome assembly GCF_000298275.1 of Orycteropus afer afer. Taxonomy (NCBI): domain Eukaryota; kingdom Metazoa; phylum Chordata; class Mammalia; order Tubulidentata; family Orycteropodidae; genus Orycteropus; species Orycteropus afer. The sequence goes on along the minus strand of NW_006921637.1, from coordinate 14,064,261 downwards.
CTCAGATTCAGAGACCACTTGTCTCTCAGAAGTATCTTTTAGCACTGTAAGCCAAGCACGGATTGAAGGATAAAGGGAAGACTGATCAGGTGGTCTAGAAGAAGCTAGGCCAGCTCCTTGATCCCAAAATGGAGCAGCCTAACCTGAAACTTTAGGCTGAGGAAACCCTTTTGCTCTATTAGAAGCACGTTCCACCTCACCCTGACTCTTAGAGGTTGGAAGGCATCCATAAAACTGCCCATGGCACATTGAATTCATTTAGGCTGACTCTTAAAGAAATGGCATTCAGAAAGTCCAAAGCCCAGGACAAGGCAATAAAAGCTATACCACTCCCACTAAATAACTTATAATTGATTTTGCAATTATGTCACAAAAATGATAGTACAGATGGTGGAAATAAAAACTGAAGAAACCTTTCTGGAACAGCAAGTGGCAAGAATCTTTAACATGTTCATATAACTGGTCCCAATAATTCTATTTCTAAGAATATATTTCTAAGGAAATCATCAGAGATGAAGACAAAGAATTTTTTTGAAAGCTAGCCATTGAAAATTAGGAAAAATCTAAATGCTCAACAATAGGCAACAAGTTAAAGTATGGTAGAGATAAAGTGGAATGATTGTAGACATTAATTTTTTTTTTTAATATATAAGTTTCAGAGGTTCCAGTAAGATGGCAGAATAGGCAGACAAACTACATAGACAGACCCTCTTCAACAAAGCAAAGGGGAACCAATTAATATAGATACAGAAGCTAATCCTGGAGCCCTGAGCTTTGAAAAGAAGGATACAGAACTGGACTAAACTCCAACTAGTAGCAGAACCTGCATGTAAACATCAAGAAAGGAGACATACAGAGCTGCAGTCTGTTAGCAATCCTCATGGCACAGACAGCTTGGATATTGCCAAGTGATGTAAGGACCTAGGAATTAACCTAAAAATTGGCCTAGCTAGCCAGGTGTTGCACGGAGGACTGCATGGGTCAACAGTGAATAAAAGGGGAAGCAGCAAAGAGGGAGATGGGTGAGCTGTGGACTTTTGGCTGTCTAGAGGGTGCAGTCATTTTGAATGTTTACAAGCCATTCAACCATTTTGGATATACAAAGTGACATGTTCTCTCAGATCCCTGGGACCTAAGAATAGGTCTCCACTTGTCGGGAACTGCAACGATATTCCAGAAGCAAATGACTGGAAAGGTGTGATATTCGCCTTGTTACTCTTATACCCCCTACCCTTTTGATGAATGGAGGTGCAGCCATCCCTCACTCCCACTCACTTTCTGGGCCCACAGGAATTCCATCCCAGTCTGTGTGCTCTGGCAGAGCCTAGGTGCCCTGCCTCACCCTGCCCCGATTTTTTTCCTTTTTTTTTTTGTCTGTTCTAAAATTATTACTATTATTATTATTTATCCTTTTATTCTTTATTTTTCCCTTACCAGATTCTAGTTTTCAGCTTTTTCTCTCTGCCCTGTTCCTGACTCCCATTTTTTTTCTTTCTCATGGTTAACCCCATTCCTTGTTTTTCCTTTTGCATTTTTCCCATTTTTTCTTCATAGTTCTCCTACTCTACCTCTTTTCTCTTATTGCCTCCTTCCCAGATATTGTGGAGTTTCTTTTCCTTTCTTTGGTGATTGTTCCTGTTTTTTTTTTTTTTTTTTTTTTTGTCTGCTTGCTTTTGTTTTTTTTTGTTTTGTTTTGTTATTTTTGTTTTTGACTAACTGAGTGGGAGACAGCAACCATGTCCATATGACACAACTACACCCACACCTCATGCAGCTCCACTTACTGAGTGAGAGCCACCACTTCCTTCTCTACCAATGGGCCAATGATAAATGACCACCAAGAAAAGCATGACTCACCCTTAACTGCACATCACAAACAGTTAACAGAGATCTAAATACAGCAATGTTACAATGTCTCAGAGACAACAGACCATCACAGTCTGCAGAAAGAAGCGAGGTAAAGTGGTAGAAACCAGAGAGCAGGATACATACTTGGAACACAACCCTGAGGAAGAAGCAGCTTTGGAACTATCTGATACAGAATTCAAAAGAATAATACTTGAGTTTCTGCAAATAATTGAGAGACAGATCAAGGAAAATACTGACAAAATTAAGGAAAACACAGTCAAAACTTTAGAAGAATTTCAGCAGAAAATACAAGAACAAAATGATAAAATAAATGAAAAATTAGAAATCATATAAAATCTACAGATAGAAATCCAGAAGATTAATACTAAATTTTCAGAAGTAGATAACACATTGAAAGGGCAAAGGGGTAGAATTGAATTAATGGAAGACAGAATTAATGAGATTGAAGACAAATACCTGAATACTTCCTTGGAAAGCAATCAGAAAAAAAGATCAAAACACAATGAGGAAAACCTAAGGTTCATGTGGGATACCATCAAAAGGAATAACCTACAGGTAATAAGAATTCTAGAACAGGAAGAGAAAAAGAAAACCACTGAGAAAATTGTCCAAGATTTGTTGGAAAAGAAGTTCTCTGATATGATAAAATGAAAATATATCCATTCAGGAAATCCAATGAACCCCAAACACGATAGACCCCAAAAGAAAATCAACAAGATATATCATCTTCAAATTCACCAAAATCAAAGAAAAAGAAAGAATCCTGAAAGCAGCATGGGAAAAACAAAAAGTTACCTACAAAGGACAACCAATAAGAATAAGCTCTGCTTTCTCAGCAGAAACCATACGAGTGAGAAGGCAAAGGGATGGTATATATAAAACCCTGAAAGAGAAAAATTCCAACCAAGAATTATATACCCAATAAAATGGTCTTTCAAATTTGATGGTGATATTAGAAGATTTGCAAATGAGCAGAAATTAAGGGAATTTGTTAAGACCAGACCAACCTTACAAGAGATAATGAAGCGAGTCCCTTGAACAGAGAACCAATAATAGCAAACAACAACTGAACATTAATACACAAGATGACATAACCCAGAAATCAACATAGCTATGGAAGTATCCAAAGTAAAAAAAAAAACCTTACAAGAGAGTAACAAGGAACCAGAGACATTAATTGACAAATGAGGACAACTACAAACCAAAAAGAGGGGAAAAATAGTGTAGTTACAGAACTTCTAAATGGTAAGGAAATTAAGAGAGTTGAAAGATAGAATAGACTATTCTAAACTTGGAAATAAAACTATAAATCAAAGGTAACCTCAAAGAAAAATGATAAATCTTCACATCACAATAAAAAAGAGGACAAGCACAAATATTTAGCAAATACTAAAACAATGGCAACAAAGGAAATGATAACATGATTCATAAGCTAATGAAGTTAGCACAGAAAATTATATGGAACAAGGAAATCAGGAACACCATGAAAAAAACACATAATGCATACATGACAAAAACTACACTATCAATGCATTAAATGCACCACTCAAGAGAAGGAGAGCTGCAGACTGGATATGAAAATATAACTCATCAATATGCTGTCTACAAGAGAAACACTTTAGAGACAAAGACAAAAATAGACTAAAAATCAAAGGTTGGAGAAAGATATATCAAGCAAATGGCAACCATAAAAGAGCAGGAGTGCCAATATTAATTTCTGATCAAATGAACTTTAAGCTAAAATCCACCAGAAGAGACAAGGAAGGGCATTATATAATTATTAAAGGATCAATTGAACAAGAAGATGTAACCATAATAAACATCTAGGACCCAATGAAAGAGCCCCAAAATACATAAATCAGATTTTAACAGAATTGAAAAGGCAAATAGATGAGTCCACAGTTATAGTGGGAGACTTTAATACACCACTTTCAATGAAAAATAGAACTGGAAAGAAACTCAATAAAGACACAGAAGAACTAAACAATACAACCCACAAACTTGACCTTATAGATATCTACAGAGCACTTCACCCAACAACAGCACAATATGCATTCTTTTCCATGCACATGGAACATTCTCCATGATAGATCTTATGTTAGGCCATAAAACAAGCCTTAATAAATTTAAAACCATTGAAATACTGCAAAGCATCTTCTCAGATTACAATGCTATCAAATTAGAAATCAACAACAGGAAGATCAACAGAAAAAGAGGAAACACATGGAAACTGAACAACAATCTCCTCAAAAATGACTAGGTAATAGAAGAAATAAAAAATGAAATTAAAAAATTCCTTAAATCAAATGAGAATGAAAACACAACATACCAAATCTTTGGGATACAACAAAAGCAGTGATCAGAGGACAATTTATAGCAATAAATGCACACATCAAAAAAGAAGAAAGAGCCAAAAGCAACATTTTAAACCATCTCCTACAATTAGAAAAAGAACAGGAAGAAAAGCCTACAGTCACCAGAAGAAAGGAAATAATAGATTCAAACAGAAATCAATGAAGCATAAAATAGAAAGACAATAGAAAAAATCAACAAGAATAGAAGTTGGTTTTTTGAAAAGATTAATAAAATTGACAATCCACTGGCAAATTTAACAAAGGACAAGAGGGAGAGAATTCAAATAACATGAATAAGAAACGAAATGAGCAACATGACAACAGAACCAACTGAAATTAAAAAAATAACATCAGGATACTATGAAGAACTGTACTCCAACAAATTTGAAAATCTAGAAGAAAGGGATATATTTCTAGAAACACACTACTTACCCAAACAAACACAGACTGAGGTGGAAAAGTTAAACAGACCCATAACAAAGAAGAAATTGAGCATTACCAACTCAACAAAAAATTACCAACAAAAAAATCCTGTCCCAGATGGTTTCACTGGAGAATTCTACCAATCCTACTCAAACTATTCCAAAACACAGAAAAGCATGGAATCCTTCCAAATTCATTTTCCAAAACAAGCATAACCTTGATACCAAAACCAGTCAAAGAGATCACTCAAAAGGAAAACTACAGACCAATATCCCTCATGAGTATAGATGGCAAAATCTTCAACAAAATCTTAGCCAATAGACTCCAACAGCATATCAAAAAAAGAAGAAGAATTCACTATGACCAAGTGGGTTCATATCAGGTATGCAAGGATGGTTCAACATTAGAAAAACAATCAATGCCATCCACCACATAAATAAAACTAAGGAAAAGAACCATATGATCATATCACTCACTGGAGAAAAGGTGTTTGGTAAAATCCAACACCCATTCCTGATAAAAACTCTCAACAAAATAGGAATAGAAAGGACATTCCTCAACGTAATAAAGGGCATCTATGCAAAACCAACAGCCAATATTATTCTCAATGGAGAGAGACTGAAACCATTCCTCTTGACAACAGGAACCAGACAAGGATGCCTTCTATCACCACATCTATTCAACATTGTATTGGAGGTCCTAGCCAGGGCAATAAGGCAAGAAAGGGAAATGAAAGGCATCCAAATTGGCAAGGAAGAAGTTAAGCTATCCTTATTTGCTGATGATATGATCCTATATATACAAAACCCAAGAGACTCACATTTTTAGATTTTTTTATGTACTGGAACTAATTGAGAGATTTTGCACAGTGTCAACATCTAAAATCATCACCCAAAAATCAGTTGGATTCCTCTACACCAGCAAAGAGATTGCTGAAAAAGAAATAAGGAAATCAGTAACATTTACAATAGCTGCCAAAAACATTTAGATACTTGGGAATAAATCTCATGAGGGACACAAAAGACCTGTACAAAGACAACTATAAAAAACTCCTTCAAGAAAACATAAGAGATCTACATTAATGGAAGAATATATCATGCTCATGGATAAGAAGATTGAACATTGTGACCAATCACTAACTTTATAAAGAAAGGAAAGAGACATCAGATAAGCAAAGTACTATTGAAGAATAAGAACAAAATAGGAGGTCTCACACTCCCAGATCTTAAAACCTACTATACAGCCACAGTCGTCAAAACTGCCTGGCATAGGTACAATGACAGACACATAGACCAATGGAATAGAATTGAGAATGCATAAATAGACCCATTGACCTATGGCAGCTGATCTTTGACAAAGGGCCAAAATCCATTAAATGGGAAAGAGAATGTTTAAGAAACAGTGCTGACTGGATATCCATTTGCAGAAAAATGAAACAAGATCCGTACCTCACACCATAAACTAAAACTAACTCCAGATGGATCAAACACTTAAATTTAAAACCTAAAACTGTAATGTTCCTCAAGGAAAAAATAGGAGCAAATTTATGAGCCCTAATACAGGCATAAATAGACTATTAAGCATAACCCACAATGCACAAACAGCAGAAGATATACTAGAAGGAAAGGACCTTCTAAAAATTAAATTTTTATGTGCTTCCAAACACTTTCCCAAAAGAGTGAAAAAGAGAACCTACAGATTGGGAAAAAATATTCGGCAATGACATATCTGACAAGGGATTTATCTCCAGGATTTATAGAAAACTCCAACACCTCAACAGCAAAAAGACAAGTAATCCAATTTAAAACGGTCAGAAGACATGAACAGACACTTCACCAGAGAGCATATTCAGGTGGAAAACAAACACATGAATAAATATTCACGACCATTAGCCATTAAAGAGATCCAAATCAAAACAATGAGATACCATCTTGCCCCAACACTAGAAGCAAACTTAAACAAGACAGAAAATAACAAATGCTGGTGAGGATGCAGAGAGATTGGGACTCTCATACACTGCTGGTGAGACTGTAAAATGATACAACCACTGTGGAAAGCATTATGGAGATTCCTTAAAAAAATTAGAATTAGAAATACCAATGGTCCAGCCATTGCATTACCAGGTATATATCCTAAAGAAGTGGAAGCCAGAGCAAACAGATATATGCACACCCATGTTCATTGCAGCACTATTTACAATAGCCAAAAATGGAAACAACCTAGGAATCCATCAACAGAAGAATGGATAACCAAACTATGGTACATACACATAATGGAATACTATTCAACCCTAAAGAATAACATAGAATTGCCAAAACACTGCATAACATGGATGAACTTGGAGGATGTTATGCTGAGTGAAATAAGTCAATCATGGAAGAACAAATATTGTATTAGTCCTTTATTGTAAAACGTCAAGGAAAGGTTTATATATGGAAGGGAATTTTCTTTGTTGGTTACCAGGGGTGGGAGAGGAGCAAAGGGGCAGGAACACTGTTAGATAGGTAGAGAAAAATATTGATTTGGGTGAAAGGAAGGGCAATTTACCAAATGTGAGTGATCAATATGATGGCATGGAGGAAGAGGAAGACAGAGAGAGGTGCATGGGAGGTATAGACAACAAAGAGGCACCCTTTTGCACATACAGTACTGCATTGTCAGTGAAGTCAAACATTGATCTATGGGTGGATAGATGGGTGGACAGGCTGAACTGTTATATCTGTCTATTCTGGGGCACATGCACCCAAGACCATGTGTAAAGTTGGCAGACAATATTTCTACAACTGGATTTGTCTGTTCTGTAAGAAATCCCAGTATATTGCAGAGCTGACAAGGGGCAAGGTTGTAGTCACTTCTTGGTCACAGCCAGATACCCAGAGGGAGAGTATAGTTGGATCTCTGGGCTCAGGACCATAGTTGCAGGAGACATCAAACTCAATCGGCATAACATACTACACAAAACATTGTTCCACATTCTACTTTGGTAAGTAGCAACTGGCATCTTAAAAGCTTGTAAGCTGCCATGTAGATGCAACGATGGGTCTCTCTTTATCCAGAGCAAAGAAGAATGAAGTAAACCAAAAACACACATGGAAAAAAATTAGTCCTAGTGGCTGGTACACCATATGATCCTTTGCCTATACAACCATGAGACCGGAGGAACTAGATGGTGCTTGGCTACCACTGTCAACCACTCGGAGGGAGATCTATGTAGGGGATCCTGGATAGAGTGGGAAAACAATGTGGAAAAAAACTCAGTCATTAAAAGGAGGGGGGGGGGTACAGTTTTGCTGGTCTGATAGAGCCTGATTGAACCACTGACATAATTGCCCCTACCTGCCCTTCAGGTCTGGAATTGAACCCTCTCCTGTGGCTTCCAGCCAAAGAAAAGACAGGCATATGAGCTGAACATTTATGTTAGGTAGATATACTCCTTGGAGAGATCAATCATGGGAGAATACAAGGGATGTGTATGCACAGAGAGACAGCTCAGGGGACAGGAGTGCATGGGAGGGAAGGACACAGGAAAGAGGTAACTATGGAAAGGAAGTGAGAGGGGAACTCTTGCATTGTGGGAAATTGCAGTCAATGTCATGAGACAAAGTGTATGTGACCTGCTATATGGAAAATGAATTTGCTCTGTAAACTTTTGTGGTAGTTAAGTTTCTGTGTCAACTTGGTTGGGCCTGGCTGAGTGGCTGGGCAGCTGGATGTAGTATTCCCCATGATGAAACTGGTAATCAACTACTGTGAGCAGTTGAGGAGCTACTTTAGTGATGTGGTCTGCTTACTGTATATAAGAAGCATCTTTGGGAATGGTCTATAGCTTATGGCACAGTTGAACCCTACATGTAGCCATGTCATTCAGCAGCCTGCTATGCTCTGCCGACTTTGGGACTTTCAATAGACTTGAATTAATGGCTTGCTATGTGGTTTGGTAGGAGCTCTGGTGGTGTAGTGCGTAAGGCACTTTACTGCTAACCCGAAGTCTGGCAGTTCAAACCCACCACCACTCCTCGGAAGGAAGGCTGAGCAATCTACTTCCATAGTGATACTGCCTCGGAAACCCAAGGAGGGGTCTCTATGAGTCAGGTCCAACTCGACGGCACGTAACAAAAACAACAACAACATGTGGTTTGGTAACATTGAGAGTGTGCCTTATTACTTGTCAACCTTGGGCTTGTCAGCCTCAGGAGCCAGCAGCTGAGTGAAGAAAAGCCTCCAGTTTCAGTGGAGGCAGAGCAGGAGGCAGAGCTGAAGCCCAAGATTGAGGGGCTCCTAGAACCTGACACTTTGAATTCAGACTTAATGCCTCCAAACTGTAAAAGAATGAATAAAGTCTTGTTTCTTCAAGCCATCTCATTTGTGTTATATTCTTTCAGAGCGGCACTAGGTAATCAGAACTTTCACCCAAATCACAATAAAAATTTAAAATAAATAAATAATTTTTAGTAAAAGGAGAAATAGTCCTGAGAGGAAAACTACCAAGATGGCAAACTAGGCAGATGCACTATCCAGGCTATCTACAACAAAGACTTGAGAAAACAATGGAAGTGGTTTTGGATGACAATCCTGGATCCCAGAGCTTCAGAGAAAAGGATATAGAGAGATAAAGATCTAACACTGACGAGAGGAAGAGAACAGTGAACAAGGAGTGTTAAACTGCCAATTGGTAGTATGCAGCCATTTTGAATTATTGAGAGCAGCTTTCTGTCAGAGCCAGAACCAGATAACCAGGTCCACTTGCCCAGGACTGCACAAGCATCCACATCAGTGATCAAGTGACAAGGGAGATGTGACCTTCTTTATCATGCCCAACCTCCCAGAGACTAGAGGCATGGCCTAGCACCCCACCTACCCAGTAGCTGCTCAAACTCCCAATTGTCAGTGCTGTGTGGCTTTTTAATTTTTCCTTTCTCTTCTTTTTTCTCCTTTGTCTTTCTGCTTAGTTCTTCCATTTATTTCCCCACACACACTTTTCTTTTGTTTTTGGTTTCCTCTTTTTCCTTCTTCTTCCTTTGATCTTTTTTTTTTTTTTTTTTTGATACTGAAGTGCAGGAACCCATCCTTCACTGCCTTTGTGGTTAGTAGTTTCCACCTCCACCTCTCCCTGGTTGGATGTGCATGCTTCCATGGCTTGAACACTGAGTTCCTGCACAGTGTGTTTGGTGACTGGCACTTTCACTGTGCTGCTTTTTTTTTTTTTTTTTTTTTTACTGTGCTGCTTTTGTTCTTTCTTTTTTATTTATATATTTTTCTTCTTAGTTCTTCCCTCTCTCCCTCTTATTTTCTTCTTTCTTTTCTTGTTTTATTCCTCTTTACTCCCTCCTTTTTTTCATCTCAAAGAGTGGGTGTTAAGCACCCCCATGTAGTGAGCCTCTACCCTTCCATGGATGATGGTGTGCACTCTCCCAGAGTGAGTGTCACATTCCTGCTGTGGTTGTGTTTGGTGGCTAACATTTACACTTGTTTTTTTTCTCTCTCTCTCTTTTCTCTTTTTTTTTTTCCCCTTCTCAGTTCTTCCCAATCCCCCTCTTCTTTTTTTTTTTTTTCTTCCTCTTATCCCTGCTTTATTTTTTTCTACTTCTTCTTTTTTGATCTGGCTGAGTAAGTATCTCACCCCCCATGGACTCTGATTAGTAGCACCACCCCTGACCCTCTGTATTCAACAGTGTGTACTCTCATGGAGTGTCACATTTTCACTGCACCCATGTTTGGCAGCTAGCATTTGTGCCAGTACTTTACCACATTTGTTTGTTTTTCTTCTTTTTCTCTTTTTGTTTCTTTTTAGATAGCCTTTCTCTCCCCCACCCACCCATTTTTACTTTCCCATCACCATTTTTTTTAAAATTTTTAATTTCTATCTTCCGTCAACAATTGGGAGCCAGAGACCTTACTCAGCCATACCCACTTAACTGCTGTCTGACCCACTAGGCAAGTGCCACTACTCATTCCAGCACCATTGGATTGACAAAATATAGTGTCCAACAAGTACCTAGCCTGCTCTCAGCTGCTATGCATGATCAGTAATCAGAGAATTGTGCCCACACTCCTACCAGCTACCAAATCCACCAGAGAATGGTGGTTAGTGCCTCAGTGCTACCAAACTAGAGACCAGAATAACATGATGACTATATACCTGGATATATTTAAGAAAAAAAAATCATAGTGAAGCAAAGCAACATACAATTAACAAATTAATTTAAAAAAAAAAAAAAAAAACAACCCTACGATGTCTCAGAGGCAACACACAACTTCAAATAACACACAAAAAAGGACAAGATAACTTTTTTTTTTAAAGTGACCAAAATAGAAGGTCCAAAAATCTGGAGGAAGAAATGCTACTGGAATAACCTGATAAGGAATTCAAAAGGATTACATTTAGTTACCTTCATTGGATTGAGAGAAATTTCAAGGAAACCATAGATGAAATCAAGGAAAATACAAACAAAACTCTAGAAGAATTAAAATAAATAAATAAATATTAGAGGGAACTGACAAAATAAATGGAAAATTAGAAAGCACACAAAAACAGCAATTAGAAATCCAGAAATATAAAACTACAATTTCAGAATTAGATAAAGCACTGGAAGAATCAAAAAATCAAAACAAAACAAAAACCCACTGCCATTGAGTCAATTCTGATTCAGAGACCACCCCTGTTGGATTTCCAAGGCTGTAAATCTTTATGGAAGTAGATTGTCTCCCTCATCTTCCATGGAGGAGCTGGTGGGTTTGAAATACTGACCTTTGGGTTAGCAGTGAAATGCCATCAATTGCACCACCAGAGCTCCTTACTTGAAGGACAAGGGAGTAGAATTGAATCAGTGGAACACAAAATTAGTAAGAGCAAAGTCAAATCTCAATACTAATCTGTTACAGGAGCAATCAGAAAAAAGAATGGAAAAATGAAGCAAGTCTAAGAATTATGTGGGACAACACCAAAAGGAATAAAATGTGAGCAGAATTCCAGAACAGAAAGAGACAAATAATAATAAAAAAAAAAGCACTGAGAAAATTTTAGAAGATTTGTTGGGAGATAAATTTCCTAATAGAATGAAAGACAAAAAGGTACACAGTCAAGAAGCACAGTGAATCCCATATGTGATAGACTCCAAAAGAAAACCACCAAGACATATCATAACCAAACTTTCAAAAGCAAAAAGAAAATAAAAACTCTGAAAGCAGCTTAGTAAAACAAAAATTCACCTACAAAGGAGGACCAATAAAACTAAGCTCTGATTTCTCAGAAAAAACCATGTAGACAAGGAGACAGTAGGATGACATATACAAAACCATGAGAGAAAAAAATGCCAACCAAGAATTATATATCCAGCAGAATTGTCTATCAAGTAGGATGGTGAAATTAGGACATTCCCAGATAAATGGAAATTAAGGAAATTTGGAAAAACCAGAACAACCTTATAAGAAATTCTAAAGGAAGAATTTTGGACAGAGAACAAATAATGGCAGACAACCAGAGATTAAAAGATGACAACATCACCTGAAAATCAACCTTTTGATATAGAAGTATCAAAAGTAAAATAAATTTACAACACTGAAATTAGGAAAGCAAAGCAAAAAGATGGAGTAAATGGTGTAGTTACAGAATGTCAAATGGAGAGGAAGTCAAGATGATATCAAGATAGAACAGACTGGTTTAAACTTGAGACAAAAATAAAAAGAAATACAGGGTAACCTCAAAGAAAATTAATAAATGTTCTGACCAAAATAAAACAGAAGAAAATTATATAGTCTCAGTAAACACTAAAACAACAGCAATGAAGAAAATGATAAGAAATCCATAAACAAAATAAGCTCAGCAGGAAAATATATTGAAAAATGAAACCACAAACACCACACACATACACACAAAACAGCAAAATGACAGCAGTAAATTCATACCTATTGATAATTACACTGAAAGTAAATGGATTAAATGGATTTAATTAAATGGATTGAATCAGTCAAGAGACAGAGAGTAGGACAAAGGATAATAAAATATGACTTATCAATATGCTGTGTACAAGAGACACACCTTAGACACACACAAAAAAATAAATTAAACATCAAAGTATGGAAAAACATATATAAAGCAAATGACAACCAAAAAAGAGCAAGAGTGTCAATAATTTCTGATAAAATGGACTTTAAGGTAAAAACCAGCAAAAGAGACAAGGAAAGACAATATATATTGATGGAAGTCAACCTAACAAGAGGACATAAAAATAATAATTATCTATGTACCTAATGAAAGAGCCCAAAATCACATAAATCAAACTTAGCAGAATTGAAAAGAGAACAGAGAACTATCACAATAATAGTAGGAGATTTAATACCCTGCTTTTGATAAAGGACAGAACTGGAAAGAAATTCAACAAAAATGCAGAAGATCTAACAACACAACCAACCAATTAAATCTCATAGATGTATACAGAACACTCTACCCAACAATACTACAACATACATTCTTTTCTAGTGCACAAGGAACATTCTTCAGAATAGATCTTATGTTTGGCCACAAAGAAGCCTCACTAAATTTAAAAACATCAAAATACTACAAAGCATCATCTCAAATCACAATGTTATAAAATTAGAAATAACAATAGGAAGATTAAGGAAAAAGGCAGATATATGCAAACTGAATAACACTTTGTTTAAAAACTACTGGGTAATGTTGTTGCTGTTAGGTGCCATTGAGTAGTCTCCAACTCATAGCTACCCTAAGTACAGCAAAAAGATACACTGTCCAGTGCTGTGCCAGCCTCACAATCCTTGCTATACCTGAGCCCATTGTTGTAGCCACTGTGTTAATCCATCTTGTTGAGGGTCTTCCCCTTTTTTGTTGACCCTCCACTTTACCAATCAAGATATCCTTCTCTAGAGAATGGTCCCTTCTTACAACATGAGCAAAGTAGGTGAGATTAAGTCTGGCCATTCTTGCTTCCAAGGAGCATTCCAGCTGCATCTCTTCCAGGAAAGATTTGTTAGTTCTTTTAGCAGACCATGGTCCTTTTGGCATTCTTTGCCAACACAACAACTCAAAAGCATCAACTCTTCTTCAGTATTCCTTACTCATTGTCCAGCTCTCATGTGTATATGAGGTGATTGAAAATACCATGGTTTGTGTCAGGTGTATCTTAGTCTTCAAAGGGATATCTTTGCTCTTCACCACTTGAAAGAGGTATTTTGCAGCGGATTTTCTCAGTGCAATACATCTGATTTCTTGACTGCTGCTTCCATAGGTGTTGATTGTAAAACCAAGTAATATGAAGTCTTTGACAACTTCAATCTTTTCTCCATTTATTGTGATGCTGCTTATTGGTCCAGTTGTGAGGATTTTTATTTCCTTCATATTGAGGTGTAATCTGTACTGCAGACAGAAGTCTTCAATCTTCATCAAGTCATCCTCACTTTTAGCAAGCAAAGTGGTGTTGTAAGTGTATTGCAGATTGTTAATGAGTCTTCTTCCAATCCTGACACCATGTTCTTCTTCATATAATCCAGCTTTTCAGATTAGTTGCTCAGCATATAGATTGAATAATTATGGTGAAAGGATACAACTCTGACACATTCCCTTCTTGATTTTAAACCATGCAGTGTCCCCTTGTTCTGTTCAAATGACAGCCTCCAGCTCTATGTACAGGTTCCTCATGGGTACAATTAAGTGTTCTGGAATTCCTATTCTTCTCAATGTTATCCATAATTTGTTATGATTCACACAATCAGATGCTTTTGCATAGTCAATAAAACATAAGTAAACATCTTTCTGGTATTCTTTACCTTCAGCTAAGATCCACATCAGCAATGATATTATTCACTTCACATCCTTTTCTGAATCCAGCTTGCATTTCTGGAAGTTCTCTGTCAATATACTGCTGCAACAGTTTTTGAATTATCTTCAGTAAGATTTTACTAGAGTGTGATATTAATGATATTGTTCAATAATTTC
>NW_006921637.1:14047902-14049363 GCF_000298275.1 Orycteropus afer afer | reverse complement strand
TTTTTTTTTTTATGTTTCCTGCATCATTCAATATTTTGCCAATAGAATCTTTCAATATTGCAACTAGAGGCTTAAATATTTTCCTCAATTCTTTCAGCTTGAGAAATGCTGAGCATGTTCTTCCCTGTTGGCTTTCCAACTCCATGTATTTGCACATTTCATTATAATAATTGACTTTGCCTTTTTGAGCTGCTCTTTGAAATCTTCTGTTCAGCTTTTTTGTCATTTCTTCCATTTGTTTTAGCTACTCTCCATTCAAGGGTAAGTTTCAGAGTCTCTTCTGACATCCTTTTTGGTCTTTTCTTCCTTTCCTGTCTTTTTAATGACCTTTTGCTTTCTTCATGGATGATGTTCTTGATGTCATCCCACAAGTCCTCTGGCTTTTGGTCATTGGTGTTCAATGCATCAAATCTATTCTTTAGATGGTTTCTAAATTCAGAAGGGATATATTCAAGGTCATGCTGGCTCTCATGGACTTCAACTTGAATCAGCATATGAGCAGTTGATCTTTTCCACAATCAACTCCTGACCTGATTTTGGCTGAAGATATTGAGCTTTCCCATTGCCTTTCACCACAGATGTAGTCAATCTGATTCCTGTGTACTCCATCTGGTGAAGTTTATGTTTCTAGCCACCGTTTGTGTTGTTAGAAAGAAGTATTTGCAATGAATAAGTTGTTGGTCTTGCAAAATTCTATCATGCGATTTCCAGCATTATTTCTATCAACAAGGCCAAATTTTCCAACTACCAGTGATTCTTCTTTGTTTTCAACTTTTGTATTCCAATCACTAGTGATAATCAGCCCATCTTGATTCCATGTTCAGCCGATTTCATACTGCAGAAGTTGGTAAAAATCTTCAATTTCTTCAGCTTCGGCTTTGGTGGTTGGTGCGTAAATATGAATAATAGTAGTATTAACTGGCCTTCCTTGTGGGAATATGGATACTATTCTATCACCAACAGCATTGTATTTCAGGACAGATCTTGAAATATTCTTTGTGATGAATGCCATGCTGCTCCTCTTCAATTAGTCATTTCTGCCATAGTGATCATATGGTTGTCTGATTCAAAATGGCCAAAACCAGTCCATTTAAACTCACTAATGCCTAGGATGTTAATCTGTATGTGTTCCATTTCATTTTTAACAATTTCCAATTTTCATAGATTCATACTTTGCACATTTCATGTTCTGACTATTAATGGATGTTCCCAGCTGTTTCTTCTCATTTTGAGTGGTGCCACATCAGGAAATTGAGGTCCTGAAAGCTCTACTTAATCCATTTCATTAAAATTGGCTCTACTCTGATGAAGCAGCTTTTTCCCAGTCATATTTTGAAAACCTTCTCACTTTGAGGAGCTCATATTATGTCATTCTATTGGACAATGTTTCAGAGCTATTTGTAAGGTTGCCCAGTTAAAGTTATTACTGGGTAATAGAAGAAACAAAACATGAATTTATAT
>NW_006921637.1:14044962-14047689 GCF_000298275.1 Orycteropus afer afer | reverse complement strand
CGCACTCATCAAAAGAGAAGAAAGAACCGACAGCTTTAATCAGACAACCCAACACCTTTCTTCATCAGAAGAAAGGACATAGAAAAATTCAAGTAATAATGAATGAAATAGAGAACAGGAAAACAGCAGAAAGAATCAGTAAGGCTAGAATACAGTCTCTTGAAAGTATTAATAAAACTGACAAACCATTGGCAAACTTAACAGAAGAAAAGAAGCAAATGCAAATAACACAAATGAGAAATGAAATAGATGATGTCACAACAGAATGTACTGAAATAAAAAGATAATAACAGAATATTAAGAAGAACAGTATTCCAACAAATTTGAAAACCTAGAAGAAATAGACTGGAAACACACTACCTACCCAAACTAACACAATCTAAAGTAGAAAAATTGAACAGGGCATTAAAAATTCCCAACAAAGAAAATCTCCTGGCTTAGACTGCTTCATTGGCAAATTCTACCAAATATTCTGAGAAGAGCTGACATCAATTCTACTCAAAATATTCCAAACTAAAGAAAAGTATGGAATACTCCTAAACTAGTTCTATGAAGCAAATATAACACTGATACAAAAATCAGGCAAAGACATCACTAAAAAAGAAAATAAGACATCCAAATTGGAAAGGAATACATAAAACTAATTTTCTTTGTAGATGCTATGATCCTACATATAGGAAATCCTAGAGCCTCAACAAGAAAACAAGAGTAAGTAATAGAAAGAAGGCTTCAGTAAAGTGGCAGAGTACAAGATCAACACACAAAAATCAATCAGAATCCTATACACTAACAAAGAGATGTCTGAAAAAGAAATCAGGAAAACAATATCATTTACAATAGCCACCAAAAGATGAATTACTTAGGAATAAATATAACCAGAGACAGAAAAGACTTTTATCATGCTCATGGGTAGGAAGATTTAACATTGTGAAATTGACAACATTACCCAAAGTGATTATAGATATAATGCAATCCAAATCCAGGTTTCAACATAATTCTTTAAAAAGATGGAAAAACTATTCATGAACTTTGTATAGAAAGAAAAGAGACCTTGGATAAGAAAAGCAGTCATAAAACAGGAGAACAAAGTAAGAGGCCTCACAGTCCCCAATCTCAAAACCTACTACACAACCACAGTTGTCAAAACAGCCCGGTATTGGTACAATGACAGAAATATAGACCAATGGAACAGAATTGAGAATCCAGAAATAGATCCATCAACCTATGGTCAGCTGATCTTTGACAAAGAGTTGAAATCCATTAAATAGGGAAGCAATTGTCTCTTTAACAAATGATGCTGGCCAATTCACTATAGCAAAGAGATGGAAACAACCTAAATGCCCATCAATGGATGACTGGATAACCAAATTATGGTACATGCACACAACAAACCCCAAACAGGATAGACCACAAAAGAAAAACACCAAGACATCAAACTCACCAAAACCAAAGACAAAGAAAGAAACATGAGAGCTGCATGGGAAAAATGAATAGTTATCTACAAAGGGCAACCAATAAGACTAAGCTCGGATTTCTTGAAAGAAACCATGTAGGCGAGAACAGTGGGATGGTATATATAAAACACTGAAAGAGAAAAATCTTCAAAAGAATTATATACCCAGCAAAACAGTCCTTCAAATACGATGGTGAAATTAGGATATTTCCAGATAAGCAGAAATTAAGGGAATTTGTTAAAACATACCAACCTTACAAGAGATGCTAAAGGGAACTCTTTGGACAGAGAAGCAACAATAGCCAACAACAACAGACCATTAACACACATGACGATATAACCCAGAAACCAACCCAGCTATGGCAGTGTCAAAAGTAAGTAAGCCTACAAGATTGTAAACAGGAAACCAGAGACACCAACCGACAAATGAAGACAACTATAAACCAAAAAGAGGGAAAAGAATCTGTGTTGCTACAGAACTTCTGGATGGTAGGGAAGTCAAGACAACTACAAGATAGAACAGACTGTTCTAAACTTGGGAAGAAAACTATAAATCACAGGGTAACCTCAAAGAAAAATGATAAAGCTTCACATCAAAATAAAAAAGAGAACCAGCATAAATATTCAGCAAATACTAAAACAATAGCAATGAAGGAAGTGATAACATGATACATAAACAAAAGGAGCTCAGCATAGAAAATTATATGGAACAAAGAAATCGACACAATGAAAAAGCACATGACAAAAATGACAGCAACAAATTCATATTTGCTGATAATTACATATCTGGCAAGAGACTTATCTCTAAGATTGATGGAAAACTCCAACACCTGAACACCAAAGGAATTAATAATCCAATTGAAAAATGGGCAGAAGACACTAATAGACATTTCACCAAGAGGATATTCAGGAGGTCAGTTAATACATGAAAAGATACTCACAATCATTGGCCATCAGAGAGATGTAAATAAAAACAACAATGAGATATACCATCTTACAGCAGCACTGATGGCAAGGTTCAATGAGACAGAAAATAACAAATGCTGGTGGGGATGTGGAGAGATTGGGACTCTCATAGACTGTGTGACTGTGAAGTGGCACAACCACTGTGAAAAGCAATATGGTGATTCCTTAGAAAGTTGGAATTGGAGATACCATTTGACCCTGCAATCCCATTACTAGGTGTATATCCTAGAGAAGTGAGAGCCAGGATAGGAACAGATACATGCATGCTCATGTTCATCACAGCACTATTTACAATAGCAAAAAGATGG
>NW_006921637.1:13999617-14044097 GCF_000298275.1 Orycteropus afer afer | reverse complement strand
GATGAACTTGTGGTGCAGGTCAGGACAGCTATTCCAGGGCAACTTTTTGGCATGGAGGGGTCTGGAGTAAGGGGTTTTTGCAGCTGTCTGTACCTGGCGGAAAGTGGCAGCCTCCTAACCAATGGGGTCTTTCCCAAACTTGAGCTGCAGGCCTATGAGTGAAAGTATAAAGTTATCATTAGCAGTCTACTCAAAACCCTGGAAATAGCTACTGGCACCTTGGAGCTTTTTTTCTCTTTTCTTCCTCCTTTCTCCACCTCTCCCCTGCCTCATCCAATAGAAAAACCACTTTAAGCCACCACAACACCTGCTGGCTCGAATTCTAAATCCCCTTTATGACGAACAGAGACCTGCAGCCACGTTGCACACAGTGACTGCATCATCACAAACAAAACTGCAGAGCAACCTAATAGTATACCTGAATTAATAACCAAAACACTAAAATACACCAGCTCCATCATTGCAAAAATATTAAATCATAAAATCAAGACAAAACAAATCAATTCATAACTAACAGTTAAAGGCAATTTCAAAATGTCTGGAAACAACAGACAACCTCAAATCAAACAAAAACAAAAACAGGATAAGATAATAGAAATAAAATCCCAAACAAAGTTTCATTAAACATGTAGGAAGAGGAGGCAATAGAATTATCTGAGAAGAAATTTAGAACGATGTTTAAAAAAATCTACAAGACTTAAGGAAATCCCAAACAGAACCAAGGAGAACACAGACAGTACCCTGTAAGAACTCAGGAAAACCATTCAAGAATAAAATAGCAAGATCAATACACAATCAGAAATTATACAAAAGCAGCAGTTAGAAATCCAGATGAATACCAAAATTACAGAATTACACAACACAGTGGAAGCACAAATGAGTAGACTAGAACTGGCTGAAGAACACATTTACCAACTAGAATATAAAGCCTTTGACACCAGCCTGAATGAAGAAAAATCTGAACAAAGATTTAAGAGAAATGAAGAGAACTTAAGAGTTATATGGGACAACATGAAAAGAAACAACTTACACCTCATTGGAATTCCAGAACAAGAAGAGGTGAATATAAACACTGAGAAAATTGTGGAAGACTTCCTAACAGAAAATTTCCCCCTTTTCATGAAGAAAGAAAAGATATTTGTCCAAGAAGCTCAAAGAATGCCATACAGGATAGATCCCAAGAGAAAAACATAGAGGCATCTTATAATCAAACTCTCCAAAACCAAAGACACAAAACAATCTTGTGAGCTTCCCGGGACAAAATAAATATTACTTATAATAATCAAATAGGCTGAATTCTGATTACTCAGCAGAAACCACACATGCAAGAAGACAATGGGATGGCATATATAAAACACTGAAGGAAAAGCACTTCCAAACAAAAATCATATATCCAGACAAACTGTCCATCACATATGACATGAAGTCAAGACATTCTCAGACAAACAGAAATTAAGGAATTTTGTGAAAACTGGACCAACCCTACAAGAAATGCTTAATTAAGTCCTTTCAATAGAGAACCCACAGCAGAGAATAACAAAATCAGGACACATGACAACAACAGTAAAACAAAACCAGAAATAGATGCTCGAAACAAGACTATTTTAACAGTGTACACTAAAAAACAGGAAAGTCAATCTGCACATGACAACAGCAACTAACCAAATAAAAGGAAAAAAAAATCTAGGTACAAAATGTCTAAATGGTGAAAAAAAACAGGAAAATGGCCTCATAGAACAGGAAGTTCCAAAAATATAGAGGCAAGAATTTAATCCAAGGTAACCACAAAGAAAATTAACAATCCCCCTAAGCAAACCTAGAGAGAAGGAAAGCATATGGATTTAGTAAGCACAAAACCAACAATAAAGAAGAAAATAGAGGAAACACTTGACAACAAAATGAACTCAGCACAGATAAGATATGGACCAAGAAACTTCATCAACATGAAACACACACACACACACACACACAAAAAACAGTGACAGCAATCAATACATACCTATCACTAATTATCCTTAATGTGAATGAAATAAATGCACCAATCAAGAGAAAGAGGGTGGCAGACTGGATAAGAAAAGGAGACTCTTCAATATCCTGCCTACAAAAGACCCACCTTAGACACAAAGATAAAAAGATATTAAAAGTTAAGAGCTGGAAAAATATATATATACCAAACCAATGGTAATCAAAAAATAGCAGGAGTGACAATATTAATTTCTGATAAAATAGACATTAAAGTGAAAAACATCATAAGAGACAAAAAGGACATTATATGATGCTGAAAGAGTCAATTGACAAAGAAGATGTTATGATAATAAATATTTATGCACCCAATGAAAGTGCTCCAAAATACATGAAACAAATAATAATTGAATTGAAAGGGAAAATGGACAACTCTACAATAGTAGTAGGAGACTTTAACACAACTCTTTCAATGACGGACAGGTCAAATAGAGAAAAACTCACAAAGATACAGAAGAACTTTACAGCACAATCAACCAACTCAACCTCATAGACATATACAGAGCATTCCACCCAATAAAAGCACAATTCACATTCTTCTCCAGTGCACATGGATCATTCTCCACAATAGGTCATATGTTAGGACATAAAACAAGCCTCAATAAATTCAAAAACATTGAAATACTATAAAACATCTTCTTGTAGCACAATGCTATAAAATTAGAAATTAATAACAGGAAGATCAACAAAAAAACATCAAACATGGAAGTTGAACAATACACTGTTCAAAAACTACTGGGTAATAGAAGAAATAGTGAAATTTAAAAAATTCCTAGAAACAAACAAGAATGAAGATACATCTTACCAAAACCTATGGGACACAGCAAAAAGAGTACTCAGAGGTCAATTTATAGCAATAAATGCATACACCAAAAAAGAGGAAAGAAACAAACTTAACAGTCTAACTCAACAACTCCAACAATTAGAAAAAGAATAATAAAAGAATCTTACAGTATCTGGAAGTAAGGAAATAGTAAAGATCAGAGCAGAAATAAATGAAACAGGAAACAAAAAAACAATAGAGAAAATCAACAAAACAAGAAGCTGGTTCTTTGAAAAGATTAACAAAATTGACAAACCATTGGCAAATCTAACAAAGGAAAAGAAAGAGAAGATGCAAATTACAAGAATAATAAGTAAAAAGAATGTCATCACAACAAAACCAACTGAAATAAAAAAGATACTGACAGAATATTATAAAGAAGTGTACTCCAAAAGATTTGAGAACCTAGAAGAGGTGGATAAGTTTCTGGAATTACAAGACCTACCTTAACTATTCCTCTCAGAGATGGAATACTTGAACAGACCCATAACAAAAGAAGAAATTGAATAGGTCGTAAAAAAAGCTTTCCACAAGGAAAAGTTCTGGCCCTGATGGTTTTTCTGGAAAATTTTACCAAATATTCAGAGAAGAGTTGACACCTATACTACTCAAGCTATTCTAGAATGTAGAAAAAAGATGGAATACTCCCAAACTCATTTTATGAAGCGAGCATAACACTAATACCAAAACCAGGGAAAGACACCACTAAAAAGGAAAACTACAGACCAATAGCCCTCATGAACATAGATAAAAAAAATCTTCAACAAAATCTTAGCCAACAGAATCCAGCAACTTATCAAAATAATAATAATAATAATAATAATAATAATAATGCATCCTGACCAAGTGAGATTCATACCTGGTATGCAAGAATGGTTCAACACCAGAAAAATAATCAATGAACTCCACCACACAAACAAATCAAAAGATAAGAATCATATGATTATATCAATCAATGCAGAAACAGCATTTGATAAAATCCAACACCCGTTCCTGTTCAGAACTCTCAGTAAAACAGGATTAGAAGGAAGGGAAATTCCTCAACATAATAAAGGGCATATATGCAAAGCCAATGGCCAACATTGTTATAAATGGAGAAAGACTCAAAGCATTCAACTTATCAACAGGAAACAGACAGGGATGTCTTCTATCACCACTCCTATTTAACATTGTGTTGGAAGTCCTAGCCAGGGCAATAAGGCAAGAAAGAGAAATAAAAGGCATCCAAATTGGCAAAGAGGAAGTAAAGCTATCTCAGTTTGCAGATGATATGATCCTATACATAGAAACCCCAAGAGACTCAGCAAAAAAACCACTAGGAGGAACAGAGAGGTTCAGCAAAGTGACAGGATACAAGGTCAACATACAAAAATCAGTTGGATTCCTCTACATCAACAAAGAGACCTCTGAAAAGGAAATAAGGGAAACAATACCTTTTCCAGTAGCCACTAAAAAGATAAAATATCTAGGAATAAATCTTACCTGAGGCACAGAAGACCTATACAAAGAAAGCCATAAAACACTAGTACAGGACACAAAAAGGGATTTACATAAATAGAAGAACCTGCCTTGTTCATGGATAGGTAGACTGAATTTTGTGAAAACATCAAAAGTATCTAAAGCAGTCTACACATTTAATGCAATCCTAATCCAGATACAAACAAAATTCTTTAAGGACATGGAAAAAAAATTACTAATTTCATATGGAAAAGAAAGAGATCTTGGATAAGCAGAGCACTACTTAAGAAGAAGAACAAAGTGGGAGATCTCACACCAAAACAGCATAGTATTGGTACAATGACAGACAGATAGACCAATGGAACAGAATAAAAACTGCAGAAATAGACCCATTCATCAATGGACAGCTGATCTTTGGCAAAGTCCAAAACCCATTATATGGGGAAGAGATAGCCTCTTTAACAAATGGTGCTGGCAAAACTGGATATCCACTTGCAGAGAAATGAAACAAGACCTGTACCTCACCCCATACACAAAAACAAACTCTAGTTGGATCAAAGACTTAAATGTAAAACCCCAAACTATTAAATTCATCAAAGATAAAATAGGGGCAATCTAGGAGCCTTCATTTATGGCATAAGTAGATTATCAAACGTAACCCAGAATGCACCGGAGATAGAAGAGAAGTTAGATGACTGGGACCTTTGAAAAAATTAAATTCTTATGCACATCTAAAGACTTCATCAAAAGGGTAAAAAGAGAATCTACAGATTGGGAGAAAATAGTTGCCTATGACATATCTGACTAAGGACATATCTCCAAAATCTATAGAAAATTTCAACACCTCAACACCACAAAGAAAAACAATCCAATTCAAAAATGGGCAAGAGACATGAACAGACACTTTACTAAAGATGATATACTGGTGGCCAACAAACACACGAGAAATTGCTCACCATCTTTAGTCATTAGAGAGATTCAAATCAAAACAACAATGATATATCATCTCACCCCACCAATAATAGCAAAGTTAAACAGGACAGAAAATAACAAATGCTGACAAGGTTGCAGAGAGATCGGAACTCTCATACACTGCTGGTGGGACTGCAAAATGGTACAAGCATTGTGGGAAACAGTATGGTGTTTCCTTAAAAAAATGATATTGAAATATTATTTGACCCAGCAATTCCATTATTAGGAATATATCCTAAAGAGGTGAGAGACAGGACACAAACAGACATATGCATACCTGTGTTCATGGCAGGACAATTCACTATAACAAAGAGATGGAAACAACCTAAATGCCTATCAACAGATGACATTGGAATACTATGCTACATTAAAGAATAATGAAGGATATGTGAATCATCTCACAACATGGATTAGCCTGGAGGACATTATGCTGAGTGAAATAAGTCAATAGCAGAAGGACAAATACCATATGAGCCCCTTATTGTGAAAAGACAAGGAAGAGTTTGCTTAAGGAAAGGAACTTACTTTGTAGGCTACTGGGCAGGGGAAAGAAAGGAAGGGAATAATTCCTGGCTACTTGTGGCCACATGCTGAGGTGGGTAAGGGAGGGGATGGTATGGAGTCTGTGACCAGCATGATAACATTGGGGAAAGGAAGGACACTGAATTGTGCACATAAGATATAGACAAAAGAGGCTAATACCAGTATATTCACAACACTACATTACCATTAACACCAAACACCAGGCTACAGATAAACACATAAACACCTGAGAAAATCAAATGAAGGTCAGTGAACAGGATTATACTCCAGACCAAGGGTATATTCTGCTAAGGCTAGTCTTGCACAGATACCAGTGATACAAAATACCCACAATCCTTACAGAAACAACAGAAGACAGATATAGAGCAATCCCTCACAGACAGCCAGACACTGTGGGAGAGAGATCCAACTGATCTACTGTCTCAGGACCATAGTACTAGGGGACACCAGACTCATTGGCACAACAAAATACATAAAAATCTTGTTCCACAACCTATATTGGTGAGTAGCGACTGGGGTCTTAAAAGCTTTCAAGCAGCCATCTAAGATGCAGCTAATGGTCTTCTATCGTTGGAAGTAGAGGAGAATGCAAAAAACTAAGGGCATTTGGAAGCAATCAACCCTGGGACATGATAGACCTCAAGACCAGAAGAACTAGATGGTGCCTAGCTACCAATGCCAACCACTTGGGAAGGGATCAAAACTGGAGATCCTAGATAGAGTGGAGAGAAAAACATGGAACAAAATCCAAAAACATAGTAATGACCAGAATTATTGGTTGGATGGAGTCTGGTGGGACCCCAATACTATGGCCCTGGGATACTCTTGGGGCCTGGAATAAAACTCATTCCCAAGGGCTGGATCTCAGCCCAATAGTAAATAAGATGTACACGCAGACATCTCAACCCAGGGTGACACACCCACATACTCTATGAGATGCCTCCCTTGGAGCAATCAACCTTGGAGCACCAGAGGGGTAACATTCACACAGAAGAAATGCAGGACACAAAGGAATGCATAACTATGAGGAGTATGGGGTAGAGTATTACTGGAAAGGGCGGAGAGGTGAGTGGATGGTAATCGGGGAGTTAAACCAAAAGTACACACAATGTTGAATGTAAAACAAACTCTGCTCTGTACATTTGCAGCTAAAGCACAAATTAAAAAAAAAAAAAAGAAGAAGGAAGGAGGGAAGAAAGAAAGAAGGAAAGAAAGAGACCATAGCTTGGGTCAGGTCCACATTAGTCTTCAAAGTGACATCTTAGTGTTCAAAGTGACATATCATAATGACCCACAAATCCCACTACTAGACATATATCCTAGAGAAATACTAGTCATGACATAAATGGATATATGTGCACCTATGAATAGCAAATAGTTGGAAACAACCTAAGTGCCCATCAACAAATGGTTGGATAAACAAACTATGGTTCATACACACAATGGAATACTATGCAATGTTAAAGAACAATGATGAATCTGTGAAACACCTCACAACATGGACAAACCTAGAGGATATTATGTTGAGTGAAATTAGTCAATCACAAAAGGACAAATATTGTATGAGACTACTGTTACAGAAAGTCAATAAAAGGTTTACACAAAGAAGGAATCATTCTTTAAAGATTACCAGGTGTGAGAAGTTTAGAGAGAGTAAATCACTGACTAAAGGGTAGACATGTATTAACTTGGCTGAAGGGAAAGTCAATATATAGAAAACACAAAATAATCAAGGCAAGAGAAGACACTGAGAGGAACAGAGAGTTAAAGGCAACAAAGGTAAATATCATTACATACACAATACTGCAATAACAGTAATAACAAACACAAATTTATGACTGGATATATAAATAAGCATGCAAGCTGAACAGAAGTGGGAAGATGAATAGGCCTACACCCAATATATATAGGTTTGATGTAAGATGTTTCTAAATATGTATTTATATATGCTGCAAATATATTCATAAATATATCAGATCATACAGGGGCAAAGTTAGCAAAACTTCTTAGTCACAACCAAATGCCTTGATGGAATAGGTCACTGGGCATGGGGGCTCAAGACCATAGTCTCAGAGGACACTAAATCCAACTAGCAAAGACAAAGTTCTATATTCTATTTTGGTGAATAGTGACTAGAGTCTTGAAAGCTTGTGAGTGGCCATCAAAAATGTAACTATTGATTTCTCCCCATACGGAGCAAAGAAGAGTAAAGAAAATCAAAGGCACAAGGAAACAATTAAAACAGAGGACTAATGGATTATGTGAACCCCAGTCTCCATGACCCTGAGACCAGAAGAATGAAATGATACTTGGCTACCACTGCTGACTGATCTGAAAGGGATTACAATAAGAGGATTACAATAAGGGGGGGGGGGAATGGTCTGATAGAGACTGGTAGAACTCCCTACGACTATGGCCCTTAGACATCTTTCAAACTGGAAACTGAACTCACTCCCTGGCTCAACTTTCAGCCAAACAATAGTCAGGTCTATCAGATAAATAATGACAGCAGGATGGTATGCACTTAATAGAACAATTAACCATAGGAGATCAAATGGGCAACATTTGCCCAGGGATAAAACTAAGAAGGCCAGAAGGGATAGGAAAGAAAGACAAAAGGGAAATGCTAAACAGAGAAGTAGGAAGAGTGCTGTTAAAATGTGGAAATTGCAATGAATGTCACAAAACAGTATTGTATATATGTATTATTGAATGGAAAATCAATTTGCTTGTTGGTTGAAGGTTTGCTAAATCAGGTTGTCTTCTGGAAGGAAGGAAGCATGAACATCTAAGACTAATTCAAGTCTCTGTAACATAGATGAGACAAAGACAAAGTCATCATCATCATCATAACCACTATGTGATTATTAAAGAGCTCTGGTGACACAGTGCCTAAGGCATTTGACTGCTAAGTAGAAGGTTAGCAGTTCAAACCCACCAGCCACTCCAAGGAAGGAAGCTGGGGCAGTCTACTTCCATATATAAGTTGAAATTGACTCAATGGGAATGAGTTTTGGTTTTATGAAATTATTAAGTATCAGCTGAATATAAAATTATCTAATTTTACCATGTAATAAAAAAACATAATCTTTTTTCACAGATGAGCAAACTGAAGTTCAGTGAGGTTAGGTAAGTGGTCCAAGGTTATAAACTGACTAATGGAACATGCAGGATTTTAGCACTTTACTGTCTGTACTTAACCACAACCTTATGCTGATGCCTCCTAATAACATTTAATAAGGAGATTTGGGAATAACTAAAGTACCAGGGGGTAAACTCCAAAGCAATACTAGGTATGGCTAACACCAAAGACCTTCTCATTTTTCTCTGCCAAGTGATGGGACTTCACTATCATGAA
Source organism: Orycteropus afer afer (assembly GCF_000298275.1). NCBI lineage: Eukaryota > Metazoa > Chordata > Mammalia > Tubulidentata > Orycteropodidae > Orycteropus > Orycteropus afer. The sequence goes on along the minus strand of NW_006921637.1, from coordinate 14,034,921 downwards.
TGTCCAAGCATGCTCAAGTTCTTCTGAGTGTAATAACACCTACAAAACTTCAAAAGAGGGAAATATCCCCCCTCACACCACTTAAAACTATGTCCTAGCCTTGTTCCTGGAAGCAGAGCCTGAGAGAAATGCTTCATGAAGGTTGTGATGCAGGGAGCAGAGAGAGAAAGGTGTTTGAGTAGGCAAGAAAGCAAAGAAACACAAGAAGGCATTGCCCAATTGCCCAGCTATAGCCAGCTTCATCCCCATGAACGCCTCCCCCATGGAGGGTGATGAAGTGTCCCTCAGAACCATCTACCTAGTGATGATGAGAACAACCTGCATCTGTGTGTGTCAGACCCTGCACTTGCAGGGGGTGCATGTGCTCCCTTGGGGACCCACTCCTCAGCTGGGAAGAACTTGGGCAAGTGTGTGGGCCAGAGTCCAGCATGAGGGGGCACAGCTGTAGGTCACAATCCTACATGTGATCTTTCAGTCTTGCAATCTAGGCAATCACTAGGTTTTGACTGGCATGCCTCATGGATGAAGATAGCTCATATCAGGTTTGGTCCACAGCCATTGTATTACAGTTTTCTGGAGGGAGTTGCAATCAAGGACTCAGGCCCCCACACACCCCCACTAGCTATGATCATGTGCATATCTGCATTCCTAGCCTAGGCATGTATGTCCTCAGTACTTTCAACTCCTACCTAGCTCTTCTCTTCTTTTCTCCCCACAGCCCACAGATCCATAAAAGGCAGGATCTTTGGTTCTGGTTCCTTTTCAATGAGACAATTTCCATCAATGCTGCATATCATTGGTCCCTCAACCAGTGCTTTTCTGAGAGAGAAATGGAACACTGGGAGCTGCACTTTCACATGTACTGTGGAGATAAATAAATACAGGCTTGGTTGCTACTTTCACTCTGGTTTGTTTTCCTCATTGACCACCTCCACTTCTGGCAGCTACATACCATTAGGTTATACCTGCCCAAAGCTGGGTGGAGCCTGCATGGAACTGGCTGCCATGGCACAGTAGTGGCTGGACAGATGGATGGGATCAGAGATTTGAGTGACACACAACAGCTGTAGGTTACCATCTGCTGCCATTGTGTTGTTCTTTCTAGAATGTCTTTATTATTTTTTTCATTTATTTTTAATTTTTATCATGATTTGGGTGAAAGTATACAGAGCAAATGCATTTTCCATACAGTAGTTCATACACATTTTGTTTCATGACATTGACTACAATTCCCCACAATGTAAAAGCTCTCCTCTCACTTCCTCCCCATGGTTACCTCTTCCCTGTGTCCTTCCCTCCCATGCACTCCTGCCCCCCCAAGCTGTCTCCCTGTGCAAACACTGCCTTTCTGTTCTCCCACAATTGATCACTCCAAGGAGTGTATCTATGTGACGTAAATGTTCACCCCATATGCCTATTTGGCTGGAAGCTACAGGAGTGAGTTCAGTTCCAAACTTGAAGGGTAACTAATTGTCTCACCAGGCTCTATCAGATCAGGTCTTTTTTTTTTTTTTTTTAATGATTTGGAGTTTTGTTCCACATTGTTCTTCCACTGTATCCAGGATCTCCTGTACTGATCCCCGGCTGAGTAGTTCACAGTGGTATTTGGGCAGCATCTAGTTCTTCTGGTCTCATGGTCATACAGGCTGAGGATCACATTGTCTACCAGTCCCTTGGACTATTTGTTTCCAATTAGTTTGGTTTGCTTTATTCTTCTTTGCTCTGGATGAAGAGAGACCCATTGTTGCATCTACATGTTACATCTACTTGCAAGCTTTTAAGACCCCAGCTGCTACTCAAAAAAGTAGGATGGAGAACAATATTTTTGTATAGAATGTTATGCCATTTGAGCTTGATGTTCCCTGCAACCATGGTCCCAAGCCCACAGGTCCAACTACTCACTTCCTCTGGGCAGCTGCCTGTGGCCAAGAAACCACCACAACCTTGTCCCTTAACAACTCTACTATACACCCAGGCATTCTTACAACATGTACAAATACACACGTAGAAATATTGTCTGCTAACCCTATACATGATCTTAGGTACACTCCTCTCTGCCTAAACATACTTGATTGTTCAGCCTTTCTACCCATTTATCAACCCATAGATCAATGCTTCCCATCACTGACAGTGAAGTATTGTACATGCAAAAGGGTTTGTCTTTGTTGTCTGTACCTCCCGTGTACCTCTCTATGTCTTCCTCTTCCTCAGTGCCACCATATTGATCACTCACTTTTGGTATGTTGCCCTTCCCTTCACCCAAATCAATATTTGTCCCTACCTATCTAGCAGTGTTCCCTCCCCTCCTCTCCCACTTCTGGTAACCAATAAAGAAAGTTTCCTTCCATATATAAACCTTTCCTTGACTTTTTAAAATAGTGAACTAATATAATATTTGTCCTTCTGTGATAGATTTATTTCACTCAGCATAATGTCCTCCAAGCTTATACACATTATGCGGTGTTTTGCAGATAGGATGTCTTTTTTAGATGCTGTATGCTCTTTAGAGGAAACAATATATCCTGCTCACAGGGATAGGGTTTCACTCAGTCCTTAGCAGGCTGCTCATGTCCTCCCTCCCTCAAAGCCCAGCTATTTGGTCCCAGATTATCTCCATGTGCAGCATGTCAATGGCACAGTCCATGGTGATTGCTGTTTGGGTAGGAGGACGCTTCCAGCTGGGGTCACTGCCCATGTCTGGGTCCTGATGTGTAGCCATAGACAAAGGGGACCTTTATCTCTACCAAACAAATATAACTCCTTCCACTGGAAGCAGTAAAGGCCACAGAGAGACAACACTGCACCATGTCACCCCTCTCATCTGTCTTACCAGACCCAGTTCCTAACATCTCAGTCCAAGATGTCTGTCTCAGGTAATGACCACTTACTCATTCAGATGGATTTTCTAGAACAAAGATACCATATTCTCCTAAGTCATGTTCGAGTTCTTCCTTTTGAACTCTTGCAACTCTGAAATAGTTTTCCAGCTTCTGCCACCCCCATCAAAGTATAAATGACCTTTAGTGTTCCAGCCCAGGCTCCTAGATATTGTTATATTTCTGGAAACTTCTTTCAGGTTTAGTGATAGAAACACAATTATGAGATAAGATGTGAATAAATCTAAGTTTTCATGTATATAATAAATATGAAGCTCTTACTATGTGAACATTATTCACTGGGCTTAGTCACACTTTCTGCTTTGGTGTTACAGTCAATTTTGAACCCAGTACAACCTTCCACCCAGACAATGGGCAATAGGAGGAGGACAGGAGCAAGTTGTCATAGACCTGGGAAAATTCTGGAGATTAATGGGATGGAGAGAGAGAGTGTTTTTTATCTTCCTTCCCCTCCCAGGTGAAGCAATCTCCCAGAAGCCTCAGTGGGGAAAGGTGTACTGTTGTGAGGCTTTTGGCTCTGTGCAAATAATGACACTGCCAGCTCAGCACTGCACACGCACAGGCTCAAAAGCTGACTGTGAGAAGGTGAGCCAACTCTCCCAGCAACTGCAGGGCCCAGTTCCCTCTTCACTCAGGCCTGGCATAATAGAAATGATCCTTTCTTTCTTTCTTTCTTTCTTTCTTTCTTTTCTTTCTATGCCTCTCTGGCATAGAGGGCAATAAACCGTGCCATACTGAGTAATTGTCACCAAACAGAAACCAGTGATGTGGGTGACCTTCATAGCAGTGCTTGGGTGAGTTGAAGCCTTCCTGTGCACTGGCAAACATTTACGGAGTGCTCACATGAACTGGTCCTATCCTAAGATTTTTTGTGCATTTACTCACTTACAGCTCACACCCCTGTGAGGTGTGTGTCACCACCATCCTAAATTTAAGGGGAGGACACTGAGCACACACCAAGAAGTGGCAAAGCAAGGGTACAAACCCAGTCAGTATGGCCTGGAGCCAAAGAGAGGTGGGACAGTGTTTCTTCTCTCCTCCACCATCAGCTGTTCTTAGAAAACCTTCCTAGTGCCAAAATCTTTTTGTCTAAAGCAGGGCAGATTTGACTTTAAGGATAAGCTGGGCCTGAGCTGAGAGAAGCAGGCGAAGGAGCAGCTAAAGGAGAAAATACAGAGGGAAGTGAGACTGTGAAAGGAGAATGAGAGCAGAGTGGTGCTCAGCATCCTGAGTCCCCTGGGCACTTGGCATTTGCATAACAACTTACATTTTTCAAAGAGCTCATACATAAATGATTGCATACAATTTTTACAGTTTTACCTGTAAAGCCATGGAGAAGATGTGCTTCCCACTTTACTGATGAAGAAAGAGGTCCAGAGAGATCAAATGGTTTGTGCAAGATCAGAGGACTCCTAAGTGGCAGAAGCCTGACCAGTACCCAGGAGCTCCAGCCACCATGGCAGGGCCCACAAGCAAGGCAGGGAATAAGCCCTTTCCCTGAGGTTCATTCCTCACACCAGCCTGGGGCAGCCGGGACCAGTATCCTCACTTTACAGATGAGGAAGTGAAAATGGAGGGCCCTCCCAGCCCTATCACCTGCCTTTCCACTGCCTCCTATCAGTCACACTTTGGCCACTGAAGGGGAAGAGGGTTAAAGAACAGGAAAGGGTCACTAGTTGGATAGCAGAATAAATGTTAGGGAAAAAAGCACCATTAAACCTGGCATCAGCCTTCTCCTAGTCATATATCAATTGTCTATACTGGACAAAAGAAATAGAAACTTTGAGTCTCATTTTCCTTGTGGTGAAGACAGGGATGACAACTGCTTGCCTGTCTGAGGTTGGGGAGGATTTTGTGTAAGTCCCAGAGCGCCAAGCCTGGCTTGTGGTAAAAGTCCTGCAAACCATTACTTCCTTGTCCTTTCTTCCTGGTAGGAGGGATCATGTCTCCTAACAACCATCTCAGCAGTCATTGAGTGGCCTCCGGGCCATGTCTGCCTAACACCAACAACAAACACTACCCAGCTTTCTATGGTCTAAGCTGGGAGAGAAGAGAGGTGACAACCAGCTTGGGATTCTGAGAGGAGTCATTTTGGATCCACAGCCCTCACAACAGCACTCTCAGTCTCTTGACCCACCACCCATTAGTCAATGTAACAAAGTGAAGATGTCAGATAAGTAGCTGCAGGGAATGACATTGCAAAGGACTCTTGTCTGAAACTCTGCAAAGGACACTGAATATCTGTGAGTTTATTTATATTCTATTCAGGAATAGAATTTATGCTATTGGAAACAAAGATTTTACATATTTGTACATATCTATCCACATGCATGTTTATAAATAAAACTTACATTCACCTTCCCAGGGCCCAATCCAACCAGTGTCAGTCTGCATCAAATTTACATGGAGGTTATTAACAATGTCTGGGAGCAAACTTCGGCCTCTATGAAATATAATCCTTGCCAGTCCCTGGCCTTTAGAGCAGGGTGAGATTACTGTGAAATTATAGCTTTCATATTAGCATGCCTGTGAAGGCTTTCTTATGCTAACAGTGTGCACTTCCCTCAAATGTTTCATGGAAATTAGATTCTGGGAGAATAAAATAGCAGAAAGCTCAGAGATCGCAGGAGGCAGGGATCCCTCTTTGTTACTCATTTGCCCAGTAATTAATTTCTTCCCCATTGCAATCTGAAGGAGAAGATTGTGTTCATTAATTTATCATCCACCTGTTCCTGAGGATTATTTTGATGGCTTTTTAACTGGAGACTGTGTATCCTGGAAGGAGATTTAATATCATCCCTGGAGCTGGCATAGAGGGCAATGAACCGTGCCATACTGAGTAATTGTCACCAAACAGAAACCAGTGATGTGGGTGACCATACCAGTGCTTGGGTGAGTTGAAGCCTTCCTGTGCGAGCCCCGTACTGCATGTCCACCCTGTGTCTGTCCTGCCCACTGCCCACCCCACATGGATGTGAGAAGGTATGTTTGTGCTTTCAGCCAACACTAGCTCCCCCATTCTCTTCCTGCCCCTTCTCACCCAAGTTGTGTGTGCATCATGGATGTCTAGAATCTCTCTGTAGAAGCACCAGGATGTTAAGCACAAGCAAAGGAAGCACACAAATACTCTCTGTGGCAAGCCAGATTCTCCGCAGCACAAGTGCAGGCTTAGGAAATACCAAATGACATCTCTCCCATCTCATTTCCAATTGTTTGCTATTTTTTTTTAATTTAGACACAGACATTGCAGCATGATAGCATTCAGAAAACTATATTTAACACTCATTTAGATTCAATCTGAATCAATTTAATGAAACGTGAATACTTTTCTAGATTTACAGAGAGAATAAAAAGAAATTTAGAAATAAAGACATTAGATGTGTTTTCTATTTCCCATTGGTGTAACACTGGCTCTTTTGCCTATTACTAGGACTATTTTTCTCAGCTCTAATGACAAAATAAACTGAGTATCCCGGGGAGGCATGGCTAGGATTCAAGAAATCCATCCATCCTACCATTTGATTAGTTATTTAAGAGATACATTCGGAGCCAGGCATTATACTGGCCCCAGGAGAGTTGGTGGTAAGTCAGCTACATGCCTTCTTCCTGCAGCTGATAGTCTAATCAAATGATCACAAGCAGATAGGAAACTGTGATTGTACTACACTCTGTGAGAAGAGGGAAGGAGTGGCTGGCTGTGAGGGAGGCTGCACTAGCCTGGGGCAGGGAAGGAATCCCTGTGGATGAACACTCAGCTGAGACCAGAAGGAAACATGGTGTTATCTGGAGTAAAGAGGGTGAACCCAGAGAAGAGCAAGTGCAAAGGACCTGTGGTAGAAGGTTTATGGCATGTGTGAAAAACTGACTGAAGGCCAGTGTGGCTGAAATGGAGAACCAAGACAAACGTGGCAAGTCTGATGTTTGGGGTGTATGTAGGGCTAGATCCAGTAGGGACTTGTAGACTGTAGTCAGGATTTTATTTTATTTTTAACTTTTTACTGTGATTTGGGTGAAATTTACAGAGCAAATTGGTTTTCCATTCAACAGTTCATACACATTTGTTTTGTGAGACTGATCACAATCCCCACAATGTAACATTTCCTCCCTGTGCTTACATTTTCCTTTGTTCTTCTTTCCTATCCATCCTGCCTTCTGAACTTTATCCTTGGGCAAATGCTGCTCTTTTGATCTCTTATGGCTGATTATTCTAAGGAGTGCAAACCTCCCTGGTGTTATAGTTCACCTCACAGGTCTGTCTGTTTGGCTACAAGTTGAGTCCTAGGAGTGAGTTCAGTTCCAGGGTTGATGGCTGACTAAGGGCCATAGTCTCAGGGATTCTAACAGTGTCTATCAGAGCAGTAAGCCTCGTCTTTTGTTATTATTGTTATTTTGAGTTTTGTTCCACACTTTCTCCCACTCTATCCAGGATCTCATAATGTGACTTTTCAGAATGGTTGGCAATGGTAGCCAGGCACCATTTAGCACTTCTGGTCTCAGGGTCCTGGAGGTTGAGGTTCACACATTCCACTAGAACCTTGGACTAATTGTTTCCATGCATTATTATTTTTTTTTTTTTAATTTTCTTCACTATTCTTTGCCCTGGACTAGAAGAGACCAAGAGTTCCCCTTGCATGATGGATGGCTGTTCACAAGTTTAAAGCCTTCATCAGAAATTGTAATGAGACCTGATTTCACCTCAGGCCTCATAATCAAGAGCCAACCTGCCTGACCTTGTAGTTTGGCTCTGCCACATACTACCTGTATGAATGGGGCATGTCTTTTCAATCTCTGGTTCTCAGTTTCCTTATCTGTAAAATGAGGGTAATAGCATTACCTCTTCAGGGGGTTGAAGTGAATTAATATGTGTGAAGGATTTAGAACAGTTCTTGAAACATAACATCCACTGTTATTATGTTCTTTTGTTGTTATCTTTAACATGAATGACTGTCACCAGGTCATCTCTAAGTGCTTCTTAGCTCTGAGATTTTAGGTTTCTAAGAATGTTTTCTGAGATTTTCATAGTAATTCTCCCACTGGAGAAATGAAATGTGCTACTATATTACTTACTGAGCATTATATGTCCCAGGCACAGGGCTGCAGGTTCATGAACACTGATCTGTGGGAAACATCTATGGACAAGATGACCCAGAGACAGTGTACACAGTGAATCACTAACATCAAGGAGTAAGAAGAAGAGAAACCAGTGAAAGGGCTGAGAAGGAATTGTCCAACATTTTTCAGATGCTTGTCCAAATTTTTCATTTTCCTGGATTCAGGAGGAAGTTATATTGAGGGAGGTGACATTTTCCAGAGGAGGTTGAAGACTGAGGGTAAGAATGATGGGCCTGGTAATTTGAAGCTCACTGGTGAAGATGAGAAGAAGCAGCCCTTCTTCAAGAGCCTGGGGTCCACTTGCAGGATATGTCATATAAAGTAATTTTGTTGGAAGAAGTTGCTTTGCTGCCACCAGACTGAATACCACTGTGGTAAATATGCACAACTACAGATTGTGTAGTGTGAACACTATTCCCTTGGTTTGAACAGTCACATTTGTCCCCTTGTGTTTACACCCCTACAAGTGACTTCTGAGAAAATCACTTCAGAGCCAGGTGATTGGGTACAAGAGTGACTGGAAAGGAGAAAGTGGAGAGTGGTTTGGATCATGTCAAGAACCCTGGCAGAGAGGAGGAAAAGTGACTTTGGTGGTGGTTTGAGGCAAAGGTCAGACCAAGGAATATGCATAGGAACTTATGGAAAGGTAAAGAAAGAGAGACCAAAGAGCCAAAGAGAGGGGTGTTTACTGGCAAGGATTAAAGCACAGGGAGGGGACTGAGGCCCTGTACCTTATGACACCCAAGTTGCTGAAGACCCAGCTGTGTGGTGGGGAGAGAGCTTTGTTTTCTACTAACTAGCTCATTAGTTAACAGAACATTTGTTCTGCAGAGCATTTGCTCATTATTTGCCTTCAGTGCATCTGTCTTGAAATAAAACCCCAAGGAAATGGAAAAGTAGCTTATGTGCAAGCACACTGAGAAAGGAAGCAGAAGGAAGCAGCTGGTCAGCAAATACTTATTGACTACCTGGGAGGCTGTTTGCCAAAGTGAGATCCTGGATATAAAGGGAATTCAGATTTCAGAGTCCATGCCTAAAACTACTTTGATGTTAGCTGCTGACTCATGGTAACCCCATGCATAACAGAACAAAACACTACCCAATCCCACACCATCTCCATGATCAGTTGTGAATTGGACCTTTTTGATCTATAATTTTTTTTGTTGTTGTTGTTGAGGATATATACAGCAAAACACACACCAGTTCAACAGTTTTACATGTAAATTTAAGCAGCATTGATTACATTTGTTGAATTGTGCAACCATTCTTCTGGTGTTATGACAAAGGAGGCAATTGTTCATGGAGGCAATTAGCTACACATTCTATTTCTACCTCCTTTTCCTGACTCCTCTTCTTCTTCAGTTGCTCCAGGTGAATAGTGACCAATTGTTGCAAGATGGCCACTTGCAAGTTTTTACGAACCCAGACATTACACAATGAACTAGGAGGTAGAACAGAAGCAGTAAACACGTTGTTATGCTAATTAATTGGCATGTCCCATGAAACCATGACCCTAAATCTCCAAACCAAGGAACCAGATCCCTTGAGGGTTTTGATTGTACATAAGCAGTCTCAGTAGCTACTCTTCTTTTTATCATTGGTGTATGTATATCTATCACACAACTTATGTCAACTCAAATTTTGTAAGTGTACCTATTGACTGAAAATGCAATAATTGACTGCAATAGACTTTTTATGGGCTGACTTTTTGGAAGTAGATTGCCAGCCTTTTCTTCCTAGTTTATCTTAGTCTGGAACTCCACTGAAACCTGTTCAGCATCCCAGCCACACACTAGCCTCCACTGACAGATGGATGGTGGCTGAGCATGAGGTGCATTGACCAGAAATGGAATCCTGGTCTCCTGTATGAAAGGCAATTATTCTACCCACAAATCACCACTGCCTGTGATTAGGATATGCAAGACAGTGTGTGTTGGAGGCACAGAGAAGTGGTCCCTAACTGGCTTTTAGGAGCTTATAATGTCACTGAGAAAATGGTGACAGACATAAAGCAGGACTGAATAAATGAGTGCTAGAAAAGTCAGGAGCAGGGCCAGCTATGCAAAGTGCCCCAGTCTGGTACTGATAGTTGCTCCTGGAGAGGGGAAAGAATTGTATACACTGCACAGAGGAGATATATGCAAGTTTGACTCTGCAACTTGGGAGGAAAAAAATTGAGGGGAGTAGGGAGAGAACAGGGAACAAAGGGAAAGAGGTGGGAACTAGAGTGACCTATTTAAGAAATATGAAATATCCCATCTTGGACTATCAAAGAGTCTATGCAGTGAGACGAAAACAGGGAGATAGGTTGTCTAAGCAACACCCTTAGCAGGGTGTTGAAGGTTTTGAAGGCCAAATAGAGCATGTAGGACCACACAACTTGGTCTGTTCAGCTCACCAGGCTTTTTGAGGCCCCATTGTGGACTGATTCAGAGATGGGTGTGGGGATATAAATATGGATAAGACATAATCTCTTACTCAGCAAGCTCATAGTCTAGCAGGGGAGACAGATATACAAATGAATAGGTATAATTCTGCATGGTGCATGCTATAACAGAGAAAGTGCAGGGACAGGGCAGATGAGGGCATTGTTGACATGGTGGGGCTGCAGTGCTTCCTGAACAGGACCAGGTACCTTATTTCCTGAGTGTTGAAATGTAAAGCACTATAGAATTGTAACTCGTAGGCAATAGTATGAGGACATACCAAGCGTTTCTGGGCAAGAGAGCAGCCCTTGAAAGTAACATTTAAAAAATAACAAAACTGACTGCAAGACACTCAAAGCAAACTCCAACCAGGGCTCCTGGCTCCCTCCCATAATCTCTCTATTACACATTGTGGTAGTTAAGTTTGTGTGTCAACTTGGCTGGGCCTGGTAGAGTGGCTGGGCAGGTGGTGGTAGTAATTCCCCATGTTGAGCCTGGCAATCAACTCCATGGTGGGATCTACCACAAGCAGCTGAGTAGCTGCTCTAGGGATGTGGTCTGCTTCCCATATATAAGAAGCAGCTTTGGGAACAATCTCTAGCTTATGGCACACTTGAACCCTGCATGCAGCCACATTGTTGTTTAGCAACCTGCCATGCTTTGCCGACCTTGGGCCTTTCAATGGACTTGAATTAATGGCCTGCCATGTGGTTTGGTAACATTGGGATTGTGCCTTTTTATTTGTCAACCTTGGGCTTGTCAGTCTCAGCAGCTAGCATCTGAGTGAAGAAAAGCCTCTAACTTCAGTGGAGCAGAAGCAAGAGGCAGAGCTGAAGCCCAAGGCTGAAGGACTTTCACCCAGCCCCTAGAGCCTGACACTTTGAACTCAGACTTAAAGCCTCTAACCTATGAGAGAACAAACTCCTGTTCGTTCAAACCATCCCATTTGTGGTATATTCCTGTCAGAGTGGCACTAGGTAACCAAAACACATTAATGATCTGAGTTTACTATGAAACTATACAGACCACCCTGTCTCTCTTCCTTATCTTATCCTCTTGTAATTGAAGGCAATTGAAAATAAGCCATTGCCTAGTCTGGAGATCTGGTCTTTATGGGTAGACAGGCATTTATCCAGGCTTCGCTGAAGTGTTCAAGAGACTTCCAGAGTTGCAGCCCCTCCTTCTCCCAGTGTGTCCTCAGAGGTGAGCTACCATGAAGAGCAGGGAAGGCTGTGTGGAGCTGCTTCTGTTTTTCTCTCCAGCTTCACCAGGAGGGTGAAGGTGCAGGTCCTGGGGGGAAGTTGGGCTGATTGGCCTTACCCCTCCTTATTGACAATGACTGCTATTATGACTTTTTGGTCATTTTGGAAAACAAGAGAATGACTGATAGTTTACTGATGTCAAAGTCGAGGTTGATAATGGTTTATTTCAAGGGAGGAGGAAAGCAAATTCAACATCAGAAGAAGTACCTTTTTTTCCCCCTCTTATTATAGGATGACTTTGAGTATGTCACTCAGACTCCCAGGGAATAACAGCATCTATCTTCTTCTTCATTCCCGTGTGCAAAAAATAAGATGGCTCCAGCTTTGGGCTTCTGAGAGTGGGCACTTGAGAGCACAATCACCTATAGGAAGGAGGAGGGAGAAACAGGATGTGTCTGAAGGTGCTCGATCTGGTGAAAGCAATAGTCTAATTCTCTGCTGCTTTTTATGGTCTGTTCTCTTCACCCCAAGAACTGAGTGTCAATCACCATGACTTTATATGAGGCACAGACTCTAAAGTGCATAGCTGTCAGTGGCCAAGAGAGGTGTTCTGATCAAGAAGCTGAGGAAGGCCCACGCTTTAGGCCTTCTTTTGCCCACTAATGGATTTGTCTACATGACTAATGCTCAACAATTTTTTTGGTCTCCAGAAAATCCCAGTGTCAGTGGTGTGCATGCTATCACAACACCTGCTGTGGTATGGAGAATAAATTACATTGGGTTTGCCTCTCATCATTCTTGCTGAGCTCCCAGGGGTAAAAACCAGGCTTTTTATCAGTGTAGCCCTGACATCTAGGTTGGTGAATTAGCTAAATTTAAATTTTCCTTCTTCTTGCTGCAATCTAAGCAATAGACTGAGTTCTCAAAGTAGAAATAATTCAAGCAACATGGATAATAGCAGTGACAATGACATGGGGACATATAATGAGGAGACTCAGGTTCAAGGGTGATTCACTGTGCTCAGAGAAAGGAGAAAAGGAACTATTAGGTCTAATGTGTAGGCAGAACAATCACTTTCCATTTGTGACTTAAGGGACACTGGAAGAGACTTGAGTCAAAATATCTCTTGTAGTGGTATTGCTGTCGGCCCTTTCAGACTGTGGACTAGAAGTATCCTTCAATTTAAGGGATCAAAGGCCACAAAGTAAAGGGAAATACAATTTATTAATCTGTTAGCTAACTCAAAAAGCATTCACTGAACTTTTACTTTATTCCATTTTTTCGGTGCTAAGGTCTCTGCACCTTGTCCCAGGGAAAAAATAGATGAAAAGTAATACAAGGTGAAGAAAATTTAAGCCATTATTATCCCTCAGTAAATAGTCCACATCACCCTGAAGAATCTTAAGAGATGGGCAGTAGGAGAGAATCATTCCTGGGAGAAAGGGAAAAGTCTGCTGGGAGAGCTTTTCCAAAAACTTGGGTCCAGAGAAAACTACGGGAACACAGAAGACTTTAAAAAGCCAGGAAACAGCATATGACTGGGGAAAGAGAAGCTGGAAGAGAAGAAGAGGGATAATGAGAGAGCTGAAATAAAATTCCTGCTTTCCCCAACTAGGCCTCCTCCATGACAGCTGGGCAGTTCCTGTCTTTTTAACCACCAAAACCATAAAACCAAACCCACTGCCATCAAGTCAATTCCACCCCACAGCAACCCCCATTGGGTTTCCAAGGAAGTAAATCTTTACGGAAGTAGAGTGCCCTGTCTTCCTTCCAGAGTGGCTGGTAGGTTTGAACTGCCAAACTTCTGGTTAGCCTTAGGTACAACCACAGTCCCTAGAGTGTCAGCATCAGATGGAAGTTTAGCGACCACTCACCCCAGTAGTTCTCAAGTCTGATTGCACATTAGAGTCACTATAACCCATTCCATTGAGTCAACTCTGACTCATGGCAACCCTTTGTTGCAGAGTAGAACTGTACTCCATAGGGTTTCAAGTGTATCATCTGAGATGCCTCTGGGCGAAGTCAAACAGCCATTCTTTCAGTTAATAGCCCAATGCTTAACAATTTGCCCCACCAGGGACTTCTAGAATCAATCACCTTAGGATACTTTAAAAATGTTGATGTTCACGATCCTCTCCAAACCAATTATACCAGATCTCTGGAGGTGTGGCTTGGGCATCTATATATTTTTTCTAAATTCCCTGCTCAGGCCCAACTCTTCAGTTGAGAGTAGAGGTTCAACTGGCATGGTGCTGGGCACAGGCAGGTGTCCAGTATCTATTATCTGCTTGCTGCTGCTGGCCTGAATTTTTATCTACAGAATAAGACTTGCCCCACCCCTCATTGGCCTGGTGGTGAAGGAGGAAGCTATCCAGGTCAGCAGATGTGTGTGTCCAACAAACATACTTAGTAGTGGTCTCCATCTCTGAAGTTTCCATGGAGGTATAGTTGAGTATCCTTGAGTTCCATATAGAGGGATGAAAAGAGGGTCAGTTTAAACTATTTTAATCATGCCAAGTGTGACTACAGTGTATATTCAACAGCCATTTCATCAAAATCACAAGTTTTTTTTTAATAATAAATTATAAATTAGTGCATCACACCATTATAAAAAATATATACAAATATTATTCATCTTTTTTCCCTCAATAAAATATTCCATTTCCACTTTCTTGATTCAGAAATGAATTACTATAAGCTTCTGCTCTAGTGATGAGCTTTTATATGCTATAACATCCCCTATAGCTCAGCCCAAGTTTCAAAATACTTCTAACCAACCACCCCTCAACTAACCAACTGGGGTGGGGTGGTGGTATTCCTGTTTTTGTGGCCATGAAACATCTTGTAGAGGCTACTTGGAAAGAAGGTATGTTGCACCCCCATCTTAACTTTTAGTTCTTGACATGTAACCAATGAAAACAATAATCAAGGAAACTTGAAGTGGGGATTAAGAGAAATCTTAGTAGGGATGAGATATTCACCACCTTCATTTTAATAGGCAGGAGTGTTAAAGATCTTTACGTCTGGGTCAGAAAGGAAGCTGGTAGAGCATTGGAAAGAGAATCTAGCTGTCTGTCTATTGGCTTGAGGATTTCTTTTTAAAGTAACATTGAATTCTTGAAGAAAATATCTGCTTTTCTTTCCTTTTCTTTCTACTCCCAATATTCATGTGTGTGCATGGGAGAACATGCACACGTAAGAACACAGACACAACTTGGAGTCTATATAGAGGAAAGATACTGGCCAAATGGTAAACAATGGATTTCTAATGCTCTGGGGAGATCCAAGGAATTAGAGAGACATCCAGGAGATGGGAGAGGAAATGTAGAGCACTCCTGGTTGTATGCTGTGTCAGTTGCCTAAGGTGGCTTGATAAGAGCTGGCCCAGAGTAGTCACAACTCAGGTTTGTAAAGTTCAAGGTTTTTCCCAAGTGAACAAAGGGGAAAGTTGAAGAAGCTAACAATTTTTGAACACCCACTGTGAATTAAGATCTTGAATAAACATTATCTGCTCTAATTATCATGGTCATTCATTCATTGTTTTATTTACTTATTCATTTATTTAATAATTATTTATCGAGTACTTACTTTATTGTCAGGCTTTTGACTGCTAACCTTCTGGTTCAAACCCACCAGCCAGTCCTCGGAAGGAAGGTTGGGCAATCTACTTCTGTAGTGATACCACCTTGGAAACCCAAGGAGGGGTCGCTATGAGTCAGATCCAACCTGATGGCAGTGAGTTTGGTTTGATTTGGTTTGTCAGGCTTTATTTCCAGTGTTGGGGATACGCTCTTGAATATATAGAAAAAATTTTCTGTTCTCACGGAACTTATATTCTAGAGGAAAGAGATAGATAATAAATAATAAATGAGCAAGAATTTATTGCATGTCAATAGTGGTGTTAGGAGAAATGCAAAGCAAGGAATAATCTGGTGGAAGAGCATCCAAGCAGAGCTAACAGCTAGAAGCAGGAGAGTTCTGGCATGTTCAAGACATTAAGGAAGCCAGCATGCCTGGAGTGAAATGAAAGAAGATAGATAATGTCAAAGAGATAGTGGGGGAGTGAGGGGTGTAGTTGCAAAGGAGATAGATTATGTAGGCCTTTGAGAACATAGACAATGGAAAATAAAAAGAGAGAAATATCATAGGAATTTACTTTGAGTGAGAAGGGGAGTCATTGGAATGTTTGAACAGTGGTGTGACATCATGTATCTTCCATTTTAACAGTAACCCTCTCCTTCTATATTGAGGATATACTGTGTTGTTGGGGAGGCTAGATGGGCAAGGGCAGAAGCAAGAAGACCACTTGGAGGCCGTCACAATGATCTGGGTGTGAGATGACAGTACCTTGCTCCAGGGCAATGGTAGTGGGGGAGGAGTGTGGTCAATTTCTGAATATATTGTTTAAGGTGGTATTGAGAAGATTTGTATATGCTCTCTATGAGAGAAAGATAAGTATCAAGGATGATTTTCCTGAGAAACTAGAAGAATTTAATTGTTGCCAATAGGGAAAGGAAAGGTTTCCAGAGGAGTTAATACCAGGAGTTGGATAACATGAAGTTTGAGATGACAGATGGCCATCCAAGAATAGAGGTTAAGCACACAGCTTGATAGATGGGTCTGGAATTCAAGGAACTTGTCTGGGCTGGAGAAAAACTATCAGAAGTCCTCACATAAAGATAGCATTGAACTCCATGATTCTACATGAGGTCACTAGTGAATGAGGCTAGAAAGAAAAGAGAGAGCTCATGATCTGAGTCCTTGCACTGTACAACATGCAGTTTTGGGAGATGAGATTGAATGAGGAAAACAGTCTTGAGAAGGAACAGCCAAAACACCAAGAGGAAAGCTGGACACCTATGGGGGTCACTGAAGCCAAGCAGAGTGGCTCTTTCAGTAGGATAGTGCTTGCCATCTCACCTGCTATTGAGCAGTCACATGAGGTAAGGTCTGAGGAGTGACCATGAAGTCCAACAATGTGGGGTCATTGGTGGCCTTGACAAAAACAGTCATGGAGGAATGGTGTGGATAAAAGCCTACACAGAGCAAATTCAAGACAGAAGGGGACTGAAGGAATGGGAGGTGATGAGAATGGTACATATTTGAGTAGATTTGCAATAAAAAGAAGGAGAGAAATGAGGCAGGGTCTAGAAGGGAAAATGAAGTCAGAAGGGAGTTTCTTAACATGGTGAGAAATTACAGCACATTTGTCTCACTACATTATACATACTGCTATACCTCCCTGTCAGTGAAGACAGACTAGGAGGGTGAGCGCCTAGATCAACATCACACATCCACAAGACGTGGGGCTGGGACCTAGTCCAGGTCTGCCCAACTCAGAATTCTCTGTCCATTTCTCTTGCTGTGTTTCTTTAGGAATCTTCTAAAAGATTCCAAAGCCCTGGAGCCTTTGTTGAGAGCCTGACCCTCTGCCCTACATGGTCCCTCTTTCCCAAGCCTGTTGAAAATTTCTTCCTGTAGGAAATACCCCTAACCCACCACCATTGGTGCCAGTCACTTGTGTATGCCAAGCCCCACAGAGTGGCTACTAATACCAAACCCCCATATATACTATATATGCCCATAAGTGATCCACTTTAAGCTGCAGCCTACATGGGCTTACCAGAAAAGCAGAGAACATGGTTGCTATTTTGCTATTTTCTTTATATCTCCTGGAAATATACACCCTTAAATCTCTTTCTCTTCCTTCCTATAGGAAGGAATACACCCACCCACACACACACAAACTCTTCCCACACAGTACAACTGTATTTTTACACAAATAACATGCATATTATATGTTTTCATACCATACAATCTCTATAGGTTATTTTCATAAGTGCACTATACCAATATTTTTTTATATGTTGCTCACTTCAATTTTAATTTTTTTTTTTTTTTTTCTGTACATAAGATTTAACGTTAAGTCTCCATCTTGGTGTCCACGGACATGGAGGTTTGGTTCCCAGCAGCACACCCTCACCAGCCTACTTTCAAGTTTCTATAGCAGCCCCTCTGCCAGCAGAGTTCATTCCCTGCTTTGCAAACCACTTTCTCCAATACAGGAAGAAAACACTTTTTTCCGCCCCAGGAACAGTCCTTGCAAGGGTGGCTGGTCTCAGCTCAGGAGAATTGCACATCTGCACATGCTGGTCAGAGAGATCACTTAGGTGGATTAGATTGGCATACTGTATGTAGCTCCACACATTCTGCCCTCCTCCCTCACCCAACTGGCCAGCCATTGCACTGGGTAGTTTGACTCTATCTCACATGGACACCAAGGACACTGTGGGACCGGCATGAGAGCTGCAGAGCACAGAGGGCTCATGCATCCCTTCTCAAATGAGAAGAGTCTGATTGGTTGCCTGGGGGCTCTATGGGGCCAGGTCAGTGCACACTTAAACCTGCCACCAAACTGTCACCCAGCTTCACATGAAGCCCGCACCATGAGACCTGGACACATGCACAGGCAACAGCCCAATGCTCGGGCTGTGGCAGCCCCATGCTCAGCTCTCCAGCCAAGCCTCCACTTGTCTCCAGTGTGACACACCTGGATGCAGATCAGCTACAAGGAACTTCACTGCTCTCAGGCCCAGCCATCAACTGCCCCAAAGCAAACACATAGTTTCAGGTTTTTATTTTCTGATTATCAAAGCACTACCAACCTTAATTCATGAATTCTTGATCATGGCTTTATTATACAAATATGACCAAAAGTAACAATTTCAGACTATTGAATGAAGGTGAATAAGCTGAAATTCACTTCTGGAAATGTGACGAGACATGCACAGTGTATGCATGGACATGTAATTCAAGAACCTTTTTACATGATTTTGTTACTTCCATCTGTTTATGTATGTGCATATTATTTACATGGCATGCTATTTGAGAAAAACATTAACCACTATTCTTGTTCTTTGTGTCTTTCTGACTCTTTCATTGTTTTTCTTCCCAAAGTAATAATATATATGCTATTTTCCCTGAAAGTGATTTCTAATGATTTTATTTATCAAAATTGTTTCAAATTCAGAACAATATAAAGTACAAACTCCATTCTGCATTCCATTCCATTTCTCAGATGGCAAAACTGAGGACCATTAAAAGCCACATCCTTTTGTTGAGTGATGTGCCCCAATGTCAAACAATAAATCAGATACGATGGAAAACTTAGAGGACAAATGCTTCTTGAACTTCTGAAGGATCCATTTAAAAGCTCAGGGTCAAGCCATTTCAAGTGAGGAAAGCAAAGTTTCATAAAGGTCTATCCCTGAACTTGCCCCCCACCCCAGCCTCACTTTCTTCCCCAGTACTTCTATTTTTAATCTTGTTATTTTTCCTATACACCTTTGATTAACTTTCTCTTCAAATTAATATCTGAACTGAAACTATTGGGAACACCGTTTGGCTGCAGTTTTAAAAGGCTGCATACCAATCTCCACTTTCCTGTGAAGCCCTTGTAATGTGAAATTAAGGACATGATTTCTCCTTTAAGGCAACTGGTAATGAAATAAGTCATGGAAATTTGCCTTTCGTATCTCACTCATTTTAGACACATTCTAATTAACTCTGCCAGAAAAATAATTGGTTTAGATCACATCGATCTGATTGAAGATCTAAATAACCTCACTTGAGTGGTATTCATATTTCAGTTTTTGGTCTTGGATGAAGTTAGTCTGTGGCTTGAATACTAACTGTATATTAAATAGGTACAAAAATAACACTGAAGCTCATCAAATGACACCTTCTTTCTGCTAATCTTCTTGTGAAAAAGTGAATAAAGGGCTTTTTCAAAAGTTCATTCTGCCTGGCCAGTTTCTCAGAAGTTCATTTTAAGTTGGTTATTTGGAATTTACAGTTATTCCCCAAAGAAATAATGTTACACTTAGTGGTTAACATCACTGGTCATGATAATAGTAAAATTCATCTAATCTCTAATGTAGCCAAAGCAACATATTGATAGAACCAGCCAAAGTCTTTGGACTCTGATGGAAAATGCCATTTTGTTTAGGAAAAGAAATACAAGCAAGAAGAGGATGTCCCTTGTGATAGTTAAATTTGTGTGTCAACTTGGTTGGGCCAGGTTGAGGGGCTCTGCAGCTGGATGTAGCTATTCCCCATGGTGAGATTGGTAACTAATTCCATGGTGGAATCTACTGGAGCAGCTGAGTAGCTGCTTTGAGGATGTGGTCTGCTTCCAGTCTATAAGAAACAACTTTGAGGAAGGTCTCTAGCACACTTTTTGGCACACTTGAACCCTGCATGTAGCCGAGTCTTTATCCTGTAGCCAGCCATGCTCTGCCAATCTTGAGACTTTCAATGGACTTGAATTAATGGCCTGCCATGTAGTTTGGTAACATCGGGACTGTCTCTTTTGACTTGTTGACCTAGGGTTTGTCAGCCTCAGCAGTGAGTCGCTGTCTGAGTGAAGAAAGCCTCCTGCTTCAGTGGGTTGGGAGCAAGAGGCAGAGCTGAAGTCCAAGGTCGAGAGGCTTTCACCCAGACCTTAGAGCCTGGCACTTTGAACTTGGACTGCTAGCCTCTAAAATTGTAAGAAAATGAACTCCTGTTTATCCAAGCCATCCTATTTGTGGTATATTCCTGTCAGAGTGGCACTAGGTAACCAAAACACCCCTCTTTCTAGGACAGAAACCAATCTGTCAGTATCCAGAGGGGGATCAGATGGCCAGGCTGAGTGTGACCCAGTATAGATAAAGGGCTGGCTAGAGGCAGAAACAAGTAGCTTCAGCACTCTAAAGCTTGAAATTTTCATTTTGTCTTCCACTGCTACACCGAGAACCCAAGTATAGTATGTATGTATGTTGGGGGTGGAGGGTAGGGGCAAGGAGCGTTATAATAGTAACATCAGCTAGTGTATATGTGTACCTCCTAGGAACTGTTCCAAGCATTATAATGCATAATATTACATAAGCCTCATGGAAACCCTATGAAGATACTTATAGTACAGATAAAGAAACTGAAGCACAGAAAGATCAGGTAGCTTGTGGCTGAAACAGCAGAGACAGGATTTGAAACCAGAACAACTGATCTAGAAGCTGCACTTCTTACCCTGACTTCCTGTTGCCTATTGCTATAGGGGCAAGGGAAGCTTGCAATGCAGAACTGGGTAGGTTGGGTGTTTATTTCAGCCATCATGTTATTTTTTCCAGTTACAGTGATCTAGAAGTTGAACTAAGGAAATGAAGATGAGGAAGAGGGAGAATCAGTGAAGAACAAAGAAGTAAGCAGCTGGCAGAAGGGAACAGATTATGACATTTGGCCCATAAAGACAACTACAGAAGTCAGGCAGAGGAGTACATAGGGCTGATCAGGAAGTGGTAGAGTGGACAACAGGGCAAGAAAGACTGAGGATTCTATCTGGAGGGCAACTGAGAGAAGATAATACTGTGGCACTTGGACAGTATTGATGTCATAAATCCTACATATAGGAAGGAGGCAGCAGGTGAGGCTAACAAGAGGAAAGGAGGGGGAATAGAAAGTCAGGTAAGAGTGACCATCACCCACTTCTCCAGAAAAGTAAGTTTCCTACTTAGTCAGGAGAGAGAGTCAAATTAAATGATCATAGAAGTTGAGTACATAGAAGACCATCTGGCTGTCATTGCACTGTTGTTGTTGTTGTTGTTATGTGCCATCAAGTTGGACCCGACTCATAGTGACCCCTCCTTGGGTTTCCGAGACAGTATCGCTACAGAAGTAGATTGCCCCATCTTCCTTCCGAGGAGTGGCTGGTGGGTTTGAACCACCAGCCTTCTGGTTAGCAGTCAAGTGCCTTAGGCACTATGCTACCAGAGCTCCCTTCATTGCACTAGTAATCTTTATTAAAATATCATTATGTGGGTTGGCTATGCACTGTTTATCTGGTTCTGTGCGAGGTGTTTCTCCTGCATTAGTCAAGTTCTCCCAACCATTACTCAGGATAGAGATTGGCATTTCCATTTTACCAAAAGGGAAATTAAGACTGGAATTGTTAAATCATCTGCCCAAAGTCACATGTTTAACAAGTTAGACAGTGGAATTTCAAGTCAGGACTAGCTGATTACATTAGTAACAGTACTGGGTCAAGCTTCTTTTACACTGAGATCCAAAGAACAGTGACTTAAATAGAATAGAACTTGAATTCCATCAGTCTAGTGGTAAGAGGCCAGGAAGTGGGTGGCTCTGCTCCACAGGGTCATTTAAGAGACCCAGGTTTCCCCCTTTATGTATCTCTGTGACATCTTAGGATATGTCTTCATGTGAAAGGTTGAAGCTAGGTCCTGACCATATAGTGTTGTTGCAGGAAAGAGAACACTCCAAGGTGAGTGGCTTTATAATTCATAAGAAGATCTTTAATAAATCCCTGTGGCTCTCATACATGTGCCCACAGTGAGCTAATTTCACATCTGGGTACAGGATGGCTGGGGATATAACTTATAGCCAGGTGTCCACATTCCTAGATAAAACCAGGGAGCTCTATTATTAAAAGAAGAAGACTTTCAAAGCTCATGATATTTTGGTTATATAATGTTGCTTCTCATATTACAGATGAAAAAATAGAGTCCTGGGAGAGGCTGTGATATACAGCATGGTGTTTGGGCCAGAGACATAGTTTTGTTCATATTAAATTAAACCAGCTATCTGTTCTTTCTGGGGGCTATTGTCATAAGTCAAAGAGGTAGTGATGATGGAGTTCCTTGCTGTCCATGAGATATGTGGCTCACAGAGAAAGTTCAAGAGAACTACCTTGATAGAAAATGAGGTAAAGGAAGGTTCACATTTTCTAAATATTAGCATAGTTTGGATTCACCTTAGAAAAAATTAAATACAGGAAGTACAAGAAATAAAATTAACATTACCTGCTATTTCACCATTCAAAGATAGCATTCTTTCTCCCAAACAGACATGCATACTTTCTTTTGCAAAATTTGAATCAAAGTGAACTTGCTTTTCTCACTTGTGCAATGCCTACTATATGGCCATCAGCTGCTCCTGTAGAAACAAAACTTACCTTCCATCTGGCACTCTGCGTTTCAGCCACTCATGGACCACAGGTCAGTGTAAGCATGTTGTTGTCATTATGTGCCGTCGAGTCGGACCTGACTCATAGCGACTCATGGGTTTCCAAGGCAGTATCACTATGGAAATAGATTGCCCAACCTTCCTTCCAAGGAGTGGCTGGTGGGTTTGAACCGCCAGCCTTCTGGTTAGCAGTCAAGTGCCTTAGGCACTATACAACCAGAGCTTCTAGTGTAAGCATAGACATGACTATATTATGGGCTGGACAAAAGGCCCTGTGTAGCTAGCTCAATAGGGGTGGGACTGTGCAAGAAGTTGTGAGGAGCAGGGAGAGCATTGGGTCTTTCCAAGGTTCAGTGCCTCCAGTTTATCTTTAATTGTGCTACTATAGATTCATGGAGTTGTCATTTTCATTATGTTCTTGTCTCTAGCACCTGAAAATCCTTGCCTGTTTAAGCAAGCCCAAGAACTACATTATAAATGCTAAAGCTGAAAGGGGATTTAATATCCTTTGGTTCAACTCAAGCCAGACGGGCTTTGGACCAAAGTCACACAGAGAATAATTGGCAAGTGGCCTATCTTAAAGATCATGCTATTTCACCCACAATCAATGCACCCCAGTAATGGTAGTAAGAAAGCCCATAATTCCTCCAAATAGAAGATAGGCTCCACTTCCTCCTAGTCACAACTATGTTTTCTGGCATCTCATCCCTGTTATCTATGCAACTGAGAGGTGCAAAAGCAGAGAGAAGCCAAGCTCTTCATTCTGGGCTTTGGCAAGTCTTGTCCTTATTCTTAAGTGGATAGGTTTTCTCTCAAGTGCTTCAAAACACTTTACAGTCATGTGGAGTTACTTCTGTTTTCAAATCCATCTACACAGTGGGATCAGCCTTTTGCTCAGGAGAGACCAGGTTGTTCTGACACATAATGACCTTGGCCTTCAGTTACTGCTGAGCAGTTGATAGCATAGTTTTCTCCTGCCAGCATTAACCAGGCCATGCTGAAGCTTAGGGTGGTACTTGTCCCTTCTTTCTGTGACCAAGAAAGAAAAACCGCTGAGGCTACTCCTATTTTATATAATTTATTTCCCAACTACAGGTTCAATGATTTGTTCAGCCATCTCTCCCATCTCTGTGTACCTCCTATATAGACCTTGTTAGAGGTGAATCAGGAAGTAAGAAACTATGCCTCCTCAAATCCTAGAATCATTGTCAACTCTTGGATGGCAAAGACCTCTCCTCCATGTCTCCTATGCATGGGACACTCATCATTTCTTCTGATTTGGAAACAATACCTAACATTAACATAGTGCTTATGATGGAGTACTCTTCTATGCACTTTCATCTAGTAAGTTATTTAATCTTCACAACAGACTGTGAAGTAGGTTCCATATGATTCCATTTTACAGATGACAAAACTAAGGTACTGTGCCAGATACTCACTGTCTCCTCCTGCAGACCTACTTACTATCCTTTCTCAGCCATGTTCTCCAGTCCAGGAGCTAGATTGACATGAACCACGTCATCAAGCTTCCATACCCTATGGCTTTGGTTGAGTTTAGCCAGTGAGTAGCCTATCAGGAAAATGGAGGGGTGTAAGGACCTGGTACTTATTTCCTTGCCTCACTCCCTCCCTCCCTGCAAGCTTCCCTGTGGCTGTCTGACTCTCAGCTCAAAAAGCCTGATTCTTTTGATGCCACCTCTCCTTCAGGGTTCCAGTGACAGCTCTACTGCTACTACTTCCAAGTCCCCATACTACCTCTGGTGGTTCCCCTATACTTTGCCCACACCATTGAAATCAATCCCTTTTAAAATAAGTAACTCCCTAAATGAACTTCATGTGAGTGTGTCATCTGTTTTCTACTGGAATCTTAACTGAGACAGGCTCCAAGAGCGTAACTAATTTGACCAAACTCATAGATCCAGGAAAGGGCAAAGCAGAGGCTTGAACTCGGCACTTTGTCTCTGATGTTTACGATTTTAAACCCCACATTAAAGCCTTCTGTAAAGAAAAGCACTGACCAGGAATCCAAGAAGCTGATACATGTTTTTCTACCAATGACTGTGTGGCTTTACACAAATAATTCCATCTCTTTATCTTCCATGGCTTATACATAAGATGAGATCGTTGTAGTTTCTCTACATTCTATGGTTTCCATTCAGTGGTCTCCATCTCTCAGAGGAGCACTTCTTAGGGACTTTCTCTCCATTAGTTGTCATTGTGAAAGTTTGCATTTACCTCCGAAAAATTATCAATGACACAATTTGTGGGGGAAATGTTGCACTAAATAAAGTTGCTCTCTTTTGTAAAAGACGTTCTGCCTCCTAAAATTGCTACTTTCTCATTCTAATTAAAATATTTGTCCCAACTTGCTTGTCTTGTTTATTTATTCTCCTCTCTGAACTCCATTTAATTAAATAACAACAAGTTGCAGTCTTCGTTCAGAAAGATATTGAGTAAACCAAAAACAAGCAAAGTTCCTGTTTTTGCAATTCAGTGAAACCTGCTTCTTCTTTTGTCAGCATCAAGTGACTAAATGTCAACCATGGAAATAGCTTTGACCAGAGACCTGGGCCTAATGAGAATTTTACTCTAGGTCAAAAATTTTATGCACAAAGACCACCACTCAGAGGTAAGTCTGTCCCTTGAGAGTTTACCAGGTAGTGGGAAAAGAGGGGTGGAGCAAATAAAAGAGGGAGGGCAGCCATAGATAGGACTAGAAGGGACATAACATGGGGAGCCATCGCATGAGAGATGATGGAGAACACAGGGAGATTTTGTGGAAACAACCACCATGCAGCAAGATAACTCACACAAACCTTCACTCTCATCTCCACATCAACATCAAGACATGTGAGGACTGAGGAGCACCAGACTTGGTGGCATTTACTCTGAGAAATATTGGAGAACTTTCACAGAAACAGAAGTTGTGAAACTTTTAGACAAAGAGTAAAAGGTCAGAAAATTAAAGATTTTCACCTGAAGTTATGTAGCTTGGGAAGGCCAAGAGTCAAACCAGGACTCTCTCACTGTAAAGCTCTTACTCATATATGTTCCCAAACTTGGGGAATTAAAAAAATAGATATATTCCCAGGCCCTACTTCAGATGAATCAGGAAATTCAGGAGATTTGCTTAGCTATCAATATTTTTAAAGGAGCATCATCATAAAATGATGTTGTGATTAGTTTCATAATAATCTGCGGCTAGGGGAGTATGTGAGGCACAGATGAAACAAGATTGGCCATTATGTGTAAACTTCTAAAGCTGAGTGATGTGTGTACAGAATTACAGAATTTTATATATGCTTTAAATTTTCCATAATAAACAATGATGAAAACTCAAAAATAAAAGAATCATCAAGCATTCTCTAGATAAACCAGGTTGGAGATTCCTTCATCTTGTACTACACACTGCGTGGCTTTACTGAAAAGGTTGAATGGGAGCTGAAGTAAAGTGTTTCATCTAAAAGGGAAAATCAGTGTTATTTTCTCCCAAGCAATCAGTATTGCTCTCACCACTAAATGTTATTAGAGTGTGGGCATCAAAGAGCCATAAGAACCTAAAAGCTGATTCTCTCTCACATTCTGCAATCACCATAAACTGGTCATTGCAGTATATGGAAGATCATCTTTGGCATTGGCTCTTTTCCTGGGCTTGCTAAACAACCAAAAGACAGAAGCACATGTGAAACATTGGCAAATGGGATACTTTCTTCTCAGCACAGCCAGCTCCCTCCATCTGACTTTGCATGCAGAGAAACCCATAGAGGCATAGAGTGTAGCTCATGGAGACACAGAGGTTGACTTCCCATTCAAATCCTAAGGGAAGTGAGCAATGGTTGAAGCATGCTTAAATGTGCTGGCTTAAGCCTTAATGGTCAGCTCTGAGCCTCCATTTTCTTATCTGTAAAATGAAAATCATAGTAGTGTCCATGTCATGAGGGTCACTTGAGATGGTACACAAACACACAAGGACATGATGCATGACAGTCATCATTGTCATGTAGCCCATACCTGTTTTTCCCTGTCTCCTTGGAGCAGAAGCCACTGGTGAGCACCTCTGTATCCCCCAGACCTTCCCAGATCAGTATGTTTCAGTGATTGCCAACAGGTAGTATCTGCATTTTTCTTTGTCTGAGGTGCCCTGGAGGTCACTTTGCAAGGCTGGCCTGTGGGGGAGGGACGGGGATTAGCACCATCAAGAACAGTCCTCAAAACTACTGTAGATGTTCAAGGGCTCCTTCATAGCCCAGTGTGCATTCCACTGTGTCCCAGTATTCCCACGGGGGCCTGCTGTGATCAGGTGCCTACCTTGGTGCTTCCTCTACACTTTCCTGTCTTGCTTCTCCATTCCTTTAGTGATGTTTTCTATCACTCCCAAACAAACAACTTGTAACTGAATCCTTCCTCAGGGATTGCTTCCAGGGTTACTGTGGTGAGATGAGTTTCTTTATGTCAGCTTTTGCTTTGGTTCTTTGGAAAAATAGCTTAAAGATTTTCCCCCTAAGCCCAGAGGAATTACTTTTGCACTAATTTTCTACCTGAGAGGGTTTGTTCATGTTCATTGACATTTCCTCAGTAAGCTGTAAAGCAATTAATGGTTTGATACTTTTTGTGTGCCCAGAGCTACAGCTTGCTCTGTGATTGCTATGCATCTGCAGGGACTGGTCAAAATACTGTTCAAATGAAGTGACTATAGCCTACTCTGCAAATGAAGTTTCTGTAGCCTACCTAGAGGGGATTGGTCAGTTCATGGCCCTGTTGGGAGGACCATGCCTTGAAATTGATGAAGAATTGGCTTGCATATGCAGCCAACCCCACAAAGGTTGGCAGAGAGAAGCAGAAGGAAAAAAGAGAGAAGTAGAGAGAAAGGAGGCCAGGAAACTTCTAAAAGAGCTGTAACATGGGTTAAAGGCTGCAACACTGAAGATAGTGACAGGCCCAGAATTCTGTGGCAGACTTAATGGTGACAGCAAAAAGGTCAAAGGCAGAGAAATTTATACTCCGGGGTCCAAGAGGAGCCTATCTTCAGGGGTTGGAGAAGATTCCAGTCCTGAGGTGGCTGAAAGGAAGCCTGGATGGCTGAGAGGGGGTATGCAGGGCAGAAAGAAAGGGGTGTTTATTTGCACAACCAAGAGGAATTGAGAGAGCTGTGCTACACTGAAGAAGAGAGGAAAGAGCTCTCTTCTTTGGGGAAGCCTTCCAGACTTTGCCTGCATGTTTCTTGATTCTGACCCTGAGTTGTAACCTTTTTATCCGGATCCTGAGTAGTATCCTGTTAGTTCCTTAACTTAACTGTAATTATAGTAAGTTCTGTGTGGCCGTTACAACGGCTTATCAAACCCAGAAAAGAAGTAGCGAGTGCCGGAAAGGATAGTTGGTGTCAGAATCCATAAAAAGGTTGGAAAATGGAGTTATCTGACCTTCACCTCATAGGAATGAGCCTTGGGCTGACTTTCATTTGCATTATTCCCCCGAAGTTAGACAGGTTCTGGCACTACTACCACCATCACTTTATAGTCACCCAAACTAAGACACCACCTACCTCTCCTCCCACTCCTGCATTCTTCTTACTTATTTTGGTGGTCTTGATACTTCACTTATATAGACCATGGATTTCACATTTTGCTCTTTTTCTTCCTTTTTAGTGATGGTTGCCTTGTGTCACAAAGTGGCAACCCCTCATTACACCCACTGAGTTCTGCATGAGAATAGAGTAACCCTGCCTCATCATCACATGTCTATGACACTTCCCCCAGCTGTAACACCCCAAGAAACATACTGCATTTTTGGAGACAGGCTGTATTCCTGGGAGAGAGAAGAACTTCACAACTCTGTCACTTGAATCCCAAAGTGGACCTCTGGGCCCCACCAAGCACAGATCTCCCAGCAGGCTTTAACTCCCTTCATCCATGGTGGTAGCTGACTTGATGACACACCTTCTGATGACACCTTCACCTTTCCAAATAAACCACTCAAGTCCTTGACTCAGGATCTGCTTCTAAGGCACCCAAAGGAATACAGTTGGTATTAGAAGTGGTCCTAGAGGGCAGATCCTCAGATAGGATTCTGGTCTTGGCAACAAGTATCTCATTCCTGGTGGTCAGTGGGGTGGCAATACTCCCCTGGCATGCTCTGGCATCATAATAATGAAGACTCTCTCCACCTGTGGAGAATTGGGGTGTCGGATGGTTATTGAGTAACTGTATCCCAACAACTAGCTCACATACCAGTTACAAATGAGTTTCTTCCACCCTGCTCTGTGATGCTGGGCAGGAACCCTGCAACCACATTTCCACTTGGCCATTGCCCTCCCAAATATGCCCTGCCAGTAGGGTTGCTACAGAAAAAAAAGAAGGTCTAGTTCTCTCCTGCTGGCTTCACATTCATGTCACAGTCACCTAAAGCATTGAGGTACAATAGAAACAGCTGGTTCCAGTTGACAGTTTTTCCTGGTGAACCACAAGGATATTAGCATCAGCTTACTGCTGCCTCTACTCAAAAAATGGAAACACTGCTAGGCTGGAGCCTTTTTCTAGCTCCAGATACAGCAGCACTAACCAGGAAGAGCTCTCCTCAGACATTCTTAGCTCAGTGGGACCATTTCTCCAAACTCTAGGTTTTAACAATTCCAAGCTCTATTCTTTGTTCCCCTAATATCAGGAGTAGGAGTTGTTTCCTGCAGTTGTTATCTCTGTGACACCTCAGTGATGGTGACCAGAGGTCCTGGTTTTCCTGGGAATAAGGAGTTTCCCTAGTTGTCCTGGACAATACAAATACTTTAGCATTCAGCTATAGCCAAAAGATTTGTGGTTCAAACACACCCAGAGGTGCCTCAGAAGAAAGGCCTGGCAATCTGTTTCTCAAAGGTCACGGTCATGAACACCCTATCGAGCACAGTTCTACTCTAACATACTTGGGGTTATCATGAAGTGACGTGAAATGATAAAATGGTTTTCTTTTTTATTTAAGGAACAAGGGCCAGGCAGATGCCCTGCATGTTCTGCAAGAGTGACCCCTGATGCCTTTGTTCTACTTTATTTATATGTTTGTACATGATTACATCATTAGTCTTGGAATCCATACAATCAGCTTATTCTCTACAGAGCTAAAGTTGTACTCCTCTATGTGCTCAAGGACAACAGGTGGTCGTTAAAACAATCACAGAAATCTCAAAAATAAGGAGTGTAAATGATAAATGTTTACTAGGACACAGTGACCCTAAGTATGAAACATCCCAATAAAATAAAAGCATGGACTACTGAAATAACATCTAAGTTTAATACTTTGATATATTGCCAATTAAGCATTTAACAGTGAGAGAGACCTTGCCATCTCTTAAAGCAACATTCAACCACAGAGAGGCCTTGCCATCTCTAAAAGCAAACACTCAATCACAAGAGAGGTTTTGTCATCTCTTCATTGTAATTAGAACATGTGCCTTGCAATCATGTTCTTTTGGGGGTCTTTTTCTTGGTTCTCAAAAGTCTGTTTTATGATTCCAGCTGGAGCCTGACTGATATAGGATGGGGCACAGGGGGAAGAAGATGCACTAGCTCATGCAATATCATTAACACTTGAGAGATATGGTGGTAAAGGTAACTATTAGGACTTTGGAGATGGTTAGGAACTGTAAGTGCATCCATACACTGAAGGCAAATATGTTATGGTCAAGCCAGCCAACTATGAATGTAAGGCACAAATTAGAGTCATAAGACTGTTATGGCATCCTGTAAAAGGTCTAGGAAAATTAAGCATAAGACTCAACTGAAAGAGTAACAAAAGTGAATATATGGTCCAGCACATGTCCTATGCCAACATCAAGCCTTTTATAAGGTTGTGAAATGGGGACATCTGGTTAGATGAGCTTGAGAACCTTGATTCCCATGAAATCTCTGGGCTTGTAGAAGTAGCCCATTACCTCTTTCTAGAGGGCAACAGCTTCACAGTGCCTGGAGACCATGTCCAGAGGCTTCCCCTGAGGTAATTGCTTCATAAGATGATACTTACTTTTCTCAAGATTTCCCTCAGCAGCCCTCACAGCTTCTAGGCCAGAGGTTGACAAACTTTTTCTAAGAAGGACCAAACAGTATTATCAAAGGCTTTGCAGGCTATGTGGTGTCTGGTATAGCTACTCAATTCTGCAGCTGTGTCAAAAGAGCAGCATGGATAATAAATAAATCAATAGATGTGGCTGAGTTCCAGTAAATTTTTATTAAAAAATCTAATATAGGCTGGATAAGACTCATGGCTCTGTTCTAGGCCAATACTAAGGATATGTCTTAGTATGGCCTCATGATAGCAATACAGACCTTGTTTCAGAAAGGACCACAAAACCTAGCTAATACATACCATCACTCAGGACATCAAGTCTGGAATGAATCTTGAGAGGGCTACGTTGGAGAAGGGAATGCTTATTGATATGTGAGTACTGTCCTGTGACTTGAGGCTTAACATCCTGGCAAGGACAATGAGAGCCAGCCCTGATATATTGCTAAGATAGTACCCTGCATCTTGGAAATAATGATGGCATTCAGAACATGAGATGCGAGTGCCAGAACTCTTTTGGCAGCAGAAGGGATAGAATGTTTGGCAAAGTAGATATACAAAAATAGATTTATAATGTAAGGTCAGAGAATATACCAATTAACTAGTCTCTAGGAAGATCCAGAAGACACTTTCTTCACCAATAAAATAAATAATATTCCAATGAAGAGCCACCAGCATGTTGAGAAGCTCCTGGTGATTGCCCTTTATAGGCCAGGGTTGACAATAAGGAAGGTTGCTTTGGGAGTGAGTTCCCTGGAATCACTGGGGATGATAGAATTCAAGAAGAGCAGAACACAGTCAGAAGCACTTAACCATCAAAGGCAAGGTGGAAAGATTATTGTAATAGGAGAAAAGGTGGGATGACAACCTGGGCCCTTATCTGCAGGAATCAAAGACTGACCATGGTATTCCTTGCATTAAGACTGGAACATAGCCTGAACTACAACAACCAAAGATCAAGAACAAGTGAACTAGAAGCTGATGTCAGCTACTATAATGGAAAATCCTGATCCTTTGCCCAGTTTCCAAAGTGAACTAGTTGCCAGACTCAGAGCTAATCCATTGAGAGGAGGTTTATGCCCTTGAGGACTGACTCACATCAAATATATACTGTCAAGATATTCCTAATCTATCCAAAGACCTATGACCATTTCTCTTGAGAAAGCAGATAACACAGATCTTTGAAGAGGTGTGGACATAGGTTCTGAGCTGAAACCAGTACCAGGGAACTCAGAATGCCATCGTAGCTGTCCTCTCAGGCCTCTTGATGAGAAGGAAAGTCCTGGTTCAAAATCTATCTCACAGAGGGTCCAATGGATCCAAGATCCCACCTGGTGTTAATTTCTGTGGTCCTGAGTGCATAATGAGAACAAACATACTTAATAATGGAAAGAATCCTGTAATAGAATAATAAGTAAACAGAAAGTAACGTTAAGAAAGACCAAGAGGGAGAGCTCTGGTAAGATGATGGAATAGTCAGACAGACTGCACAGACCCTCTTCAACAAAGAAAAGAGGAACCAATTGACACAGATACAGAAAATAATCCTGGACCCTGAGCCTTGAAGGGAAGGATATAGAAGTGGACTAAACTCCAACAAGCAGAAGAATTTGCATGAAAATACCAAAAAAGGAGGCATACAGAGTTGTGGTCTGGCAGCGATCCTGACAGCACAGACAGCTTGGATAATGCCAAGTGGTGGTAAGACCTAACAATTAAGCTGAAAATCAGCCCTGCTAACCAGGGACTGCATGGAGGACTGCTCTGGTGGCTCTGGTGGGGAATAAAAGGGGAGGCAGCAAAGAGAACAGCTGGCTGAGTTGTGGATTTTGTCTCTCCAGAGGGTGAAGCCATTTTGAATGTTTACAAGCAGCTTGAAAATTTTAGATATTTAAAGTGACTGCATTCTCCCCAATTCCAGGGCCTTAAGAACAGACTCCACTTGTCAGTAACCCCAAGGACATTCCAGACCTGGACGAATGGGAAGGTGTGACATTCCCCTTGTTACTCTTATACCCCACACCCTCTTGGTGAACAGAGGTGTGGCCATCCCCCACTCCCACTCACCTTCTGGATGAGCAGGAACTCCATCTCAGTCTGTGTGCTCAGACAGAGCTTCGGTGCCCTGACCTGCCCTCTCCCAATGTTTTTTTTCTTTCCTTTTTTCTGTTTTTTTAGTTTGCTTGTTTCTGTCTGTTTTAAAACTATTATTATTATTATTACATTTGTCCTTTTTACTATTATTCTTTATTCTTCCCCTTCCAGGTCGTAGTTTTCAGCTTTTTTTTCTTTTCCCTGTTCTTGGTTTCTTTTTTTTTTCTTTCTTTCTTTCTTTCTCATGGTTAACCCCTTTCCTTGTATTTCTTTTCACATTTCCCCCCCTTTTTTTTTTCTTCATTATTCTCCTTCTCTACCTTGTTCCTCTTACTGCCCTCTCCCCAGATATTGCAGGATTTTTTTGTTTTCTTCTTTTTCCTTTTTTTGGTTACTGTTCCTATGTGATTATGCAGTGTATTTTTTGTCCATTTTCTTTTATTTTTTTTGATGGTTATTCAGTTGTTACTTTTGTCTAACTGAGTGGAAGACAGCAACAGTCCCCATAAGACGCAACTACACCCACATCCCCTGCAACTTCACTTTCTGAGTGAGAGCCAACACTTCCTTCTCCACCAATGAGCCAATGATAAAAAACTACCAAGAAGAGCCTGAATCACCCTTGGCTTCTCTACACAAACAGTTAACAGAGATCTAAAGACAACAAAGACAAGACGTCTCAGAGACAACAGATCATCACAGTCCACACAAAGAAGCAAGATAAAGTGGTAGAAACAAGGGAACAGGATACAGACCCAGAACACATCCCTGAGGATGTAGCAGCATTGGAACTCTCAGATCAGGAACTCAAAAGAGTTATATTTAGATATCTTCAAAGGATTGAGAAACAGACCAAGGAAAACATAGACAAAACCCTAGAAGAATTTCTGAAGAAAATACAGGAATAAAATGAAAAAATATATGAAAAATCAGAAATGATTCTAAATCTACAGATAGAAATCCAGAAGATTAATACTAAATTGTCAGAAATAGATAACACATTGGAAGGGCAAAGGAGAAGAATGGATGCTATGGAAGACAGAATTAATGAGGTTGAAGACAAATACCTGAATACTTCTTTGGAAAGGGATCAATCAGAAAAAAGATCAAAACAAAATGAAAACAGCCTAAGGTTCATGTGGGATACCATCAAAAGGAATAATTTAAGTGTCATTGGAATTCCAGAAAAGGAAGAGAAAAATAAAACAATTGAGAAAATTGTCCAAGATTTGTTGGAGGAGAACCTCCCTGATAGGATGAGGGATGAGAATATATCCATTCATGAAGTCCAATGAACCCCAAACAAGATAGACCCCAAAAGAAAATCACCAAGACATATCATCAGCAAACTCATCAAAACCAAAGACAAAGACAGAATCCTGAAAGCAGGGTGGGAAAAACAAAGCATGACTTATAAAGGACAATCAGTACGAATAAGCTCTGATTTCTCAGCAGAAACCATGCAAGCGAAAAGGCAATGGGATGGTATATAAAAAACCCTGAAAGAGAAAAATTTTCAACCAAGAATTATATACCTGGCAAAATTTCCCTCAAATATGGTGGTGAAATTAGGAGATTTCAGATAAGCAGAAACTAAGGGAACTTGTTAAAACCAGACCAACCTTAGAAGAGATACTAAAGGGAATCATTTGAACAGAGAACCAAAAATAAGAAATAACAACCAACCATTAATACACAAGATGAAATAACCCAGAAACCACAGCTATAGACATATCCAGAGTAAAATGAGTTTACAAGATTGTAAACATGGAAGCAGAGACATCAATTGGCAAGTGAGGAAAGCTACAAACAAAAAGAGGGAAAAGACTGTGCAGTTACAGAACTTCTAAACAGTGAAGAAGTCAAGAGAGCTGCAAGATAGAATGGACTGTTCTAATCTTGGGGAGAAAATTATAAATCATAGGGTAGCCTCAAAGAAAAATGATAAACCTCCATGTCACAATAAAAAGAGGACAAGCAGAAATATTCAGCAAATACTAAAACAACAGCAACAAAGGAAATGATAACATGATTCATATACATAATGAGCACTGCACAAAAATAATATGGAACAAAGAAACCAGGGACACCATGAAAAAACACATAACAAAATGACAGTAACCAATTCCTATTGTCAATAATTATCCTGAATGTTAATGGATTAAAGGCATCACTCAAGAGAGGGAGAGTTGCTGATTGGATAAGAAAAACAAATCATCAATATGCTGCCTGGAAGAGACACACTTTAGAGACAAAGACAAAAATACACTAAAAATCAAATGTTGGAGAAAGATATATCAAGCAAATGGCAACCATAAAAGATGCAAGAGTGCCAATATTAATTTCTGATCAAACTGACTTTAAAACAAAAACCACCATATGAAACAAGGAAGGAAATTAAATAATGATTAAAGTATCAATTGAACATGAAGATATTTCCATAATAAATATCTATGGACCCAATGAAAGAGCTCCAAAATACATAAATCAGGCTTTAAAAGACTTGAAAAG
>NW_006921637.1:13992643-13997639 GCF_000298275.1 Orycteropus afer afer | reverse complement strand
ATTGTGAAAATGTCAATTCTACCCAAAGCAGTCTATACATTCAATGCAATCCCAATCCAGATCCCATCAACATTCTTTAAGGATATGG
Source organism: Orycteropus afer afer (assembly GCF_000298275.1). NCBI lineage: Eukaryota > Metazoa > Chordata > Mammalia > Tubulidentata > Orycteropodidae > Orycteropus > Orycteropus afer. The sequence goes on along the minus strand of NW_006921637.1, from coordinate 13,997,551 downwards.
AAAAAACAATCACTAACTTTATATGGAAAGGAAAGAGACCTCGGATAAACAAAGCACTATTGAAGAAGACAAATAAAGTAGGAGATCTCACACTGCGTGATCTCAAAACCTACTATACAGCTACAGTAGTCAAAACTGCTTGGTACTGGTATAATGACAGACACATAGACCAATGGAATAGAATTCAGAATCCAGAAATAAATCCATCAACCTATGGTCAGCTGATCTTTGACAAAGGGCCGAAATCCATTAAATGGGGAAGAGAATGTTTGTTTAATAAATGGTGCTTGCAAAACTAGATATCCATTTGCAGAAAAATGAAACAAGATCTGTATCGCACACCATACACAAAATCTAACTCCAGATGGATCAAAGAATTAAATGTAAATCTAAAAATACAGAGTTTCTCAAGGAAAAGCTAGGGGCACATTTAGGGGTACTAATATATGAAGCAAGAATGGCCAGAGTTTGTCTCACCTACTTTGGTCTTGTTGTCAGAGGGGATCATTCCCTGGAGAAGGATATCATGCTTTGTAAGGTGGAAGGTCAATGAAAGAGGGGAAGGCCTTCAAGGAGGTGGAATGACACAGTGGCTGTGACAATGGGCTCAAGTATAGCAAAGATCATGGAGCTGGTGCAGGATTGGGTGATGTTTCGTTCTGCTGTGCATGGGGTTGGTATGAGTCAGAAATGACTCCATGGCACCTAACAACAGAACAACAAGAATATGTGGCATAGACTATCAAGCATAACCCAAAATGCACAAACAGCAAAAGAGAAACCAGATGATTGGGACCTTCTAAAAATCAAATTTTTATGTGCTTCCAAAGACTTCTCCAAAAGAGTCAAAAGAGAACTTACAGATTGGGAAAGAAATTTGGCAATGACATATCTGACAAGGGACTTATCTCTAGACTTTATGGAAAACTCCAACACCTCAATAACAAAAAGACAAATAATCCAATTAAAAAACGGACAGAAAACATAAATAGACACGTCACCAAGAAGGATATTCAAGCAGCCAACAAACATATTAAGAAATGTCAAGATCATTAGCTGTTGTTGTTGTTGTTGTTGTTGTTATGTGCTGTTGAGTCAGAGAGATGCAAATAAAAATAACAATGAGATACCATCTTGAGCCAGCACTAGTAGCAAAGTTCAGCAAGACAGAAAATAACAAATGCTGGCAAGGATGTGGAGAGATTGTGACTCTCATACACTGCTGGTGGGACTGTAAAGTGGTACAACCACTGTGGAAAGCAGTATGGCGATTCCTTAAAAAGTTGGAAATAGAAATACCATTTGATCTAGCCATTCCATTACTAGGTATCCTAAAGAAGTGAAAGCCATGACAAGAACAGACGTATGCACACCCATGTTCATCGCAGCACTATTTACAATAGCCAAAAGATCGAAACAACCTAGGTGTCCATCAACTGAGTAATGCGTAACCAAACTATGGTACACACACACTATGGAATACTATGCAATGCAAAAGAATAATGTAGAATCTGCAAAACACTGCATAATATGGATGAACTTGGAGGGCATTATGCTGAGTGAAATAAGTCAATCACAGAAGGACAAATATTGTATTAGTCTGTTATTGTTAAAGTCAAAGAAAGTTTATATGTGGAAGAAAATTTTCTTTGTTGGTTATAGGGCTGGCAGGGCAGGGGAGGGAACACTGTTAGGTAGAGATAAGTATTGATATGGGTGAAGAGAAGGGCAATGTACCAAATGTGAGTGATCAACATGGTGGCATTGAGGAACAGGAAGACAGAGGTACATGGGAAGTACCAACAACAAAGATGAATCCTTTTGCACATACAATACTGTGTTGTCAGTGAAGGCAAACATGGATATATGGGTGGATAGATGGGTGGACAGGCTGAAGTAGTAGGTATGTCTATGAAGTAGGGATTGTACTCAAGACCATGTATAAGGTTGGTAGACAGTGGTCCTATAAGTTTATTTGTACGATCTGAATTCCCAGGTGTATAGTAGAGCTGACAAGGGACAAGGTTGTAGTCACTTCTTGGTCACAGCCAGCTACCCCGAGGGATCGCGTAGTTGAACTTGTGGGCTCAGGACCATAGTTGTTTCAGGACACATCAAGCTCAACTGGCAAAACATACTACAAAAAACATTGTTCCACTTCCTACTTTGGTGAGTAGCAACTGTGATCTTAAAAGCTTGCAAGCAGCCATCTAGGTGCAACGATGGGTCTCTCCTCATCCAAAGCAAAGAAAAATGAAGAAAACCAATGATTTGTGGCAACAATTAGTCCTTGCAACTGCTACACCATGCAATCCGCAGCCTAAATGACTATGAAACCAGAAGAGCTAGATGGTGCCTGGCTACCACTGTCAACCACTCAGAGGGGCATCTATGTAGGAGACCCTGGATAGAGAGGAAGAACAATGTGGAACAAAACTCAAAATCATTTGGAAAAAAAAAGGGGAAGGGTACCAGGTTTGCTGGTTTGATAGAGCCTGGTGGAACCACTGAGACTATGGCCCCTAGCTGCCCTTCAGGTCTGGAATTGAACCCACACCTGTGACTTCCAGCCAAACAAAAGACAAGCATATGAGTTGAACATTTGCCTGAGGTAGATCCACTCCTTGAAAAGAACAGTCATGGGAGAAAGAAGGGCTTTTTTTTGCACAGGGAAACAGCTCACGGGGCAGGAGTGCATGAAGGAATGGACACAGGGAAGAGGTAACTATAGGGAGGAAGTGGGAGAGGAGCTGTTGCATTATGGTAAATTGTAGTCAATGTCATGAGACAAAGTGCATCTAAACTGCTGTATGGAAAGTGAATTTGCTCTGTAAATTTCCACCCAAATTACAATTAAAAAAAAAAAAAAAGAAAGAAAGAAAGACCAAGAGGAAACTCTTGAAACTTCTCCTCCCCAACCATGAGAGAAAATCAGAATATATCTCATCCTGAGTTAGAATGCTACCCTTAAAGACTTAAAAAAGACAGAGGTGAAGATGGTTCCCATTATATCTGTATTAATTCACCAGATGGCAAATAACAACAACAATTCACCAGTCCAGCCCCTGCAAAAACCAGCTGTAGCACAGCAGATGAAGATGAGCTACCAAAAACTAACCAAGCACTAGCTTCAATTGTCACTAAATGTAATCTGGTAAATGCATTACTTTAAATATCTATTAGGAAATATAATCAGAAACAGTTTGGACTCTGAAAATTGCTCTTAAATGGAGAGTAGCTAAAACAAATAGAAGAAATGGTGAAGTAAAAGGTCTGACCATAAAATTTCAAAGGGCAGCTTGAGGAGACAAAATAAAGTATTATAATGAAATGTGCAGTTAGAAAACCAAAAGTAAAGAACACACTCAGAATTTCTCAAGCTTAAACAACTGTAGGAAAAATTCAAGTTTTGAGTTGCAATATTGAACATAGGAAAAATATTAAACAATGCAAGAAACGCCAAAAGAAGATGTGAGGAATACTCAGAGTCACTGCCAAAAAGAATTGGTAAATGTTCAACCATTTCAAGAGGTAGCATATGACAAACAGCCAATGGTATTAAAGCAAGAATTTCAAGCTGCACTGAAGGGACTGGTGAAAAACAAGGTTTCAGGAATTGATGGAATACCCATTTCAACAAAATGATGTGGCAATGGAGGCACTCACTCATTATATCAAGAAGTTTGGAAGACAGCTACCTGGCCAATCAACTGGAAGAGATCAATACTTGTGCCCATTCCAAAAAAAAAGGTGATTCCACAGAATGCAGAAATTATTAAACAATATCATTAAGATCAAAAGCAGTAAATTTTACTAAAGATAATTCAAAAACGATTGCAGCAGTACATTGACAGGGAACTTCCAGTAATTCAAGCTGGATTCAGAAGAGAAACTGGAACAAGAATATCATTGCTGATGTCAGATGGGTCTTGGCTGAAAGCAAAGAATATCAGAGAGATGTTTACCTGTGTTTTATTGATTATGCAAAAGCAATGGACTATGTGGATCATAGCAAATTATGAATAACATTGCAAAGAAAAGAATTCCAGACAACTTAATTATGTTCATGAGGAACCTGTATATAGACCAAGAGACTGTCATTCAGACAGAACAAGGGGACACTGCATGGTTTAAAATCAGTAAAGGTATGCATCAGGGCTGTATCCTTTGACCACACTTATTCAATCTGAGAACACACTCATCATTTCTCAAGCTTAAACAACTGAAGGAAAAATTCAAGCTTTGAGTTGCAATATTGAATATAGGAAAAATATTAAATGATGCAAGAAGCATCAAAAGAAGATGTGAGGAATAGGCAGAGTCACTACCAAAAAGAATTGGTTGATGTTCAACCATGTCAGGAGGTAGCACGATAAAGAGCCAGCGGTACTGAAGGAAGACGTCCAAGCTGCACTGAAGGGACTGGCAAAGAACAAGGCTCCAGGAATTGACGGAATACTCATTGAGATGTTTCAACAAATGGATGCCCCACTGGAGGCACTCACTCGGCTATGCCAAGAGATTTGGAAAACAGCTACCTGGCCAACTGGCCAGAAGAGATCCATATTTGTATCCATTCCACAGAAATGGATCAAAGAAATGATCTCACAGAATGTGGAATTTACCAAACAATATCATTAATATCACATGCAAGAAAAATCTTTCTGAAGATAACTCAAAAATGGTTGCAGCAGTGTATTGACAGAGAATTTCTAGAAATGCAAGCTGGATTCAGAAGAGGATATGGAATGAGGGATATCATTGCTGATGTTAGATGAATCTTGGCTCAAAGTAAAGAATACCAGAAAGATGTTTGTGCTTTATTGACCATGCAAAAGCATTAGATTGTATGGATCATAACAAATTGTGGACAACATTGAGAAGAATGGGAATTCCAGAACACTTAAT
>NW_006921637.1:13988975-13992289 GCF_000298275.1 Orycteropus afer afer | reverse complement strand
GAGAAAAGATTGAAGTTGTCAAAGACTTCACATAGCTTGGTTCTGCAATTGATACCAATGAAAGTAGCAGTCAGGACGTATAGCACTGGGCAAATTGGCTGCAAAGGACCTCTTTCAAGTGCTGAAGAGCAAAGATATCTCTTTGAGGACTAAGGTGCACCTGACACAAGGCATGGTATTTTCAATCTCCTCATATGCATGTGAGAGCTGGACAATGAATAAGGACGACCAAAGAAAAGTTGATTTTTTTGAGTTGTGGTGCTGGTAAAGAATGCTGAAAGTACCATGGACTGCTAAAAGAGCTACCAAATCTGTGCTGAAGGAAGTACAGCCGGAATGCTGCTTGGAAGAGAGAATGGCCAGGCTTCGTCCCACATACTTTGGTCATGTTATCAGAAGGGGCCATTCACTTGAGAAGGATGTCCTGCTCGGTAAGGTGCAGGGTTGACAAAAGAGGGGAAGGCCCTCAATGAGATGAATTGACACAGTGACTGTGGCGATGGGCTCAAGTGTAGCAAGGATCGTGCTGGTGCAGGACTAGGCAGTGTTTTGTTTTGCTGTGCATAGGGTAGCTATGAGTCAGAGGTGACTCAGTGGCACCTAACAACACCAATTCAATCTGTATGCTGAGCAAATAATTTAAGAAGCTGGACTATATGAAGAAGAACATGGCATCAAGATTGGAGGAAGACTCATTAATAGCCTGCAATATGAGATGATGCAACCTTGTTTGCTGAAAGTGAAGATGACTTGAAGTACTTACTGATTTAGGTCAAAGATGACAGCCTTCAGTATGGATTACACTTCAACAAAAAGAAAGCAAAAACCTTCACAACTGGACAAATAAGCAACATCATGATAAATGGAGAAAAGATCGAAGTTGTCAAGGATTCCATTTTACTTGAATCCACAATCAACACCCATGGAAGCAGCAGACAAGAAATCAATGTTGTATTGCCTTGGACGGGAGCTCTGGTAGTGTAGTGCCTAAGGCACTCGACTGCTAACCAGAAGGCTGGTTAACACTACCCACTCCTCAGAAGGAAGGTTGGGCAATCTACTTCTGTAGTAATACTGCCTCAGAAACCCAAGAAGGGGTCGCTATGAGTTGAGTCTGACTCCACAACACATAACAAGAACAACAACATTGCCTTGGACAAATCTGTGGCAAAAGATCTTAAAGTGTTGAACATCAAGGATGTCACTTTGAAGAGTAAGATGTGCCTGACCCAAGCCATTGTCTTTTCATTAGCTTCATATGCATGTGAAAGCTGGATAATGAATAATGAATAATGAAAACAGCAGAAGAATTCATATGTTTGAATTATGGTGGTGGCGAAGAATATCGGCTATACCTTAGACTGCCAGAACAAACAGAAGTGCAGCCAGAATGCTCCTTAGAAACAAGAAAGGCCATACTTTGCCTTTTGCACTTTGATAATTTTATCAGGAAAGACCAGTCTCTACAGAAGGACATCATGTTTAGTAAAACAAAGGGTCAGTGAAAAAGAGGAAGACCCTCAACAACATGGATTGACAAGTGGCTGCAACAATGAGCTCAAGCATAGTGATGATTATGAGGATGGGGCAGGACCAGGCATTGTTTCATTCTGTTGTACATAGGTTGGATATGAGTCAAAATGGACTGGATGACACCTAACAACAGTTTGAATTACCATAATTCAAACACATGAATTCTTCTGCTGTTTTCATTATTCATTATCCAGCTTTCACATGCATATGAAGCTAATGAAAATGGATTTACTAGAAACAGACAGTAGATGCATTCAGATATTGTCTTTAGGGTTATGTGAATCTCCAGCTATTTGTCACAGTATAGTCCAAAGAGACCTTCATTGTCTAGACACTCTGCAGAGCATGATGTTGATTGATTATCCTGGTGACATCAAGTTAATCAAACCTGCTGAGCAAGAATTGGCAAGTGTTCTAAATACCCTGTAAGATACATGCTCACTAGAGGACTGGAGATAAATCATACAAATGTCTATGGGTGTACTACATTGGTGACATTTTTAAAGATCCCATGGTCAGGAGCTCCGGTAGTGTAGTGCCTAAGGCACTTGACTGCTAACCAGAAGCCTGGTCGTTCAAACCCACCAGCCCCTCCTCGGAAGGAAGGTTGGACAATCTACTTCCATAGTGATAGCACCTTGGAAACCCAAGGAGGGAGGGGTAGCTATGAGTCGGATCCAACTTGAGACACTCCCTGGTGGTCTAGTGGTTAAGATTTGGCGCTCTCACCGCTGCAGCCTGGGGTTCGATTCCCAGTCAGGGAAGTCTTTCTTCTTAGGAGCTCTGGTAGTGTACTGCCTAAGGCACTTGACTGCTAACCAGAAGGCTGGCGTTCAAACCCATCAGCCACTCCTCAGAAGAAAGATGAGGCAATCTACTTCCATAGTGATACTTCCTCGGAAACCCAAGGAGGGGTTGCTATGAGTCGGGTCCCACTCGACGGCACATAACAACGACATGATCAGGGACATTTCACTATTATCTCCTCAAAGGTAAAGGACACCTCATACCTTCTAGCTCTAAGAAACAAAGAGCACTTAGTAGAACATTTCAGATTTTAAAGACAGCACATAACACACTTAGAAATAGCATTCCAACCCTTTTATTGGGTGACCTGAAAAGTATCTGGTTTTGAATGGGTCCCAAAGAATGGGAAACAATTTTTTTTCTTTAAGCAATTGGTAACTTTTCTTGATACAAAAGAACATTGTGTAATGTTCTTAATCCTTGATAATATTTCTTCTCCTCTGTAATATACTTTTGTCTGAGATTGCATAATCACTCCACCTTTTTTTCATTAATGTTTTCGTAATGTGTCATTTCCATCCTTTTACTTTTACCTATTTCTGTAAATTTAAGGTAGAGTTCTTACAGACAGAATACAGAAGAGAGGGTTTTATTTATTTATTTATTTATTATGCAATCTGATGATCTTTTCCTTTTAATTGAGGGTGTTTAGAACATATCCATGTATTGCAAGTAGTGGTATGGTTGGATTTATATCTACCATTTTGTTAGTAGTTTTCTATCAGATCCACCTAATTTTTGTTATCATTCTCCCTTTTTTTCTGTCTGCTTTTTAATCTCTAAAATTGATTTATTAATTACACTATCCCTTTTTATTTTTAATGGTTGTCTTAGGGCACACAATATACATCTTTCAATCATCACAGTCTGACTTCAAATTATATTATAGCATTTCTACATTGGGAGCTATGGTAGCATAGTGCCTAAGACACTTGACTGCTAACCAGAAGGCTGGTGGTTCAAACCCACCAGCC
>NW_006921637.1:13981635-13988875 GCF_000298275.1 Orycteropus afer afer | reverse complement strand
TCTACTTCCATAGTGATACTGCCTCGGAAACCCAAGGAAGGGTCACTCTGAGTCAGGTCTGACTCGATGGCACATAGCAACAACAACATATAGTACATGAATCTTATGTTAGTATACTTTCAATTTCTCTGTCTGATCTTGTGTGCTACTGTGGTCATAAACCTCACTGTACATGGTGAATCCATCACTCATCTATCAGTTTGTCATGCTATGATGGTTTGTATATTGCTGTGATACTGGAAGCTATGCTATGGGTATTTCAAATACCAGCAGAGTCATCCATGGTGGACAGGTTTCAGTGAAGATTTCAGTCTAAGACAGACTTGGAAGGATATAGCAGTCTGCTTCAAAAAAATTGGCCAATGAAACCTTTAAGGATAGCAGTGGAACATTATCTGATATAGTACTGGAAAATCACCCCCTCAGGTTGGAAGGCACTTCAACTGGGGAAGAACTGCCTCCACAAAGTAACATTGACTTTAATGACATGGATGGACTAAAGCTTTTGGGACTTTACTTTGCTGATGTGGCATGACTCAGAAATAGAACAAATAACTGCAAACACCCATTGATAGTTGGAACATAGAATATGATAGCTATGAATCAAGGAAAATTGGAAGTTGTTAAAAAATGAAATGGAACACTTAAAGATCAATATCCTAGGCATTAGTGAGCTGAAAAAGACTGCCACTGGACATTTTGAATCAGACAATCATATAGTCTACTATGCTGGGTGTGGTGGTTATTTGTGTGTCAACTTGGCTGGGTCTGGTTGAGTGGCTGGGCAGCCGGCGGTAGTTATTCCTCATGATGAGACTGGCAATCAACTCTGTGGTGTGATCTACCACAAGAAGCTGAGTAGCTGCCTTTGGGATGTGGTCTGCTTCCTATATTTAAGGAGAAGTCTTGAAGATAGTCTCTAGCTTATGGCACGCTTGGACGCTGCATGTAGCCGTGTCATTGTTCAGCAGCCTGTCATGCTCTGCCAACCTTGGGACTTACAGTAGACTTGAATTAATGGTCTGCAGTGTGGTTTAGTAACATCAGGAGTGTGCCATTTTATTTGCCGACCATGGGCTTGTTGGCCTCAGCAGCCAGTAGCTGCCTGAGTAAGGAAAAGCCTTTAGTTTCAGTGGGCTGGGAGCAAGAGGCAGAGCTGAAGCCCAAGGTCAAGGGGCTTTCACACAGCCCCTAGAGCCTAGCATTTTGAACTTGGACTTAAAGCCTCTAAATTGTAATAATAAACTGTTATTTGTTCAAGCCATCCCATTTGTGGTACATTTCTGTCAGAGTGGCACTAGGTAATAAAAACACTGGGAATGACCAATTGAAGAGAAACAGCATTGCTTTCATTGTCAAAAAGAAATTTCAAGATCTATCCTGAAATACAGTGCTGTGAGTGCTAGGATAAAGTCCATACTACTACTAGGAAGACCAGATAATACAACTATTATTCAAATTTACACACCAATTACTAATGCCAAAGAGGAAGAAATTGAAGATTTTGACTAACTTCTGTAGTATGAAATTGATCAAACATGAAATTAAGATGCATTGATAATTACTGGTGATTGGAATACAAAAGTTGGAACAAAGAAGGATCAGTAGTTACAAAATACAGACCTTGTCACAGAAACACAGGACATCACATGATAAAATTTTGCAAGACCAATGACTTATTCACTGCCAATACCTTTTTTCAACAATGTGAACAGTGAGTATAGACATTAGCCTCATCATATAGAATACACAGGAATCAAATTGCCTACATCTGCAGAAAGAGGTGATAAAGAAGCTCAGTATCATCAATCAGAACAAGGGCTGAAGCTGAATGTGGAACTACCATCAATTGCTCAAATGCAAGTTCAAATTGAAACTGAAGAAAATTAGAACAAATTCATAAGCAACAATGTATGACTTTAAGTATATCCCATTTGAATTTAGAGATATTTTAAGAGTAGCAAGATTTGACGTATTGAACACTAATGACTGAAAACCAAATGATTTATGGGATGACATCAAGCACATCACACATGAAGAATGCAAAGGGTCATTAAAAAGACAGAAAAGAAAGTAAAGACCAAAATGGATGTCAGAAGAAACTCTGAAACTTGGTCTTGAACATAGAGCAGCTAAAGTGAATGGAAGAAATTATGATGTAAAATAACTGAATAGAAGATTTCAAAGAGCAGATCTCGAAAACAAAGTAAAGTATTATAATGAAATGTGCAAAGACCTGAAGGTAGAAAATCAAAAGAGAAAAACATGCTCAACATTTCTCAAGTTGAAAGAATTGGAGAAAACATTCACCCCTCAAGTTGCAATACTGAAAGTTTCTATGGGCAAAAAATCCAATGACTCAGGAAGCATAAAAAGAAGATGAAAAGAATATACAGAGTCACCAAACCAAAAAGAATTGGCTGATATCCAACCATAGGAGGTAGCATATGATCAAGAACCACTGGTACTGAAGGAAGAAGTCCAAACTCCACTGAAGGCATTGGCAAAAAACAAAGCTCCAGGAATTGATGGAATACTAATTAACATGTTTCAACAAATAAATGCAATGTTGGAAGCATTCACTCATGCATGCCAAGAAATTTGGAGGAAATGTACCTGGCAAACCAATGTGCCTATTCCAAAAAAAAAATGTGATTCAATGGAAGTGGAAATTATTGAGCAATATCATTAATATCACATGCAAGTAAAATTACTCTGAACATAATTAGAAAACAATTGTGTAGGACATTGACAGAAAACTGACAGAAATTCAAGCCAGATTTAGAAGAGGAGGTCACTGATAATGTCTGATGAATCTTGGCTAAAAGCAGAGAATACCAGAAAGATGTTTATGTGTATTTTATTGACAATGCAAAGGTATTCAACTGTGTGGATCATAACAAATTATGGATAAAATTCAGAAGAATGGAAATTTCAGAACACTTAATTGTGCTCATGTGGAAACTGTACCTAGACCAAGAGGCAGTTGTTTGAATAGACAAAGGAGTATTGTTTGGTTTAAAATCAGAAAAGATATACATCGGGGTTGTGTCCTTTCATCATACTTATTTAGTCTTTATGCTGAGCAAATAATATGAGAAGTTGGACTATATGAAGAAGAACATAGCATTAGGATTGGAGGAAGACTCATTAACAGCCTGCAATATGCGATGACACAGTCTTGCTTACTGAAAGCAAAAAGGACTTGAAGCAATTACTGATGAAGATCAAAGACTACAACCTTCAATACATAAGAAGTATTACACCTCAACACGAAGAAAACAAAAATTCTCACAACTGCACCAATAAGCAAATCATGATAAATGGAGAAAAGATTGAAGTTGTCAAAGATTTCATTTTATTTAGATCCATAATCAATGCCCATGTGAATAACAATCATGAAATCAAATGACATATTGCACTGGGAATATTCACTGCAAAGGGTCTCTTTAAAGTGCCAAAGAATAAAGATGTCACCAGGAGAACTAAGGTGGGTCTGACCCAAGCCATGGTCAACATCATATACATGTGAAAGCTGAAGAGTGAATAAAGAAGACAGGAGAAGAATTGATGCATTTGAATTATGGTTTTGGTGAAGAATATTGAATAAATATAGACTTCTAGAATAATGCACAAATCTACTTGGAAGTTCAGCCAGAATGCTCCTTGGAAGTGAGGATGGTAAGATTTTGTGGCATACACTTTGGACATATTATCAGGATGGACCAGTCCCTGGAGAAGGATATCATGCTTGGTAAAGCAGATCAGCAAAAAAAGAGGAAGACCTTCAGCACGTGGACTGACACAGTGGCTGCAACAATAACATAGCAATAATGGTGAGAATGGTGCAGGACTGGTAGTGTTTTGTTGTTGTACATAGGGTCACTATGAGTCAGAACTGACTTGATGGCACTTAACAGCTATACATTATCAATATTTTCACTTTTGACTATGGATTGGCAAACTATGACCTGTAGGCTAAATCCACCCCACTGCTTGTTTTTGTAAATGATGTTTTATTAGAACACAGCCATACCATTTGTTCTTGTACTGTCGTTGACTACTTTCATGCTAAAACAGCAGAGATGAATGGTTCCAACAGAAATAGTATGGTCTAAAATCCCTAAAATATTTACTGTCAGGCCCTCATAGAAAAAAAAAAAGTTTGCTAATCCCTGATTTCTATAAAACCAGAAACCAAACTCAGTGCCATGGAGCTGATTTTGACTGACAGAGAGCCCCAATAGGGTTTCCAAGGCTGTCAATCTTTATGGATGCAGACTGCCTTGTCGTTCTTCCACAGAGCAGTTGGTGGGTTTGAACCATCCACCTTTTGGTTAGGAGATAAATTCCTTAACCACTGCACCACCATAGTAAACTATTTTTTAGAGTAATTAAAAATAAGCAAAAGTTGACTTTTATATTCATTTCTGAAATGCTTAATTTCTTTGTGTAGATTCAAGTTTCTGACTAGCCTCATCCTCCTTCTGTCTGAAGTACTACCTTTAATATTTCTCAGGGTCAGGTTTGTTGTCAATTAATTCTTTCAGCATTAATGTTTCTGAAACAGTCTTTATTTCACTTTCATTTAAAAATATGTTCTCTCTAGATATAGAATTCTTGACAGCTTTTCCTTCAGTACTTTTAAAATGTCCCTCCATTGTCTTTTCACTTTTATCATGGTGAAAATATACACAACATGACATTCACCAACATAACAACTTCCACATTTACAGCTCAGGGATATTGGTGATATTTTTCATATTGTGCCACCCCTACTTGTTATCCTTTTCCAAAACATTCCGCCACAACTAGCATAAGCTTAATGCCCCACAAACAAAAACTTCCCTTTCTCCCCCCTTCTTCCTATCCCTGGTAACCACTAATAATCTTTAGTTTCTATCTATCTATCTATCTATATACATGCATACATACATACATACATATATACCAAAACCAAACACACTGCCGTCAAGTCAGATCCGACTCGTAGCGATCCCTCCTTGGTTTCCAAGGTGATATCACTACGGAAGTAGATTGCCTCATCTTCCTTCCGAGGAGTGGCTGGTGGGTTTGAACCACCAGCCTTCTGGTTGGCAGTCAAATGCCTTAGGCACTACACTACCAGAGCTCCTATATATATCTCTATATATACATCTATATTTATAGATATAGATATCAATATAGATATCGATAGAAGCTCTGGTAATTTTCGAGATTGTTTTATTGAGTTCTTTGATGGGATAAAAGGAATGTTTTATCACTCTTTCCAATGCTAGAAAGTGCTAAAATGTAACATTTGGGCTGAGGGAAAGAGAAAATCCTTCCTGTGGAAGTCTCTCAGAGCTACAGTGGAAGTCTTGCAGCTTTGACAGGCCCTCTGGGGACTGTGGGGTCTTCCAGTGCTCTGATGCCAGCTGTTCTCCATGTCAGCAGAAGCCCCTACCCCAGAAGGAACGCTCACCACCATGGGTGAGTCCTGGGTGGAACACAATCAGAATCTCATTGTTCAACTTTAGGATTATGAAGTAAGAACATAGGGAGGAGGGAGTTTGCCTATACCCAAAGTCATCCAATGAGTCTGTAGCACCACCAAGGTTGGTATATCCACTGTGGTAACTCATGTCACCCCTGCCCCCATGGACTTCTTGCCATACCAGACCAGATGAGTCCTTAGTAATTGCAATGTAGTGAACTGCTTAACATGGCCTTTTTACCCATCATCTTCCATTTTGTGATGCATTGTAAATCCTGGTCTCTATGCCTGCTTAGGGTGGGATATATCTTGAGTCCCACTTAAACCCACCAGCCACTCCTCAGAAGGAAGGTTGGGCAATCTACTTCTGTAGTCATACTGCCTCGGAAACCCAAGGAGGGGTCACTATGAGTCGGTTCTGACAAGAACACCTTGCTGGTGGGTGTGACTCAAGTCACTGCACTTAGCTTTCTTGAGGGTATATATGTGAATGTTCTGGGAAAGTTCTTTCTCTTGCTTCAGTTCTGCATTTGGTTTGTCATCATCTCACCTCTGGACTTGAGACGGCAGCTATCTTCTGAACCAACAATTTAAGTCTGCCACCTCCTGTAGCCACTTGAGTTGGGACAATCCTCCAGATTTACCCACAGATCTGGGACTTGCCACCCTGACAGTCTGCCAGCATCCCAGACTCCACTACCATGGGAGTCGTTTCCTTGGGAGTTTGTGAGTTCTGTGAGACCATTACAGAGAAATGCAGAACCCTAAGACAGAAAGGAGATCACTGAGTGGAGGAGGAGTTTTCTAAGAGATGATGGAGTGGCATGGCAGTTGGAAAAGTTAGACATTTGAGACATCTTGAAACTCTACCTTATAGGGACAGGCCTTCTGCTGATCTTTCTAAAATAACTATTCAAGCATTAATGTTTGTTATCAATTATAATCATAGAATAAATATGTAATAAATATAGTTGTAAATTGCTTAAGTGTAATATTTTTTAGATTATATGATTACTAACAAAAATTGTTTTGTAAAACTTTTCTCCATTCAGTTAAAATGTTATTAGTTACATTTTTAGTAGCTGAGTGGAAGAATTATTTTTTATTTTATTCCTTCTTTTCCCTTAATTGCTATTTCATTCTCAAAAAAATTATTGACATATATTCACAAATATTACTTACCATAATATTGCAGCTAAAACATCAGAAAATTTTTACAAAATCAGCTATTATAAAACATCTACAGCAATGAAAACAATGGCATTTCCTGCATGTACAGAGAAAACTGCATGCTTTAAAGCATCATCATTATTGAGTAATAATGACAGCTCTGACTGGAGCATGTTAGAAGGTTCATAAATTAAATTAGCATAAGTTTTAGCCTTGGAGGCTTTTGAGAAAACGTTTTAGTTATTATAACTAACTACAGAGTTATTTTTATTAAAAATAATAAATTTGTGCTGAAACCCTGCACAAAAAGGCATTTTTTTTTTAAATTTTATTTTGATTTGGGTGAAGATTTACAGAGTAAATTCCCTTTTCATACAGCAGTTCACATATACTTTGTCTCATGTCATTGACCAAATTTACAATGCAACAGCTCCCCTCCCACTTCCTCCCCATAGTTACTTCTTCCCAGTGTCCATCCCTCCATAATCTTCTGCACCCTGAGCTGTCTCCCTGTGCATAAGCAGCCCTTCCTTCTCCCATGATTGTTCTCTCCAGGGCGGGTGTCTACTTGAGGTAAATGTTTAACTCACATGC
>NW_006921637.1:13964830-13973405 GCF_000298275.1 Orycteropus afer afer | reverse complement strand
CTTCCTTCTGAGGAGTGGCTGGTGGGTTTGAACCGCCAGCCATCTGGTTAGCAGGCAAGTGTCTTAGCCACTATGCTACCAGAGCTCCCGCTCATCACTATAACAGATAGGAAATGGATCAGGAAGAAGAACAGCCTGATGCGATGAGGTTTCTTTTTCTTTTCATTACATGCAGTAAGAGTAAATTTTTCATTATCATTTGGTTTAAATGCTGTGAACTTGTTCTTTTGTTTTAAACTTCTTATTGTGATTTGGGTGAAAGTTTACAGAATAAATTGGTTTTCCATTCAACAATTCACACATATTTTTTTTCACGACATTGATTGCAGTCCTCACAAAATGTAACATGACTCTTCCCACTTCCTTCCTGTGTTTACCATTTCCATTTGTCTTTCTTTCCTATCCTTTCCTGTTTTCTGCATTTCATTCCTGGGCAAATGCTGCCCTCTTGATCTCGTATAGTAAATTATTCTAAGGAATGCAGTCCTCCCTGGTGTTATTGTTTGCCTCCTAGGCCTGTCTATTGTTTGGCAATAAGCAGCTCTGGTGGTGTAGAACCTAAGGCATTTGATTGCTAACCAGAAGGTTGGCAGTTCAAACCCACCAGCCACTCTGCAGAAGGAAGACTAAGCAACATACTTCTATAAAGATTTATGATCTTGGAAAACTAAAGGGGGTCACTATGACTCAGAATCAACTCAATGGCAGTGAGTTTGGTTTGGTTCATTGTTTGGCTGAAAGTTCAGTAACAACAGGTGTCTTCAGTTCCAGCCTTAAAGAATGACTAAGTGCCATAGTCTCAGGGGTTCCACCAGTCTCTATGAAATCAGTAAACCTCATCATTTTATAATTTTGAGCTTTGTTTCACATTTTTCTCCCACTCTGTCCAGGACCTTCTATTGCTATCCATTTCACAGACATTGATGGTGGTAACTGGGCATCCTCTAGTTCTTCTGGTCTCAGGGTCATGAAGGCTGATGTTTGCATGGTCCATTAGTCCTTTGGACTAATTGTTTCCATGCATCTTTGATTTTCTTCACTCTTCTTTGTTGTAGAGGGTAGACACTTACTAACTTGGGTGAAGGGAAGGCAATAAGGGGGAGGAAATAAGGACAATATGGGCAATAAGACAATAAGGGGGAGGTCAGCACAAAATGATCAAGGCAAAGGAAGATCTTAGGAGGAACACAAGTTAAAGACAACAAAGGTAAATGCTATTACATACATAATCCTGCAATAACAGTAGTAACAGTAATTTAGGAATGGAAACCCACCAGCCACTCCTCGGAAGGAAGACTACTTCTACTTCCATAGAGATAGCACCTCGGAAACCCAAGGAGAGGTCGCTATGAGTTGGAAACAACTTGACAACAGAGAGGTGGGGTGGGGGTTCGGGGGACATAGGTAAAGATTACTTTTTATAGGTACTTGGCTATGAATTAAATGTGAGAAAGAGTCACTGGCCCCAAGAAGCTTCTGGCCTTATCAGGATTAAACAATCAAGGCTTATCCCCATTTCAAATTATTAATTAATTATAACCTAAGTGTGGCATAGCTGGACAATGACTAAGGAAGACTGAAGAAAAATTGAAGCTTTTGAGCTGTGGTGTTGGCAAAGAATACTGAAAGTACTGTGGACTGCTAAAAGAGCTAACAGGTCTGTCCTGGAGGAAGTGCAGCCAGAATGCTCCTTGGAGGTGAGAATGGCCAGACTTTGTCTCACATACTTTGGTCATGTTGTCAGAAGGGACCATTCCTTGGAGAAGGATGTCATGCTTGGAAAGGTGGAGTGTCGACGAAAGAGGGGAAGGCACTCAATGATATGGATTGACACAGTGGCAGCGGTGATGGGCTCAAGTATACCAGGGATCATGGAGCTGGTTCAGGACCTGGTGGTGTTTCATTCTGCGGTGCATAGGGTCACTATGAGTCAGAGACAACTCGACGGCACCTAACAACAACAACAAGTGTGGCATCTCAGCCAGCTTTTATCATGCATTCAGTTTGAAGGCCATCACCAATGCAGCATCCTCACCTAACTCTCAAAAGCATGTCTGGCTTCTAGACTCTCAGGATGAACTTTTAGCTAGTGTCTCATTTTTCCCTGTCAATGGCACAATGAAGAGCTTCCCACAGTGGAAAGGGACCCTGCTATGACAGAGACAGCCTCCACACCCATTCAGCAGGACAAGCAGGAAGAGGAGGGCCCAAGCTGATGAATTGTATACTGTGACTCCATCTAAGCCCTGGCTCCAGGGTACTTTTGATTTCTGGCCAGATATGACAAGTTGGCTTCACTTCACCATTACTTTCTTGCTGGAATGTATGGACAACCGGATGTTCTTGCTTCTACTTCACCATGATTCTTTTTTTCAATTGTGAATTGGGTGAAAGTTTACAAAGCAAATGTGTTTTCTGTACAGCAATTCATACACATTTTGTTTCATGACATTGACTGCAATTCCCATAATGTAACAGCTTTCTTCCCACTTCCTCCCTCTGTCATTTCTTATGCATTCCTGCCCTCTGAGCTATCTCCCTGTGCAAATACTGCCCTTCTGATCATGATTCTGTCCTTGAACATGATTCTTGCTGTGACAAGTTTCAGAATTCTTGGGGAAGGATAAGGACCCAGGAGACTTGAGGTCTAGTTCCTTCTTTACTGCTTCCTCCACTGTCATTGTACATGTGACCTACTCTATGATCTCACTAAATCATAAATGGGTTTAATTGTACCTGTCCTGCCTATATTCCAGGGTTATTGTTGACACAAATTAAATAATAGGATAATTGATATGAGTTTGCCTTGTGAATTATTAACATTATTTTTCTGAATGGGAGTCCAGAAAGCCCAGCTCTGTTCATAGGACAGAGCTGATTTATACAGGGACTTAGTTTAAAATAAGATTGAAGAGATAGAAATACTGAGATTTTAAGGAGTCATTAAACATTCATAGAAGAATGTCCTAAACAGACAAGTTCTATGAAGGGAGGAGGCATTTGACAGGAAGGCTTGATACATGAGCAAAGGAGAGGGTCATCAGGCCTTGCACAACCACTAAAACTGAGGCACATGTATTGCTCACTACAGTGTGTCCTTTTGTCCATTCTGGGTCAGGTGGCTAAAAAGACTGACCCAACACTTCATCATAATGCATTGATCAATATGTGCTCCTGTGGACCCTAGGAGGTTAAGACTGCCAAGAAAGGAGATTTCAGAAGAACACAAACACTGCAAAGGAGTTGGAAAAGGAAGGAGAACATTCAGTGACAGACTCAGATATATGAGAATCACAAGATTGAAACTGATAAGGCAGGGAGAATGCAAAGAGAAAAAGTACCATTTTTTAGGGAGCTGGAAAGAGAAGAGACATCAGGAAAGGAATGAGAGGTATAGGGAATCCAGGACTATACGATGTTGGTTCTGCCCTCATGCTTAGAATCCCACCACTTCTCATGACCTCCCCTGATGCCTTCCCTTTCCACCACTTCACACTGGGATTGTTGTGATGCCTCTGGCATACCCTTGCTTGGGCTGGGAAACCCCGCTACTGCACATTCATAGCCTGGAAGCCAAGGTGAGCAGTATATGTACAGCCAGAGCCACCATACCCAATTCAAAGCTCTTTGGCAGCACTTTGTTTTGCTTGAAGCATGAACGCAGTTCTTCTAGGCTTGAGAGACCATCCACTTTCAGGCCTCACCTCTGCTTGTGCCCCATTCTCTTCTATAGCGACCCGGTGTCCTCACACTGACCATTATTATCCCTGTTGAATAGTGCTCTCCCATGTCACCATGGCTCCTGGTGACTAGCCTCACCTTATTTCAAATCTTTTGGCACAGGCCAATCTTACAACAAAGGACTTCTGGTGGGGTAGTGCCTAAGGCATTTGACTGCTAGCCAGAAGGCTGGTGATTCAAAGTCACCAGCCACTCCTCGGAAGGAAGATTGGGCAATCTACTTCCTTAGAGATACCGTCTTAGAAACCCAAGGAGTCATTATGAGTTGGGATTGACCATACAGCAGTGAGGTTTTTTTTTTTTTTTTTTTTTTTTTTTTTTTGTTGTTGTTGTTGTTGTTATAAGAGAAATACCAAAATTAGATTTCTTTAACAAGTAGAAATTTATTTGTTCACAGTTTAGGAGGCTAGATGTCTAAATTTAGGGTGCCAGCTTTAGAAGAAGGCTTTTGCTCTCTGTTGGCTCTGGAGGAAGGTCCTTGTCTTCTTTCAATGCCTGTGGACCCAACGTTCCTTGCAAATTGACATATGTCTTGGTATCAATTTTCACCTGGGTCTAGGAGGTTCTCAGCTTAGGAATCACAGGTTGAAAGGACACACTTCACTCCTGGCTCTTCTTTCTTGGTGGTATCTTGTTTAACTTTGACATCTACAAAGAATTGGACTCATTATACAACCTAATCCTGTATGTTGTATCCTGCCCCATTAACATAACTGCTTTTAATTTTGCCTCATTAACATGAGGGAGGTTAGGATTCACAACACATAAACCAGAAACAAAACAAAAGTCACTGCCATCAAGTTGATTTGACTTATAGCAACTCCTCCTTGGGTTTCCAAGGTATTATCTCTACAGAAGTAGATTACCCAATCTTCCTTCCAAGGAGTGGCTGGTGGGTTTGAACTGCCAGGCTTCTAATTAGCAGTCAAATGCCCTAGGCACTGTGCCACCAGAGCTCCCTACAACACATAAAAGACATATAAAATATAAAACATATAAAATACATAATTTTATTAAATCACAAAATGGAGGATAATACCATAATACTAAGAAACATGGTCTAGCCAAATTGATACATATTTTTTGGGGGACTATTCAATTCATAATACTAACTGACTAGCCAGTTTAAAACTATAATTTGTCCAGCATTTTCCCTGACTATCATTCCCCCTACTTCATCTTGTTTAGCCCACAGGACTTATTACCTTCTGCTCTACCATGTAATTTACTCATTTATTAGTTATGTTATTTTTTTTCCTCTGCTTTCCCCCACTTCCCTACCACTGGGACCTGGAACACTGCCAATCACATATAAAGTATTCAATAAATATTTGTGGAAAAATGAATATTTTCAAGGAATGTAAAGGAGGAGACTGGCTTGAGAAGAGAAGAAATTTAACAGTGTCAACACTTTAAAATGTTCAGATGAGATCAAGACTGGAAGCTGAAAACTAGATGAGGACAAGGGTCTTCAAAACAGCAATATCAGCAGTATATGTGGACTGTGTGATAGTTGGAGCTGTGTGTCAACTTGGCAGGACCACAGTTCTGTGTGGGTTGAGCTGTTGTGGTGTGGTTGTTCCCATGATGGGATCAGATGACTATGTTCTGAGTGGCCAATCTGTTGAAAGGGAGTTTACCTAGGGGTGTAACCTACTTCCAGTATATCCAAGGACATCCTGGGAAGAGAAACATTCTTCTATGGATTGGGATTCTGTTGTGCTGCCTACAACTGTCCGTGAGTGAACAGTCCACCATTTGACCTGGAGATCTTGGATTCATCATTCATTGGAGTCAACAGCTGATATACTGCCTCTCAGCCTTGAGCTCCTCAGCCCCTGTGGTTGCAAGTGCCAGGAAAAGCTTCCAGCTTGACGTTTGAACCAGAAACTTTGGACTTGCCAGCTTCTATAAGTGTGTGAGCCATTTTTCTAAGATAAATTTCTCTCTCTGTCTCTCTCTATATATAAGCTTTACTGGTTTTTGTTTCTCTAGAGAACCCAGTCTAACACAGACTGGAAAACCTACTGAAGAGGATTAAGAGATGAGAAAAAATGCATAATTACAAATAGAACACAACATTGAAGTGTTCAGACTGTCACTATCTGAACCCACTGGATATTAGTATCACTTAAGTGGGGCAACAGACTCCATGTGCCCTCTCCTAGGATCCAATAGGAAGCACATGGCACCTCTATGGCCATGATCCTCAGACACCAGAGTGGGGGCACAACCTCTACAGAGCTAATGAGGATTAAGAGGCCCAGGCTTACCAAAGCAGGTGAGGCCCACCTTCCCCAGGTGAGTCTGTGTGAAAAGGGCTCTGGAGAGGTGTTTTCTGACCTTCTCTAACTTCTCAAGAGGGAAGAAGCATCCAGAACATCTCCTGTCTTCTTTATTCACCTTCTAGCTTTCACATGTATAAGAGTCTGACCATGGCTGATTCCTATGAGATGAGGGTCAGACGTGCTGCCACCATCCAACCTTTTTACAAATCCTGACACCAACTGTCTCTGTGACATTCTCTTACTTCTTTGTTGGTCCCAAAAAACTGACAGACAATACTCACAATTATAAGTTTTATTAAGGAAGTGCAGGTTGTGATTCAGGCTCAGGAATGCTCAGGATACAGTTCTTTTGTTTGTTTTCTTTTTAACTTTTTAGTGTGATGTGGGTGCAAGTTTACAGAGTAAATTCATTTTCCATTCAACATTTCATACACATTTTGTTTTGTGACATTGATTGTAACCCCACAGTATAACAGCTCTCTTCCCACTTCCTCTCTATGGTTATTTTTCCCCTTTGTCCTTCTGTCCTAGGCATTCCTGCCTTCTGAGCTTTCTCCCCATGCAAGTGTTGTCCTTTTGATTTCCCATGGTTGATTTTTCTAAGGAGTGTACCACCCTGGTGTAATTGTTCACCTCATAGCCTGGTCTATTGTTTGTCTAAAAGTTAAGCCATGAGAGTGAGTTCAATTTCAGGTCTGATGGATGACTAGAAGTCAAGGTCTCGGGGATTTCATCAGTCTGTAGCAGAGCAGTAAGCCTGGTCTTTTTTATGCCTTTGAGTTTTGTTTTTTTCCTTCCACTCTATCCAGGATCTCCAATTTTGATCCTTTTATGAGTAGTTGGCAGTGGTAGCTGGGCACCATCTAGTTCTTCTGGTCTCAAGGTCCTGTGGTTCACTAGTCCCTTGGACTAACTGTTTCCTTGCTTCTTCAGTTTTCTTCACTCTTCTTTGCTCTAGATGAGGAAAGACCAATAGTTATGTCTTAGATGGCCTCTCATGAACTTTTCAGACCTCAGTTCAGACTCACCAAAGTAGGATGTAGAATGTTTTTGTGCGCCATTCTATGCCAATTGAGCTTGATGTCCCCTGTGATCTTGGTTCCAAATCTGCTGACCCAGTGACTCACTCCCTCAAGATGTTTGATTGTGGCTAAGAAGTTATCATAACTTTGCTCCCTGTTAGCTCTGTTACATATGCGGACATTTTTATAGCACATATAAATAAGTATGTTGAAATATTTTCTGTCAATACTATATATGGTCATGGGAAAATGCCCATTTGCCTACCCATACCTGATCATCTTCCTGTCTACCTACCTATCTACCCATATATTAATGTTTGTTATTACTGATAAAGGAGAATTGTCCATGTAATATTTATCTTTGTTGTCTGTACCTCTTGTGCAGCTCTTCATGTCTTTTTCTTAGTGATATTGTACTGGTCACTTGCTTTTAGGTATATTACCTTTCTATTCACCCAAATCAATCCATGACTCTAGCTAGCAATTTCCCTTTTTGTCCCCTCCTGTCCCTGGTAATCAACAGAGAGCATTTCCTTCTTGTATAAATCTTTCCTTGGCTTTTTACAATAGTGAACTCATACAATTCTTGTCCTTCTGTGATTGACATTACTCAGTTTATCCACATTATGAGGTGTTTCACAGATTCTTCATTATTATTTAGTGTTGCATCCACAACAAAATACTTTTTGTATCACATGACAATACAGTAGTATTCCATCATGTGTATATACCATAGTTTGGTTATCCATTCATCAACTGATGGTCACTTAGATTGTTTCCATCTCTTTGGTATTGTGAATAGTGTTGTAAAGAACATGGATATACATATATCTATTTCTGTCCCAATTCTCACTTCTTTAGAAAATATACCTAGTAGTAGGATTGCTGGATCAAATGATATTTTTATTTCCAACTTTTTAAGGAAGCACCATATCACTTTCTACAGTAGTTGTATCATTTTACAGTCCCACAAGTCACATATGAGATTTGCAACTCCACAGAACTCTGTCAGCATTTTTTTTGTTTTGTTTTCTGTCCTATTAAATTTGATATTATTCCTGGAGTGAGATGATAACTCATTGTTGTTTTTATTTACATCTCTCTAATGGGTAAGGATCACAAGCATTTCTTCATGTGTTTGTTGGCTGCCTGAATATCTTCTTTGGTAAAGTTTATGTTCATGTTCTCTGCCAATTTTTGAAATGGATTATTTGTATTTTTGATGCTGAGGTGTTGAAGTTTTCTATAAATTTTAGAGGTAAATCCCTTGTCACATATATTGTTGCCAAATATATTTTCCCAATCTGTAGATACTCTTTTCACTCTGTTGGAGAAGGCTTTTGACACATAAGAATTCACTTTTTAGAAGATCCCAGTCATATAGTTTGTCTTTGGCTATTTGTGCATTTTGGGTTATGTTTGATATTCTATTTAGGCAATAAATTTGTTGTTGTTGTTAAGTGCCGTCGAGTCGTTTCCGACTCATAGCGACCCCATGCACAGCAGAACGAAACACTGCCCGAT
>NW_006921637.1:13953232-13959085 GCF_000298275.1 Orycteropus afer afer | reverse complement strand
TAAGCTGGGCTGTTACCTGTGCACCAGGTGCATCTTGCTGGGTTTTAAACACCAGAGGCTCAGCCTCAAAACTCACGTCTACATGTCACCACAGTAGGACAAACCAACAGACAAGTTTGTTTTGCTGTTGGAGACCCTCGTATCACCCCCAACTGGGTCCCTGTGGCTGACTGTACCTCTGTCTGGCTTCCTGGCTTTTAATTCCCTTTCTCTTGCTCTTCTGCCCTGCTGTTTTGTGCGTCCCTGAGTTGTCCCTGGGACTGACTGCTCCTCTGTTCAGGTTCCTGGCTTTTATCCCCTTTCTCCTGCTCTCCGGTCCTGCTGCTTTGGATGGGCCTGAGTTTAATCTCCTCACCTAATCCCTTCAGCTGATTGCTCTTCTCTCTGCCTTCCTGGCTTTTAAGTCCCTTTCTCCTGCTCTTCCTGCCTTCTGCTTTGGGTGTCCCTGAGTTGTCTCTCCTCACCTGTAACCCTGGGGCTGATATGTATATATAAAAGATAAGCTGTCCATAGGTGGAAGGATTTATTTCTAGGTTCACAAGGTTCACAATTCTATTCCACTAGTCTGTTTGTCTGCTTTTGTACCAATACCAGGCTGTTTTGACTACCTTGGCTGTAGTAGGTTTAAGAATGAGGAGTATGAGACTTCTCACTTTGTTCTTCTTCTTGAGTAGTGCTTTGCTTATCTAAGATCTCTTTCCTTTCTGTATAAAATTGTTGTTTTTGTTGTTGTTAGGTGCCATAGAGTCACCTCCAACTCATAGAGACCTTATGTACAACAGAAGGAAATACTGCCCAGTCCTGAACCAGCTTCACAATCCTTCTATACCTGAGCCTATCTTTGCAGCTACTCTGCCAATCCATCTCATTGAGGGCCTTCCCCTTCTTCGCTGACCCTCCACTTTACCAAGGAAAACATCCTTCTTTAGAGAATGGTCCCTTCTGACAACATGACCTAAGTAGGTGAGATGAAGTCTGGCCATTCTCACTTCCAAGGAGCATTCTGGATGCACTTCTTCCAGGACAGACTTGCTTGTTCTTCTGGCAGTCCATGATACTTTCAGTATTCTTTGCCAACACTGCAACTCAAAAACATCAACTCTTCCTCAGTCTTCCTTGTCCTTTGTTCAACTCTCACATGCATATGAGGCAAATGAAAATACCATGGCTTGGGTTAGGTGCACCTTACTCTTCAAGGAGGTATCTTTGCTCTTCAGCACTTGAAAGAGGTCTTTTGCCGCAGATTTGCCCACTACAATACATCGTCTGATCTCTTGACTGCTGTTTTTGTTGGTGTTGATTGTGGAACCAAGTAATATGAAATCTTTGACAACTTCAATCTTTTCTCCATTTATTGTGATGCTGCTTATTGGTCCAATTGTGAGAATTTTCATTTTCTTTACATTGAGTGGTAATCCATACTGCAGACTGAAGTCTTTAATCTTTATCAGTAAGTGCTTCAAGTCATCCTCACTTTCAACAAGCAAGTTGTGTTGTCTGCATATTGCAAGTTGTTAATGAGTCTTCCTCCAATCCTAATGCCACACTCTTCTTCATATAGTTCAGCTTCTTGGATTATTTGCTCAGCATATAGATTGAATAACTATAGTGAAAGCATACAACCCTGACACATTCCCTTCCTGATTTTGAAGCATGAAGTATCCCCTTGTTCTGTTTGAATGACAGATTCCTGGTCTATGCACAGGTTCCTTATGAGCACAATTAAGTGTTCTGGAATTCCCATTCTTCTCAATGTTATCCATAATCTGTCATGATCCACACAATCAAATGCTTTTGCATAGTCAATAAAACACAAATAAATGTCTTTCTGGCATTCTTTGCTTTCAGCCAAGATCCATCTGACATCAGCAATGATATCCCTGGTTCCAGGTCCTCCTCTGAATCCAGCTTGCAGTTCTAGAAGTTCTCTGTCAATATACTGCTGCATTCTTTTTTGAATTATCTTCAGTAAGATTTTACTTGCATGTGATATTAGTGATATTGTTTGATAATTTCCCCATTCTGTGGGATCACCTTTCTTTGAAATGAGTATAAATATGGATCTCTTCCTGTCGGTTGGCCAGGTAGTTCTCTTCCAAATTTCTTGGCATAGACAATTGAGTGACTCCATTGCAGCATCCATTTGTTGAAACATCTCGATGGATATTCTGTCAATTCCTGAAGCCTTATTTTTTGCCAATTCCTTCAGCGCAGCTTCAACTTTTCCTTCAATACAATTGGTTCTTGATCATATGCCACCTCCTGAAATGGATGAGCATCGACCAGTTCTTTTTGGTACAGTGCATTCCTTCTATCTTCTTTTGATGTTTCCTGCATCACTCAATATTTTCCCATAGAATCTTTCAACATTGCAACTCGAGGCTTGATTTTTTTTTTTTTTCCCCTCATTTCTTTCAGCTTGAGAAATGCCAAATGTGTTCTTCCCTTTTGGGTTATTGCTTTTTCCATGCTCTTAAAGAATGTTGATGGAATCTGCATCAGGATGGCATTGAATCTACAGATTGCTTTGGATAGTATTGACATTTTCACAATGTTAGTCTTCCTACACATGAGCATGATATGTTCTTCCCTTTATGTAGATTTCTTATAGTTTTTTGTAGTAGTGTTTTGTAGTTTTCTTTGTATAGGTTTTGTTTTGTTTTGTTTTTTGTTCCTGGTAATATTTATTCCTAAATATTCTATCTTTATATTAGCTATCATAAATTATTTTTTAATTATTATTATTTCCCTTTCAGAGATCTCTTTGTTGTTGTAGAGAAATCCAACTGATTTTTTGTTTGTCTTGTATCCACTTTGCTGGATCTTTCAATAACTTCTAGTACTATTCTTGCTTCATCTCTTGGGTTTTCTATGTATAGAATCATATCATCTGCAAATACACATAGTTTTACTTCTTTGCCAATTTGGATGCTTTGTATTTCTGTATCTTGACTTACTGCCCTGGCTAGAACTTCCAATACAATGTTGAATAAAAGTGGTGATAGAGGCCATCCATGTCTTGCTCCTATTCGCAAAGTGATTTCTTTTAGTGTCTCTCCATTGAGCATAATGTTGGCTGTTGGCTTAACAACTATTTACTATGTTGAGGAATTTTTTATTTTGATGAATTTTCCTATTTTACTGAGACTTTTATTTTTTTAATCAGAAATCAGTGTTGGATATTATCAAATGCCTTTTCTGCATCAATTGATATGATCATGTGGTCCTTTTCCTTTATTTTGCTATGTGATGGATTACATTGATTGTTTTTCTTCTTTTTTTTAATTGTAATTTGGGTGAAAATTTACAGAGCAAATTCACTTTCCATAGAGCAGTTTACATACGCTTTGGCTCATGACATTGACCACAATTCACCAAAGTACAACAGCTCCCCTCCCACTTCCTCCCAACATTCACCTCTTTCCTGTGTCCATCTCTCCATGCACTCCTGTCCCCTGAGCTGTCTCCCTGTGCATAAACAGCCCTTCTTTCTCCCATGATTGCTGTCTCCAAGGAGTGAATTTACCTCTGGTAAATGTTCAACTCCTATGCCTGTCTTTTGCTTGGCTGGAAGCCACAGGTTTGAGTTCAATTCTAGACCTGAAGGGCAGCTAGGGGCTATAGTCTCAGTGGTTCCACCATGCTCTATCAAACCACCAAACTTGGTCCCCCCTTTTTTTTTTCCAAATACTTTTGAGTTTTTTTCCATATTGTTCTCCCTGTCCACCCAGGTTCTCCTACATAGATCTCCCTCAGAGTGGTTGACATTGGTAGCTGGGCACCATCCAATTCTTCTGGTCTCATAGTCATACAGGCTGCAGATTGCATGGTGTACCAGTTGCTAGGACTAATTCATTCCATGGATCTTTGGTTTTCTTCATTCTTCCTTGCACTGGATGAAGAGAGACCCATCATTGTATCTAGATGGCTGCTTGCAAGCTTTTGAGATCCAAGTCTCTACTCACCAAAGTAGGAGGTGCAACAATGTTTTGTGTAGTACGTTATGCCAATTGAGCTTGATGTCCCCTGGGACTATGGTGCCAAGCCCACAGGTTCAACTACTTGGTCCCTCTGGGTAGCTGTCTGTGACCCAGAAGTGACTTCAACCTTTTCCCTTGTCAGCTCTACTATACAGCTGGGAATTCAGATCACAAATACACACTTATAGGATCACTGTCTGACAACCCTATACATGATCTTGGGCACACTCCCCACTTCATAGACATACCTAATAGTTCAGCCTGTCCAGCCATCTATCCACCCACATACCCATGTTGCCTTGACTCACCATGCAGTACTCTATGTGCAAAAGGGTTCATCTTTGTTGTCTGTATATCCCATGTACCTCTCTATTTCTTCCTCTTCCTCAATGCCACCATGTTGATCACTCACATTTGATACATTGCCCTTCTCTTCACAAATCAATACTTACCTCTACCTATCTAACAGTGTTCCCTCCCCTCCCCTCCCACCCCTGATAACCAACAAAGAAAATTTCCTTCCATAGATAAAACTTTCCTTGATTTTTACAATAATGGACTGATACAATATTTTCCCTTATGTGATTGACTTATTTCACTCAGCATGATGTCCTACAAGTTCATCCAAGTTATGCAGTGTTTTGCAGATTCTAGGTTATTCTTTAAGGTTGCATAGAATTCTGTTGTGTGTATGTACCAAAGTTTGGCTATCCATTCCTCAGTTGATGGAAACCTAGGTTGTATCCATCTTTTGGCTATTGTAAATAGTGCTGCAATGAACATGGGTGTGCATATGTCTGTTCTTGTCCTGGCTCTCACTTCTTTAGGACATATACCTAGTAATGGAATGGTTGGGTCAAATGGTATTTCTAGTTCCAACTTTTGAAGGAATCACCATACTGCTTTCCACAGTGCTTGTACCATTTTACAGTCCCACCAGCAGTGTAGGAGAGTCCACATCCTCGCCAATATTTGTTATTTTCTGTCTTGTTGAACTTTGCTACTAGTGCTGGAGTAAGATTGTATCTCATTTTTGTTTTGATTTGCATCTCCCTAATGGCTAATGATCAAGAGCATTTTTTCATATGTTTGTTGGCTGCCTGAATATCATCCTTGGTGAAGTGTCTATTATGTCTTCTGCCCGTTTTTTAATTGGATTATTTGTCTTTTTGTTATCGAGGTTTTGGAGTTTTCTATAAATTCTAGAGATAAGTCCCTTTTCAGATATGTCATTGCCAAATATTTTTTCCCAATCTGGAGGTTCTCTTTTGACTATTTTGGAGAGGTTCTTGGAAGCACATAAAAATTTAATTTTTAGAAGGTCCTATTCTTCTAGTTTCTGTCCTGCTATTTGTGCATTTTGGGATATACTTGATAGTCTATTTATGCCATATATTGTTGTTGTCATTGTTGTTATGTGCCATCGAGTTGGACCCGACTCATAGCAACCCCTCCTTGGGTTTCCGAGGCAGTATCACTATGGAAGTAGATTGTCCCATCTTACTTCCAAGGATTGGCTGGTAGGTTTGAACCTCCAGCCTTCTGGTTAGCAGTCAAGTGCCTTAGGTACTATGCTAACAGAGCTCCTATGCCATATATTAGGGCCCCTAAATTTGCCCCTAGTTTTTCCTTGAGGAACTCTGTAGATTTAGGTTTAACATTTAAGTCTTTGATCCATCTGGAGTTCGTTTTTGTGTATGGTGTCAGGTACAGATCTTGTTTCATTATTCTACAAATGGATCTCCAGTTTTGCCAGCACCATTTATTAAACAAACATTCCCTTCCCCATTTAATGGATTTTGGCCCTTTGTCAAAGATCAGCTGACCATAGGTCAATGGATCTATTTCTGAGTTCTCAATTATATTCCATTGG
>NW_006921637.1:13933016-13952660 GCF_000298275.1 Orycteropus afer afer | reverse complement strand
AGGATCATATCATCAGCAAATAAGGATAGTTTGACTTCTTCCTTACCAATTTGGATGTCTTTGATTTCCCTTTCTTGCCTTATGGCCCTCGTTAGGACTTCCAGTGCAATGTTGAATAGATGTGGTGATAGAAGACATCCTTGTCTGGTTCCTGTTCTCAAGAGGAATGGTTTCAGTCTCTCTCCATTGAGAATAATGTTGGCTGATAGTTTTGCATAGATGCCCTTCGTTATATTGAGGAAGGTCCCATCTATTCCTATTTTGCTGAGGGTTTTGATCAGGAATGGGTGTTGGATTTTATCAAATGTCTTTTCTGCATCAATTGATATGATCATGTGGTTCTTCTCTTTTGTTTTATTTATGTGATGGATGATGTTGATTGTTTTTTCTAATGTTGAACCATTCTTGCATACCTGATATGAACCCCACTTGGTCATAATGAATGATTTTCTTGTTGTTGGAGTCTATTGGCTAGGATTTTGTTGAAGATTTTTGCATCTGTATTCATGAGTGATATTCATCTCTAGTTTTCCTTTTGAGTGATGTCTTTGTTTGGTTTCAGTATCAAGGTTATGCTTGCTTCATAAAATGAATGAAGGAGGATTCCATCCTGTTCTATGTTTTGGAATAGTTTGAGTAGGTATGGTGTCAGTTCTCTGAATGTTTGGTAGAATTCTCTGGTGAAACCGTCTTGGCCAGGATTCTTTTTTTTGTTGGTAATTTTTTGATGACCTGTTAAATTTCTTCTTTTGTTATAGATCTATTCAACTTTTCCACATCAGTCTGTGTTAGTTTAGGTAAGTGGTGTGTTTCTAGAAATCTGTCCACTTCCTCTAGATTTTCAAATTTGTTGGAGTACAGTTCTTCATAGTATCCTGATATTATCCTTTTTCTTCAGTTGATTCTGTTGTGATGTCACCCATTTCTTTTCTTATTCGTGTTATTTGTGTTCACTCCCTCTTTTCCTTTGTTATATTTGACTGTGGTTTGTCAATTTTATTAATCTTTTAAAAAAATCAACTTCTAGTCTTGTTGATTTTTTCTATTGTCTTTCTTTTTTGTGTTTCATTGATTTCTACTTGAGTCTTGATTATTTACTTTCTTCTGGTGATGGTAGGTTTTTCTTGCTGTTCTTTTTCTAATTGTTGGAGATGTTGGTCTAAAGTTGGTTTTGGCTCTTTTTTCTTTTTGGATATGTGCACTTATTGCTATAAATTTGTCTCTGGTCACTGCTTTTGCTGTGTCCCAAAGTTTTGGTGCATTGTGTTTTCATTCTTGTTGGATTCGAGGAATTTTTTGAATTTCAATTTTTATTTCTTGTTACTCAGTCTTTCTCAAGGAGGGCATTGTTGAGTTTCCATGTGTTTACTCTTTTTCTGTTGATGTTCCTATTGTTGATTTCTAATTTGTTAGCATTATGATCTGAGAATATGCTTTGCAGTATTTCTATGTTTTTCAATTTATTAAGGCTTGCTTTATGGCCTTACATATGGTCTATCATGGAAAATGTTCCATGTGCACTGGAAAAAATATATATATTGTGCTGTTGTTGGGTGAAGTGCTCTGTAGATGTCTATAAGGTGAATTTGGTGGATTGTATTGTTTAGTTCTTCTGCATCTTTGTTGAGTTTCTTTCCAGTTGTTCTATCTTTCATTGAAAGTAGTGTATTAAAGTCTCCCACTATGACTGTGGAGTCATCTATTTGACTTCTCAAATCTTTTAAAGTCTGATTTATGTATTTTGGGGCTCTTTCATTGGGTCCATAGATATTTATTATGGTTATATCTTCTTGTTCAATTGATCCTTTAATCATTACATAATGTCCTTCCTTGTCTCTTATGGGGGTTTTTGTCTTAAAGTCAATTTGATAAGAAATTAATATTTCCACTCCTGCTCTCTTACAGTTGCCATTTGCTTGATATTTCTTTTTCCAGCCTTGATTTTTAGTCTCCTTTTGTCTTTGTCTCTAAGGTGTGTCTTGTAGACAGCATATTGATGGATATTTTTTTCTTATCCAATCTGTAACTCTCTGTCTCTTGAGTGGTGCATTTAATACAGTAACGTTCAATGTAGTTATTGACAGGTATGAATTGATTGCTGTCATTTTGTTATGTGGTTTTTCATGGTGTCCCTGGTTTCTTTGCTCCATATTAATTTTTGTGCTGAGCTCATTATATTTATGAATCCTTTTATCATTTCCTTTGTTGCCGTTGTTTTAGTATTTGCTGAATATTTGTGCTAGTCCTCTTTTTTATTGTAATGAGAAAGTTTATCATTTTTTTTTAGGTTAGCCTGTGATTCATAATTTTCTCCCTGAGATTAGAACAGCCCATTCTATCTTGCAACTCTCTTGACTTCCTCACCATTTAGAAGTTCTGTAACTACACAGTATTTTCCCTCTTTTTACTTTGTAGTTATCCTCACTTGCCAGTTGATGTCTCTGGCTCCCTGTTTATAATGTTGTAAGCTTATTTTACTTTAGATATGTCCATAGCTGTGGTTTCTAGGTTATGTAATCTTGTGTACTAATGGTTGGTTGTTATTTGATATTTTTGTTTCTCTGTTCACAGGACCCCCTTTAGTATCTCTTATAAGGTTAGTCTGGTTTTAACAAGTTCCCTTAGTTTCTGTTTATCTGGAAATCTCCTAATTTCACCCTCATATTTGAGGGGCAATTTTGTCAGGTATATAATTCTTGGTTGAAAATGTTTCTCTTTCAGGGTTGTATATATATAATCCCATTGCCTTCTCACTTGTGTGGTTTCTGCTGAGAAATCAGAGCTTATTCTTACTGGTTGTCCTCTGTAAGTAACTTTTTGTTTTTCCTATGCTGCTTTCAGGATTCTTTCTTTGTCTTTGATTTTGATGAGTTTGATGATGATGTCTCTTGGTGATTTTCTTTTGGGGTGTATCATGTTTGGAGTTTGTTGGACTTCCTGAATGGATATATTCTCATCTTTCTTCATATCAGGAAAGTTGACCTCCAACAAATCTTGGACAATTTTCTCTGTGGTTTTATTATTCTCTTCCTGTTCTGGAATTCCCATGATACATAGGTTATTCCTTTTGATGATATCCCACATGAACCTTAGCTATCTTCATTTTGTTTTGATCTTTTTTCTGATTGATCCCTTTCCAAAGAAGTATTCAGGTATTTGTCTTCAATCTCATTAATTCTGTCTTCCATTGCATCAATTCTACTCCTTTCCCTTTCCAATGTGTTATCTATTTCTGACAACTTAGTATTAATCTTCTGGATTTCTATGTGTAGATTTAGAATTATTTCTAATTTTTCACTTTGTTCATGTATTTTCTTCCAGAATTCTTTTTTTTTTTTTTTCCTATATTTTCCTAGGTCTGTCTCTCAATCCTTTGACGATACCTAAATATAATTCTTTTGAATTCCTTATCAGAGAGTTCCAATGCTGCTTCTTCCTCAGGGATATGTTCTGGGTTTGTATCCTATTCCCTTGTTCCTACCACTTTATCTTGCTTCTTTGTGTGGACTGTGATGGTGTGTTTTTTCTGAGACATCATTGTACTTAGATCTCTGTTAGCTGTTTGTGAGGAGCAGCCAAGGGTGAGTCAGGTTCTTCTTGGTGGTTGTTTATTGTAGGTGGAGAAGGAATTGGTGGCTCTCAGTAACTGAAGCTGCAGGATGTGTGGTTGTAGTTGTGTCATATGGGGACTGTTGCTGTCTTCCACTCAATGAGACACAATTAACAATTGAATAACCATCAAAAAAGTAAAAGCAACTGGACAAAAAATACACCATGAAATCACTATGGAACAGTAACTAAAAAAGAAAAAAAAGGGAAAAGGAAACAACAACAACAACAAAAAAAAAAACCCTGAAGTATCTGGGGAGAGGGCAATACGAGAAGAAAGATAAAGAAAGAGAATAATGAAGAAAAACATGGGAAAATGCAGAAAGAAAAACAAGGAACATGGTTAATCACAAGAAGGAAAAAAGAAAATTGCAACCAGGAACAGGGAAAAGAAAAAAGCTGAAAACTAAAACCTGGGAAGGGAAGGATAAAGAATAATAGTAAAATGAATAAAAGCAATAATAACTATAATAATAGTTTTAAAACAGACAAAAACCAACAAACTGAAAAACAGAAAAAAGAAAAAAAGCATGGGGGCAGGGCAGGGCAGGCATCCAGGCTCCATCCGAGCACACAGACTGGGGTGGAATTCCTGTGGGCCCAGAAGGTTGGTGAGAGTGAGGGATGGCCACACCTCCATTCACCAAGAGTGTGTGGAGTATAAGAGTAACAAGGGGAATGTTGCACCTTTCCAGTCATCCAGGTCCAGAATGTCCTTGGGGTTACTGGCAAGTAGAGCCTGTTCTTAAGTCCCTGGAGTCTGGGGGAATGCTGTTGCTTCAAATATCCAAAATGGTCAAGCCACTTGTAAATATTCAAAATGGCTGTGCTCTCCAGACAGACAAAAGTCCACAACTCAGCCTGCCATCCTCTACGCTGCTTTCCCTTTTATTCCCGAGCCACCAGAGCAGTCCTCCATGTAGTCCCTGGCTAGCAGCGCCACTTTTTGGGTTAATTAATAAGTCTTACCACCACTCGGCAATATCCAAGCTGTTGTGCCGTCAGGATTGCTGCCAGACTGCCACTCTGTATGTCTTCTTTTTATGGTGTTTTCATGCAAATTCTTCTGTTAGTTGGAGTTTAGTCCATTTCTGTACCCTTCTCTTCAAGGCTCAGGGGTCTGGGATTATCTTCTGTATCTGTGTTAATTGGTTTCCCTTTTCTTTGTTGAAGAGGGTCTGTGAAGTCTTTCTGCCTATTCCACCATCTTACTGGAACCTCTTCTGATTGTTTTTCTAATATTGAACCACCCTTGCATAACTGGCATGAATCCCTAGTTGGTCATGGTGTATTATTGTTTTGATACAGTGTTGGATTCTATTGTCTGGAATTTTGTTGAAGATTTTTGTGTACATATTCATGAGTGATATTGGTAGTTTTCCTTTTTGGTGGTGTCTTTGCCTGGTTTTGGCATCAGGATTACTCTTTCTTCATAAAATGAATTAGGAGTATTCTATAATTTTCTATGTTCTGGAATAGTTTGAGTAAGATTGGTGTCAGCTCTTCTCTGAATGTTTGGTAGAATTTTCAGTGAAGCCACCTGGGCCAGGATTTTTTTGTTAGTATTGATTAATGCCCTCTTTAATTTCTTCTTTTGTTATAGGTCTGCTCAAATTTTGTACCTCAGTGTGTGTTAATTTAGGTAGGTTGTGTGTTCCTAGACATAAGTCCATTTCTTCTAGGTTTTCAAATTTGTTGGATTACACTTCTTCATAGTATTCTGTTATTATCACTTTTATTTGGATTGGATCTGTTTTGACCTTGTCCAATTCATTTCTTATTCACGTTTTTACATCTTCTCCTTCTTTCCTTAGTTAAGTTTGCCAGAGATATGTCAATTTTCTTAATCATTTCAAAGAACCAGCTTCTACTCTAGCTGATTTTTTTCTATTGTTTTCCTGTTTCATTTATTTTCTGTTCTAATCTTTATTATTTCCTTTTTTCTGAAGATGGTAGTTTTCTTCTATTGTTCTTTTTCTAATTGTTGGAATTGGGTTAAGGTATTGATTTTAGTTTCTCTTTTCTTTTTTGATGAGTGCGTTTAGTGCTATAAATTGACCTATAATCTTTCAATGTCTCCGAAAGTCTTGGTATGTTGTGTTTACATTTTTGTTTGTTTCTAGGATTTTTTCTTTTTAATTTCACACTTTATTTCATCTGTTATCAAGTGATTCTTGAGCAATGTGATATTCAGTTTCCATATATTTGATTTTTCCCTGGATCTTCTTATTATTGAATTCTAATTTTATAGTGTTGTGATCTGAGAAGATGCTTTGTAGTAGTATTTCAATGTAACTTATTGAGACTTGTTTTATGGCCTAACATATGGTCTCTTCTTGAGAATGATCTGCATGCACTAGAAAATAATGTGTTTTTTGTTTTTGTTGAGTGAAGCATTCTGTATATGTTCTATGAGGTTAAGTTGGTTGATTGTCTTTTTGAGAGCCTCTGTATCTTTGTTGAGTTTTCTTTTCTAGTGGTTCTGCCCTTCATCAAAAGTGATGTGTTAAAATCTCCTGCTCCTATTGTAAAATTATCTATTTCTCATTTCAATTCAGATAATTTTTGCTTTGTGTATCTTAGAAGTTTTTCATTGTATGCGTAGATATTTATTATGGTTATGACCTCTTGGGGGATTGACCCTTTTATCATTATATAACGTCCTTCCTCATCACTTAAACTGGCTTTTGCCTTGAAGTCTGTTTTATCAGAAATTAAAATTTCCACTCCTGTTCTTTTTTTATTGGTCTTAGCTTGATATATTCTTTCTGTCAGTCAATTTTTCATTTATTTTTAATCTTTGTGTCTAAGATATGTCTCTTGTAAGCAGCATATTGATGGGTCTTATTTTGTTATCCAAACTGCCACACCCTGACTGTTGATTGGTGCATATAATTCATTCACATTAAGTGTACTTAATGATAGATGTGAATTTACTGCTGTCATGTTTTTGTGGGTTTTTTTTTTTTTTGTGATCTTGATGATTTCCTTGTTCCGAATATTTTTCTGTGCTGAGTTCATTTTGTTGTTGTTTTCTTTCCCTTTTCTTCATTGTTGTTGATTTTATCAAGTCCTTTAGATTTTCTTCATTCTTTTTTGTTAGAAGGTTTATTAACTTTCTTTATGGCTATCCTGTAGTAAATTCTTATCTTGCTAAGTTTGGGACAGCCTATTCTCTATTGATATCATCCTATCTACCTCTGTATTTGAAAGTTCAGTTATTATATCATTTATTCCCTCTATTTGCTTTGCAGTTGTTATCATTTACTGAATGATGATTCTGGTTCTCTGTTTTTCATTATGTAAACTCTGGTAGCATAGTGCCTAAGGCACTTGACTGCTAACCAGAAGGCTAGTGGTTCAAACTCACCAGCCATTCCTTGGAAGGAAGATTGGGGAATCTACTTCCATAGTGCTACTGCCTCAGAAACCCAAGGAGGGGTCGCTATGAGTTGGGTCCAACTTGATGGCACATAATAACAACAACAACAAGCCTATTTCAGTTTTGAGAATTCTTTTCCTCTGCTGATTTTTGGATAGTGTTTCCATGTGTCTTAATCTTAAATTATTGTCTTCTGTTGTTGGTTTTTTTATCTGAAGGACTCCCTTAAGCATGTCTTGTAAACTTGGTCTGATTTTTACAAGTTTCCTTAAATTCTATTTGTTTGGAATGCCCTAATTTCACTGTGATATTTGAAGGATAGTTTTGCTGGATATATGATTCTTGGATGGCAATTTTTTTCCTTCAAGGTTTTATAGATGTTATTCCATTTCCATCTTGCCTGCATGGTTTTTGATAAGAAAGTAGATGTTAGTCTTACTTGTTGCCTGTTGTAGGTAACATTTCCTTTTTCCTGAGCTGCTCTCAAGATTCTTTGTTTGAATTTTGTTTTGGAAAATTTGATTATGATATGTCTTGGCGACTTTGTTTTGTGTATACACATTATAGGGTTTATTGAGCTTTTTAGATCTATATCTTTCTGTCTTTCATGATATTAGGGAAGTTTTATGCTAGCAAGTAATTGACAATTCTCTCTCTGTCTCTGTCTCTCTCTGTTTCTCTCTCTCTTTTTGCCTACCCTTGTTCTGGAATTCCAGTGGCATATATGTTATTTCTTTTGATATCATCCCATGTAACTCTTAGGTTTTCTTCATTCTTTTTTTCTGATTTTTCCTCATACAATCTAGTATCAAGGGATTTGGCAACTAGTTGTATTCTTCAGCCATTTCAATTCTAATCTTTTATCTTTCCAATGACTTATCTATCTCTGTAAATTTAGTGAATTTAGAGACCTTCCAAAGAATATATTTGATGCATTGAACACAAGTGACTGAAAACAAAAGAATGGTGGATGACATCAAGAACATCATCCATGAAGAAAGGAAAAGTTCATTAAAAAGAGAGGAAAGGAACAAAAGACCAAAATAGATGTCAGAAGAGACTCTGAAACTTGCTCATGAATGGAGACTGGCTAAAGAAAATAGAAGAAATGATGAGATAAAAGAGCTGAACAGACGATTTCAAAGAGCAGCTTGAGAAGACAAAGTCAATTATTATAATGAAATGTGCAAAGACCTGGAGTTAGAAAACCAAAAGGAAAGAACACTCTGAGCATTTCTCAAGCTGAAAGAACTGAAGGAAAAAAAATCAAGCCTCGAGTTTTAATATAGAAAAATTCTATAGGCAAAATATTTACTGATACAGGAAACATCAAAAGAAGATGAAAGGAATACACAGAGTCATTGTACCAAAAAAAATTGGTTCAATTTTCATCTGTTTCAAGAGGTGGTATATGATCAAGAGTCAATGGTATTAAAGTAAGAAGTCAAAAAAGCACTGAAGGTATTGGTTAAAAAAAAAAGCCTCCAGGAACTGACAGAACACACACAGATATTTCGACAAATGGATGCTACACTGGAGGCACTTACTTTTCTATGCCAAGAGATTTGGAAGGCAGGTACCTGGCCAGCTGACTGGAAAAGATTCATATTTGTGCCCATTCCAAAGAAAGGTGACCCCACAGAATGTGGAAATTATTGAAAACAAACATTAATATCACATGCAAGATAGAGCTTGTTGAAGATAATTCAAAAATCATTGCAGCAGTATATTGACAGGGAATTTCAGAAATACAAGCTGGCTTCAGAAGCAGATGTGGGATAAGGGATGTCAGTGTTGATGTCAGATGGAGCTTGGCTGAAAGCAAAGATGTTTATTTGTGTTTCATTGACTATGCAAAAGCATTTGACTGTGTGGATCATAACAAATTGTGGATAACATTGAGAAGATTGGGAATTCCAGAGCACTTAATTATAATCATAAGGAATCTGTACATAGACCAGGAGGCTGTCATTCTAATAGAAAAATGGGATAGTGCATGGTTTAAAATCAGGAAAGGAGTACATTAGGGTTGTATCTTTCACCATATTTATTCAATCTGTATGCTGATTAAATAATCCTAGAAAGTGGTCTATATGAAGAGAAATGTAGCATCAGGATTGGAGAAAGACTCATTAACAGCCTGTGATATGCAGATGACACAATCTTGCTTGCTGAAAGTGAGGATGACTTGAAGCACTTACTGATGAAGATTAAATACTTCAGTCTGCGGTATGGATTACACCTCAACATAAAGAAAATGAACATGCTCACAACTGGACCAATAAGCAGCATCAAGATAAATGGAGAAAAGATTGAACTTGTCAAAGACTTCATATTACTTGGATCCACAATCAACACTCATAGAAGCAGCAGTCAAGAAATCAGATGATGTATTGCACTGGGAAAATCTGCTGCAAAATACCTCTTTAAAGTGCTGAAGCACAAAGATGTCTCTTTGAAGGCTAAGATGCACCTAACTAAACCCACGGTGTTTTCATCCACATCATATGCATATGCAAGCTGGACGATGAATAAGGAAGACCACAGAAGACTTGATGCTTTTGAATTGTGGTGTTGTCGAAGAATAGTGAAAGTACCATGGACTGCCAGAAGGACAAACAAATCTGTTCTGGAAGAAGTGCAGCTGGAATGCTCTTTGGAAGTGAGAATGACCAGACTTTGTCTCACCTACTTTGGTCACATTATCAGACGGGACCATTTTCTGGAGAAGGATATCATGCTTGGTAAAGTGGAGGATCAGAAAAAAAAGGGGAAGATTCTCAACGAGATGGATCAACGGTGGTTGCAACAATGGGCTTAGGCATAGCAAGGATTGTGAGGCTAGTGCAGGACCAAATAGTATTTCATTCTGTTGTACATAGGGTCGCTATGAGTCAGAGCCAACATGATGGCATCTAACAACAACAATTTTAGTGTTAATTTTCTGGATTTCTAATTACTGTTTTTGTATGATTTCTAACTGTCTAGTAATTTTGTCATTTTGCTCTTGTATTGTTTTCCTGAGTTCTTCTACAGTATTGTCTTTTTTTTTTCCTTGCTTTTGCTTATGGTTTCCCTGAGCTCTTGGAAGGCCATATATATATGCATATAATAGCCAGAATGCTCCTTGGAAGAGAGAATGGCCAGACATCATCTCACCTACTTTTTCATGTTGTAAGAAGGTACTATTCTCTGGAGAAAGATATCACACTTGGTAAAGTGAAGGGTCAACGAAAAAGGGGGAAGGCCCTCAACAAGATGGATTGACATAGTGACTTCAATGATGGGCTCAGGTATAGTAGGGATCATGAGGCTGGCACAGGACCGGGCAGTGTTTCATTCTGTTGTACATAAGGTTGCTATGAGTCAGAGATGACTCAACAACACCTAACAACAATAAGAACAACATACATATATTAAACAAACAAACAAAAAAAGCTCATTGCCGAATCATAGTGACCCCTCCTTGGGTTTCCAAGGTGGCATCACTACAGAAATAGATTGCCCAATCTTCCTTCCAAGGAGTGGCTGGTGGGTTTGAACCACCAGCCTTCTGGTTAGCAGTCAAATGCCTTAGGCACTATGCCACCTATATACGTATTTATATGTATGTATATGTATCTTTTGGATTACTTATCAGGTAGTTCTATTACCTGTTCTTCCTGGGGGAGATTTACTAGTTCTTTACTTTGATCACTTGCTTCCACTATCTTGTCCTATTTACTTGAACTGAAGTTTTCTGCTGTCTCTGGGACATTATGGAGTTGTTTTTATTTGTTGATTATGTGCTGGTGTGTTTCATCCTGTTGTTTTCTTTTCTTTTTTTCTTTTGCTTTGTTTTGTCATTTCCAGATGTGTGAGACAGATGTGTTTCTTTGCTTGTTAGCTTGGCAGCACTAGGGTTCTTCTCAACTGTATCAAGGTTGGTGGAGTAACTCACAATGTGGACACAGGTCTCTGTTTGTCATGAAAAGGAGCTGCAGGTGGGGTAGGCAGATGTTGTCCACTGTTGTTGATCAAATGGTGCAGGAACTTTTGGTGTGGCTCTCCCTTTGGGTTAGGTAGTCACTGCAGTAGATATGGCTGACTAGTGGATCATTCATTTCCTCTTTCCATTGGATGGGATAGGAAAGAAAAACACCAAGAAGAAGAAGAAGAAGAAGAGAAAATGAAAAATAGAAGCAAAAAAGAAAAAAAGATGGTGGATACATGAGAAAAAAAGATTGGTAAAAATAAAAGAGGAATAGGAGGACAAGGGAAAAATGAACAAAGAAGAAGAAAGAAAACTTGAAAAAAGTAAGAAACATAGGGGGGAAAATGCAAAGGAGAAGGGATTTTGCATTTATGGGCAGCTGACAGCCCTGGGAGTTGGCAGCTGTGGCACAATACACTGATCCACTAGAGTGTTTGCCTGCAGAGGTGGGAAGTGCCTTGGATAAGTTGGTGCCTCTGAGAAAGGAGAGTGCAGAAGTATACCTCTTATGTTCAATGTGAAAAGGATCTGTCAGTGACACAGGCACTGGGAGAGCAAACTGCATCCCCTGGCTCTGTCTATTTGAGGCAAATTTCTGGAGGTGTCGGGGATGCTGTAGAGGTGGCCAGGGATTCAGACACATAGGGGCTGGGCTTCCCTAGCCACTGGATTGGTGGGGGCAGGGAGAGTGTTCACCCCTAATGCTGGACAGGTGTGTGCTTATTAGACCAGAGAATGCAATTATCTAGTCACAATTCATTGGCAAAGGTCTGGGCACACACAACTATTTATTCAGTTCTTGCCAATTTTTAATCAATTGAGAGGCCACCAGGGTTCTCACTTGCCCAACCATCCCAGTACAGGCTTTTCCCATCATATAGGTTATCAGCCCAAACCATTAGTGTTTACTAGTGTTGACCTGTTCCATTCCCTTCCTCTGGCTCCCTCCCTGCTCCAAGGCTTCCTGTGAAACTGGAAGTCTGACGTGTTACCCTGCATTTTCCTCTTCTAACTCCAGGATATATTTCATTTACCTGGAATTCTGCCAGATCTATCTACACTGTGTCTCTATTTCCATGTAGATTCCATGAAGTTGGTTTCTCCTTGTGCCTGTATGATACTTCTGTGACTTAAAATGTCCATGCTATGTCAGGTCCTGGCTCCTTCTCTCTTCCAGTCACTGTATTTACTCCATTTCCCTTCCTTTCCAGTAAGCACTCATCTAATTCTTTATCCTCTCATTTGATGTTCAGAATTCCAGGATAATTATTTGTATTTGTTTCATTCAGTTTTTCTGGATCTCTTTGTAGAGGGACCGGGAGGAGTGTGTTAGCAGGGTGCCATCTTATCTCTTCTCTCAGGATACATTTCTTCAATCAAGACAGACTCCCTTCAGCCATGCCTGCAAGCACATCTCTCTTGTGACCTTGGCCTCCTGGCTTGGCTTCCACCTTACTTCAGCAAGTGTTATAAAGGTCTTTTAGCTCTGATGATAGTTGTCCAGGGAGGTACCTCACACCACCAGAAAGCCTCCTGACTGAAGCAGAATTTTCACCCCATAGGCTGGGAAGCTCATCACTCAGTCTCTTGCTGATCTCTTTGTTTACTGCCTCTGCTGCCACCTTCTCTGCTGCTGCTTCTCACCCTCTTAGAGCATGCATGTTCTCCATTCTTGGCTCTTTTTTCTTGATGGTAGTGTGATCCCCATTCCTGTCTCTGAGTGGTTCATTTTAAGCCTAGTGACATGGCAAAACTGACCAATTCCCATGGTAGGGTTCCATACACCTTATTTGCATCATTCCACCTCACTAGGGTGCCATGTACTTTATTTACATTATTAGCAAGCTATCCCTTGGTGGGCCACAATAACCTCAGAAAGACCATGACTAGAAGAG
Organism: Orycteropus afer afer; assembly: GCF_000298275.1. NCBI lineage: Eukaryota > Metazoa > Chordata > Mammalia > Tubulidentata > Orycteropodidae > Orycteropus > Orycteropus afer. The sequence continues at coordinate 13,939,801 of NW_006921637.1, read as the reverse complement.
TCATATTAAATAATTCACTGCACCACAGTCAGTTACCTGTCAGAATTTGAGAAATACTGCCTCATGAGATATAGTTAGAAAAAATATGGAACCTAAACTCAATCAAGCCTCTAAAACTTGCAGTCTACAGGAAATACGGGATGTAGAAGAGTAAGTTAAATGACATCATGAGGAAGTAAGCAATTTCAGACAGTGTAGTTCTCTACAACCCATCTGACATGGTCTCTTTGGCAAGGCAGTGGCATGGGAAAAGAAATGTGGGGAGGGGAGGTAATTTAAGATTTTAAAAACACTTAAGAGGAATAACAACCAAATGCAAAGTATATACCTTATTTTTTATTCTATCTTGAGCAAACCAATTATAAAAGACTTTTGAGGCATAATAAGGGAAATTTGAATACAGATAGGTATTGGTGATATTAAAGAATTATTGTTAATTTTGTTTGGTACAAAAATGATATTATAGTTATGTAAGGAATATATTTATTTTTATAGATTCACATAGTAAAATGAAATGTCATGATATCTGGACTTCGCTTTGTAATATTTTAGCAAAGGAAAAATTAAAGAACAAATATGTAAAATTTAACAACAGGTAAATATAAAACCAAATGAAGCTAAACCCACCACCATGGAGTTGATTCTGACTCCTAGAGACCCTACAGAACAAAGTAGAACTGCCCAAAAGGGTTTCCAAGGCTATAAATCTTTACATAAGCCAACTGCTTCATCTTTCTCCCACAGAGCAGCTGATGGGTTCAAAACATCACCCTTTCAACTAACAGCTGAATGCTTTAACCATTGCACCACCAAAGTTCCAGGTAAATATAGGTGATGAAAATATGGGGACTGCTTTTATTATTTCAATATTTTCATTGCTTATATGAATATTGTCACATTTTCAAGATAATAAGTTAAAAGTTCTGTGGAAGATTGGCCTTGGCAAGGTGGAGAGACCATTTTTCTGTAGAATCTATTATAAAGAGCAGTAGGAGATGACTCTGAGAGGTTTATAGTTGGAGGAGGAAATCTGAGCGAATTGAAGTTAGATAGATTATATTGTAGTCAGAGCCAATGTCACTGCTCACAGAGGGAGAAATGGAGAGAAGAGACTGTGAACTTTCCTGGAAAGTAATGGAGTTTTAAAATACCTGCTACCTCAGCAAAGGTGTTCTGGTTACCTACTGCCACTCTGACAAGAGTATACCACAAATGGGATGGCCTTAACAAACAGGAATTTATTCTGTTTGGAGGCTTTAAGTCCGAGTTCAAGGTGCCAGGCTCTAAGGGCTGTGTGGAAGCCCCTCGACCTTGGGCTTCAGCTCTGCCTCTTGCTCCAGGCCCACTGAAACTAGAGGCATCTCTTCACTCAGACAGTTACTGCTGCTGAAACTAACAAGCCCAAGGTCGACAAATAAAGTGGCACAGTTCAAATGTTATCAAACCATACAGCAGACCATTAATTTAAGTCCATTGAAAGTCCCAAGGTTGGCAGATCACAGCAGGCTGCTGAATAATGACACAGCTACATGCAGGGTTCAAGCATGCCATAAGCTAGAGACCATTCCCAAAGCTGCTGCTTACATACGGGAAGCAGACCAAATCTCTAAAGCAGCTATTCAGCTGCTTGTGGTGGATCCCACAATGGAGTTGATTGCCAGTCTCATCATGAGGAATAACTACCACCAGCTGCCCAGCCAGTCAAACAGGCCCAAACAAGTTGACATACAACTTTAACTACAACAGAAGGTAAGACACGAATGTGGGTCCTTCATTTGTTCTGAGATTTTTTTCTTGGAAAGTCTGCCAACCTTGAAGCAAGTGTAGGTAGAGTGGGAAGTGAGGAGGGGGAAATGGACATGCTCAGAAAGCAGGTGCTGAGGAGAGTCCTATGGCTACTTGATTTTGTGTCCGAGCCATGTCTGAATCACCCTTATGGGCTTGCTGGACACCAGAAAGAATTGTGATCTGCCAGAAGATTCAGGAACAGAGCACAAAGGCAACTGTGACCTATCTGATTTGTCATATTTGTTGTGTCTGCATTTCTGTATGTGTATGTGTGTGTGTGTGTGTGGGGGGGGTGTCTGTCCGTATGTTGCTTCAAGTTCCTATCATACAAAAAGTTGTTTGGAGCCTTTCAAGTCCTGCTGGTCCAGACAACCTTTCCTTGAACTAAGAAATGTTATTTACCTGACATTGATCTAACAAATATCTAGTGAATGCATTCTTCTAGGCTATGCTCTAGAGATAGTATTTTCTAGTTTAGTGAAGGAGATAGGTATGCAACTGCACATCACTACACATACTGTACATACTGTACAATGAGTGTTCGATATAGCGGAGATTTTATGGCAAAGACCTCTTTGAGAACTTATAAAAAGCTGTTAATTTTTTTTCCTTCTCAGAAAAATTGTACTTATGCCCATATACAAAAATCTGCATTAATTTCAGGGGATTCAGACTACTGGAGATTCATATGTTTCTTAGTGGAAGCAGTTTTCAAAGGAGTGCTGTGAGAAGAGAGAGAGAGCCTTGTCCTGGAAAGCTGAGGGAAATTCAACAAAGGTGTCAGCTGGGCCAGAACTTGGAAGGAACTTATATTCTTGACACAATATAGTCAGTCCCGGGTTATGAGGGTCCAACATATATACAATTCATAGTTATGAATCAACCCATATTAAAAATACGAGGTACATGCAATGGTTTGTAACAACAAATAGGTGCTATTTTGCAATATGCATCAAAACATTATTATTATTATTGTCACTATTACCATATTATTATGTGTCCTAGGCTGGGTTCTCTGGAGAAGTAAAACCAGTGAAGCTTGTTGTTGTTAGGTGCCATTGAGTTAGTTCCGACTCATAGCAAGCCTATGTACAACAGAACAAAACACTGTCTGGTTCTGCACCATCTTTACATTCGTTGTTATGCTTGAGCCCTTTGTTGCAGCCACTGTGTCAGTCCACCTGCTTGAAAGTCTTCCTCTCTTTCACTGACCATGTTGAACATGATATCCTTCTCCATGGACCCTCTTGACAAAATGGCCAAAGTACAAGATGGAAAGACTCTCCATCTTCTCTTCTGAAAAGCATTCCAGCTATACTTCATCCAAGACAGATTGGTTTTTTCTTCTGACAGCTCATGGTGTATGCTCAGTATTATTCATCAACATCACAATTCAAAGGCAAAAATTCTTCTTTGATTTTCCTTATTCATTTCCCAGCTTTCACATGAATATGAGGTGACTGAAAATACCATGGCATAAGTCAGACAAACCATAGTCTTTGAAGTGATATCTTTGCCTTTTTGTAATAGATTTGCCAAATATAATGTGTTGTTTCATTTCTTGACATCTGTTTCCGTACATGTTGATTGTGGACCCAAGTAAAATGAAATCTTTCTTGACAACTTCAATGTTTTAAATAATAATAAATAAATAAATAAATCATTTATCATTAATTTACTTATTCATGTAGTTGTGAAGAATTTTCTTTTCTTTGTGTTGAAGTCTCATCCTTCAAATGTATTGAAAGCTATAGTCTTTGATCTTCATGAGTAGGTGCTTCAAGTCCTCTTCATGTTTTGCAAGCAAGATTGTGTCACCTGCATATCACTCTCTGTTATTGAGTCTTCCTCCAATTCTGATGCTTTGTTCTTCTTCATATACTCCAACTTCGTGGATTATTTGCTTAACATACAGATCAAATGAATATGGTGAAAGGGTACACATTGACACACATATTTCCTAATTGCAAACCATGCAGTATCCCCTGTTGTGTTCGAACAACTGCCTCTTGGTCTATGTACATGTTCCTCATGAGCACAGTTAAGTGCTCTGGAATTCCCATTCTTTGCAAAGTTATCCATGATTTGTTATGATCCACAAAGTTGATGCCTTAGCATAGTTAATAAAAGAGGTAAACATTTTCTGGTATTCTCTACTTTCAGCCAAAATCCATTTGACAATAGCAAAGAGATCACTTATTCTATTTCCTCTTCTGAATCCAGCTTGAATTTCTGACAGTTTGCTGTCCACGTATTGCTGCAAAAATTTTAGAATTATTTTCAACAAAATGTTTCTTGTGTGTGATATGAGTGATATTGTATGAAAATTTCCACAGTCTGTTGGATCACCTTTCTTTGTAATAGGCACAAATATGGATCTCCTCCAGTCAGTTGGCAGGTACCTGTCTTCCAAATTCTTTGGCTTCCAGCATTGCATCCATTTGTTGAAACATCTCAGTGACTATCCTGTCAATTCCTGGAGGCTTGTTTTTTATCAATGCCTTCAGTGAAACTTGACTTCTTTCAATACCATTAGCTCTTGATCATACACTACCTCTGAAATGGTTGAATGTCAGTCAACCAACTACTTTTGGTACCCTGACTCTCTATATTCCTTCTTTACTTTCTTAAATTAATTTTTTTATTGTGTTTTTGGTGGAAGTTTACAGAGCAAATTGGTTTTTCATGCAACAATCCGTATACGTTCTGATTTGTGACAGTTACTGCAATCCCCACACTGTAACAACATTCTTCCCACTTCCTCCCTGCACCCACCCTTTCTTTTTGTGAATCCTTCATATTCCCTCCCACCTTCTATCCTCTTGACCTCATATACTTGATTGTTGTAATGAGTGTATACCTTTCTGGTATTACTGTTCACCTTATATATCTGTCATTTGGTTGAAAGTTGAGTCACAGTCTTTAACTTCAGTTCCTGGCTTGAAGGTTGTCTAAGGGCCACAGTCTTGGGGGTTCCACCAGTCATCTTTTTTATGAAATTAGTTTTGTTCAACATTTTCCCCCATTCTATGTGGGACTTCTAGTCTCCTAAACTGTAAGTGAATAAACTCTTATTTATTCAAGCCATTCCACCTGTGGTATTTTCTGTTAGAGCAGCACTAGAGGTAAGCAAAACAATATCCACGAATGTAGCAGAGCTTACAGGAGACAAAGTTATGAAAATGTTTTAGTCATAACCAAACCCCTTGAGAGAATAAATCACTGGGCAAAGAGACTCAGGACCATAGTCCCAGGGACCACTAATGTCAACTGGCATAACATCCTACTTTGATGAGTAGCAACTGAGGTCTTACAAGCTTGTGAGCAGCCATCTAAGGTATAGCTATTGGTCTCTCCCTATTCTGGTTACCCAGTGCCACTCTGACAAGAATATACCACAAATGGGATGGCCTTAACAAACAGGAGTTTATTCTCTTACAGTTCGAGAGGCTAGAAGTTTGAGTTCAAAGTGCGAGGCTCTAGGGGCTGGGTGAAAGCCCCTCAATCTTCTGGTCCAACTCTGCCTCCTGCTTCCAGCCCACTGGAACTAGAGGCATTTCTTCACTCAGACAGCTGCTAGCTGCTGAGGTGGACAAACTCAAGGTTGACAAGTAAAAAAGCACAGTCTGGATGTTACCAAACCACATGGTAGGCCATTAATTTAAGTCCATTGTAAGTCCCAAGGTCGGCAGAGCATGGCAGGCTGCTGAACAATGACACAGCTACATGCAGGGTCCAAGTTGTCATAAGCTAGCTACTATCCCCAAGTCTTCTCCTTATATATGGGAAGCAGACCACATTGCCAAAGGCAACTACTCAGCTGCTCACAGTAGATTCCACCATGGAGTTAATTACCAGTGTCATCATGGGGAATACTACATCAAGCTGCCCAGCCATTCAACCAGGCCCAGCCAAGTTGACACACAAACTGAACTACCACATTCCCCATTCAGAGCAAAAGGAGTGACCAAAAAAAAAAAAAAAATCAACAAGGAAACAATTAGTCCAAAGGATGAATGGACTATGTGAACCCCGGCCTCCATGATCCTGAGACCAGAAGAACTAGATGGTACACAGATACCACTGCTCACTGCAACCTTGAGCTTCAGCTCTGCCTCTTGTTCCTGGCCCACTAGAGCTGGAGACATCTCTTCACTCAGGCAGCTGTTGGCTGCTGAGGCTGACAAATTCAAGGTTGATAAATAAAATGTCACAGTCCCAAGATTACCAAACAACATGGCATGCCACTAGTTCAAGTCCAGAGACAGTCCCGAGATCAGCAGGAAACATGGCAGGCCACTGAGATGAAGACTCAGCTACATGCAGGATCCAGGTGTGCCCCCAAACTGCAGAAACATTTCTCAAAGCTGCTCCTTATGTACTGGAAGCAGAGCACATTCCTAAGCAGCTACGAAGCTGCTTCAGTAGATTCCACCATGGAGTTGATTATCAGTCTCATCTTGGGGAATAACCACATCCAGTAGCACAGCCACTCAAAACCAGGCCCAGCCAAATTGACACATAACCTTAACTACCACAGATATATTTGCAGCATCTATAAATATAGAGAAAATCACTATATATATTCCGTGGCGTAGTTCCATTCATCTTCCCACCCCTGTTCATAAGTGTCTATCTATCTATCTAGATTATTCTTTTTACTGTTGTTACAGGATTGTGTATGCAATAGTATTTAGCACTGTTCCTTTTAACTCTTGTGCTCTTCACTGTGTCTTCCACTGCCTTTATCATTTTGTGCTGACCTTCACCTTATTTATTTATTTATTTTCATTTCTACTGTGATTTGGGTGAAAGTTTATGGAACAAATTCATTTTCCATACAGCAGTTCATACACATTTTGTCTCATGACATTGACTGCCTGTAGTTACCTCTTCCTGTGTCCTTCCCTGCCTTCATCTTACTGTATATTGCCCTTCCCATCACTCAAGTTAATATTTATCTACCCTCTATGTGGTGATTTTCCTTCCTTTACCCT
>NW_006921637.1:13907764-13932672 GCF_000298275.1 Orycteropus afer afer | reverse complement strand
ACCCCTTCATGGATTTCCAAGACAATATCATTACAGAAGTAGATTGCCCAATCTTCCTTCTGAGGAGTGGCTGGTGGGTTTGAATCCCAGCCTTCTGGTTAGCAGTCAGATGCCTTAGGCACTATGCCACGAGAGCTCCTAGTGGTCTCATAAAATAATTATCCTTTTGTGATTCACCAGTTTCATTCGGCATGATTTCCTCTAGGTTCATCCATATTATGAAGTGTTTCACAGATTCATCATTATTGTTTAACATTGTATAGTATTCCATTCTGTGTATGTACTATAGTTGTTTATCTGCTGATGGGCACTTACATTCTGTCCATCCTTTTGCTATTGTGAAAAATGGTGCAAGAAACATGTGTATACATATATCTATTCCTGACAAGGCTCTTATTTATCAAGGATATATACCTAGTGGTGGGATTGCTGGATCATATGATATTTTTATTTCCATCTCCTTAGAAAGAATCATGTGCTTTCCCCAGTGATTCCCCAGGGATTTTACAATCCCACCAGCAGTGTTTGAGGGTTCCAATCTCTACTCACCTTCACCAGTATTTATTTTCTGTTTTTTGAACTTTGCTATTAATGCGGAGTGAGATGATATGTCATTGGTGTTTTGATTTGCCTCTCTGTAATGGCTAATGGACAGATTAGTTCGTTTTTCTGGCAGGCGATGGTATTTTCAATACTGAACAAAGAATGAACAAATCTGCACTGGAGAAAGTGCAGCCAGATATGCCTTGGAAGCAAGAGTGATTAGACTTTATCTCACCTATCTGGGTCATGTTGTCAGAAGGGACCATTCCCTGAAGAATGATATCATGCTTGGTACAGTAGAGGGTCAGCAAAGAAGGGAAAAACCCTCCACAAGATGGATTGAGACAGTGGCTGCTCCAATGGCCTCAAGCATAGCAAGGATTGTGAGGATGAAGCAGGACCAGGCAATGTTTTGTTCTATTGTACATAGGGTTGCTATGCCTGGGAGCCAACTCTACCACACCTAACAACAACAACAAAAAAAAACAATGGCTAATTGTCATGAGAATTTCTTCATGTGTTTTTTAGTTGTCTAAATACCTTCTTTGGTGAAATGTCTCTTCGTGTCCTCTGCCCATTTTTTAATTGGATTGCTTGTCTTTTTAATCTTTTAGAGATTATTCCCTTGTCCAATATATCATTGCCAATTTTCCCTCCAAATCTATAGCTTCTCTTTTCACTCTTTTGATGAATCTTTTGATGTATGTATATGTGTGTGTGTGTGTGTGTGTGTATATATATATATATATGGATAGTTTTTTAAGGAGGTCCCACTCATCTAGTTTGTCTCCTGCTGTTTGTGTATTTTTTGTTATGTTTGGTAGTGTATTTGCGCCATTTATTAAGGGTCTTAAGTTTACCCTAATTTTTTTTTAATGATTTTTATGGTTTTGGGTTTTACACTTAGGTGTCTGACCTGTCTTGAATTAGTTTTTGTGTATGTTGTGAGATAATAGATCCTGTTTCATTTTTCTGTTAATGGATGTCTGGTTTTGCCAGTCACATTTGTTAAAGAGACTATCTCTTCTCCATTTAATGGTTTTCAGCCCTTTGTAAAAGATTAGCTGTCCATCGGTGGATGGATTTACTTCTGTGTTCTCAATTCTGTTCCATTGGTCTACGCCTCTGTGATTGTTCAAATACCAAGGTGACTACTGTGGCTATATGGTAGGTTCTGAAAATGGGAAGTGAAGCTTCCTGTTTTGTTCTTTAATAGTGCTTTGTTTATCTGGGTAAATTTCCTTCCCATATAAAGTTGGTAATTAGTTTTTCCACCTCTTTAAAGAATGATGATGGGATCTGGATTGGGATTATATTATATTTGTAGGTTGCTTTGTGTTGTGTTGTCATTTTTACAATGTTAAGTGTTCCTATCCATGAGAGTGGTATATTCTTCCATTTATGTAGATCTCTTTTGGTTTCTTATAGTAGTATTTTGTAGTTTTCTATGTATAGGCCTTCTCTATCTCTGGTTAGATTTATTCCTAAGTACTTCATCTTTGGTTGAGAATTAAAAATGGTATTATTTTCCTGATATTCTTTTCATAGTTCTCTTTGTTAATGTAGAGGAATCCTACTATTTTTGTATGTTGATCTTATACCCTGCCACTTTGTTAAAGGTCTCTATTAGTTCCAGTAGTTTTCTTGTTGACTATCTAGGATTTTCTATGTGTAGGATCCTATTGTCTGCAAATAGAGGTAGTTTTACTTCTTATTTGCCAATTTGGATGACTTTTACTTCCCTTTCTTGCCTAATTGCTCTGGTTAGGTCTTCCAATATATTACTGAATAGGAGTGGTGATAAAAAAAAGGCATTCTTGTCTGGTTCCTATTACCAAGGAGAATGTTTTAAATCTTCCTTTGTTAAGAAGATTATTGGCCATTGGTTTTGTGTATATGCCTTTGATTACATTGAGCAATTTTCCTTCTATTCTTATTTTACAACGCTTTATTTATTTATTTATTTATTTATTTATTATCAAGAATGGGTGTTGGATTTTGTCAAATGCCTTTTCTGCATCATTTGATAGGATCATGTGGTTCTTTTACTTTGATTTATTTGTGTGGTATATTGCATCGATTGCTTTTGTAATATTAAACCATTCTTTCATACTTGATATGAATCCCACTTGGTCAGGATGTATTGTTTTTCTGGTACATTGTTGGACTCTATTCAGTAATATTTGGTTGAGAATTTTTGTATTGATGTTCATACGGGATATTGGTCTTTAATTTTCTTTTTTAGTGATGCCTTTGCTTGGTTTTGGTATCAGGGTTATGCTTGCTTCAAAGAATGTGTTTGGTAGTATTCCATCCTTTTCTATGTTCTGGAATGGTTTGACTATTGTCAGTTCCCTTCCATCTTCTTTTGATGTCTTCTATGTCATTCAATATTTTGCTTACATAATCCTTCAGTATTGTACCTTGAGGCTTGAATTTTTTTTTTTTCATTGTGCTTTAGGTGCAAATTTACAAAGAAAATTTGATTTATATTCAACAATTTATGCACATTTGATTTCATGGCCTCGATTACCATCCCCAACCACAAAAAAACTCTCTTCCCTTCCCCTCTCTGTGACTACCCATTCCCTGTATCCTTCTTCACTATGCATTCCTGTCTGTCAAGCTTTCCCTCTATATGAATGCTGTCCCTCTGATGTCTCATGACTGATTGATCTAAGGGGTGCCTCTCCCTACAGTAGGTGAGTGCATCGCTCTGAGTTAGGTATTCTGCATGTATGTTTTTCTACTGTTGGGCTGAGAGCCAATCCATGTAAGTGAGTCCCATTTCTGGGCCTGAAAGATAAGCCAGGTGGTCCGTCAGTCTCTATCCAAACAATAATTCTGGTCATTTTTGTGTTTTTGAATTTTATTCCACTTTTTCCCTCCCACTCTATCCAGGATCTCCAGTTTTGATCCCTTTCCAAGTAGTTGACATTGGTAGCTGGGCACCATTTAGTTCTTCTGGTTTCAGGGTTGTGAAGGCTAAGGTCCTCACGTTCCATCTTATCCTGAAATGAATTGTTTCCAGATGCCTTTGATTTTCTTCATTCTTCTTTGTTCCAGGTGAGAGGACACCAATAGTTGCAACTTAGGTGGCTGCTTGAAAGCTTTTAAGACCCCAGTCACTATTCTCCAAACTTGGTTGTAAAACAAGGTTTTTATGTACTATGTTGTGACAATTGTGCATGATGTCCCCCAAGACTATGGTCCTGAGCCTGCGGGCCCTGGTGATTCTCTCTTTCAAGGTGTTTGGTTGTCTCTGAGAAGTTACTCCAACTCTGTCTTCTGTTGTTTCTGTAACGTGTGTGGTAAATTTTGTTAGCACAAGTGCATACATAAGATACCCTAAACCAAGGATTGATTTTTTTTTTCCATTTTTGGAGCTTGAGATATGAGCTACATGTGTTCCTTTGGATTTTCTAACTAATTCTTTGTGCATTTCATTATAATACTTTACTTTATATTCTCAACCCAAGCTTTGAAAGTTCAGGTCTTTTACTTCATAATTTCTTCCATTTGTTTTAGCTACTCTACATTCAAGAGCAAGTTTCAGAGTCTCTTCTGACATCCATTTTGGTCTTTTCTTTCCTTCTTGTCTTTTTAATGACCTTTTTCTTTCTTAATGTGCAATGCCTTTGATGTCATCCCACAATGAGTCTGGTCTTTGAGCACTGGTGTTCAATGCATCAAATAGATTCATGAGATGCCCTTTAAATCCAGGTGGGATATAAACAAGGTCATCTTTTGTATCTCATGGACTTGTTTTCATTTTCTTCAGCTTTAACTCGAACTTGCATATGCACAACTGATGGACTATTCCACAGTCAGCCCCTGGCCTTGTTCTGTATGATGACATTGGGCTTCTCAATTGCCTCATTTCACAGATGTAGTCAATTTGATTTCTATGCATTCCATCTGGTAAGGTCCATGTGTATGGTTGCTGCTTACATTGTTGAAAAAATGTATTTGCAATGAATAAATTGTTGTTCTTACAAAATTCTATCATGCAATCTCTGGCCTCATTTCTATCATCAAGGTCATATTTTCCAACTCCTGATCCTTCTTTATTTTTCCAACTTCTTCATTCCAATCATTAGCAATTATTACTATATCATGATTACATGTTTCATCAATTTCAGACTGCAGAAGTTGATTTTAAAAAAAGAAAAGAGAAGAAAAGAAAGTAATTCTCCAATCCTTCATCTTTGCCTTTAGCAGTTGGTGCATAAATTTTAATAATAGGTGTATTAATTGGTCTTCTTTCTATTCATGTGGACATTATCCTATCACTGACAGTATTTTACTTCTGGATAGATCTTTAAATGTTCTTTTTTGACAACGATAGTGATGCCATTCTTCTTCCATTTATCATTCATGATTTAGTAGACCATATGATTGTCTAATTCTAAATGGCTTATATCAGTCCATTTCAGCTTACTAATGCCTAGGATGTCAATCTTTATGTGTTCATTTCATTTTTTACTACTTCCGATTTTCCTCAATTCATACTTAGTACAATTCATGTCACAACTATTAATGAGTGTTTGCAGCTACTTCTTCTCATTTTAAGTCATGCCACATCAGCAAATGAAGGTCCTGAAAGCATTAGTCAATCCACATCATCAAAGTCAACTCGACTTTGAGGAGGCAGTACTAGGTCTTCCCAGGTCCTATTTTGAGTACCTTCCAACCTGAGGGGTTCATCTTCTGGCATATATCAGACAATGTTTCACTGCTATTCATATTGTTTTAAGTGGCTAATTTTTTCAGAAGTAGATTGTCAGGTCCTTATTCCTAGTCTATCTGAGTCTGGAAGCTCCACTGAAAGCTGTGCATCATGGGCAACTCTACTGTATTTAAAATACCAGAGGCATAGTTTCCAGCATCACAGCAACAAGCAAGCCATGACAAACTGATAGAGGATTGGTGGAGTGAAGCTTATGTATGAAAAATTTATCTAATGGAAATTGCTCATGTTGTTGTAGAGGCTAGCAAATCCCAAGTAAGTGGGCTGGAAATCCTGTCAGAGACTTCTCCTGACTCATATAGTTACAAGGGCAGACAAACCCCAAAATCAGCAAGTAACACAGCAGGCACTGCTTCACAGGCTGCAGAAGCTAACTGACTAAGATGAGCAAGCAATATGGCTCAAACCCAAAGAACTAGAGGTCAGGTGATGATGAACCAGATTCAGGATCCAGATCAAGCAAAAAGCCAAAGAGCTTTTCCAGAATATCCATATATATTGAATGCAGAAAACATCCAGAAGGAAATTCCCTTTCAACTAATTGGCTACTCATAACAGATTTCATCATATAGGTGATTACATTATATCAGATCTCATAATGAGGGATGATTACATTGTTACATACATCCCAAACTATATCATAACTGCCAAACCACTGAGAATCATGGCCCAGTCAAATTGATACAAAACCTTAACCCCCTCTTAACTTGGCACCTGTATACATCTTCTTAAACCATACATATTCTCTAAATAAAGACAATAATAAGATCCTAGTTTGTGTAAAATTAAGGAACTAACTCACATATAACTTAAAATGTGCTAGCCCCTTTTATATCTTATATTTCATAAGTGAAGAAAACAAAAATATTTGATGCACACATACAAGGAAGAAATACATGAAACAATCACAGTCCACTGGTCACATGGTCATAGCTGGTATTTAGAGCTACCTTCTTCCTCCATTCATTCAATATGCCCTCTGCCCTCAGCAAACACCTCAGCTGGTTGTGGTTCTTTGCCTGGTGAGTGACCCAAACCTTCATTCCTGGAGGCTCTGGGCCATTAATAGTCATATTAGAATAAGGTTGTGGTAATTTTCCATCAACTTTAATCACAGGGCATGGTAGTATTAAGAGATGTCCTAAACAATCTCTTATATTCCCACATACTCTTTTTTTACCTCCATTATGTAATGTCAATCTGATTTCACCTTGGTAATCAGCATCAATCACAGCAGATAATAGAGCAGCCCCTTTTTGCTTGTTGATCCAGAGGCATGAGGATCCTAAAAGGGCCAGGTGTCATTCTTAATGTCAAGTTCAGCAGAATCAGTATTTTTGTCTCCAGTCGTGAGTGTTCCTCACTTTGGTACTAAGACCTCCAGACCAGTAGAGCACAGAGTTGCAGGGACAGAAGAAAAATTTCGTTAGTGGATGACTAGGGATAATAGTCAGTGGTGCCATTCTCATTTCAATCCTTTGGTTCCTAGACCTGTGAATTCTGACTGTTGGAGAACAGCAAATCAATATCCAGAGTAAGTGTTTGTTTATTCCAGTAAAAATAAAACATTGCCCTTTTCATGATGGAAGTGGTCCAATGTAATAAACCTGCCACCAGGTTGCTGGCTGATCAAAGAGGGAGGTTCCAATATCCCATTCTCAGTGTTGGTCTCTGTTGCTGGCAGATTGGCCATTCAGTAGTGGCTTTAGCCACATTGGTCTTGGTGAGGGGAAGTCCATGTCACTGGGCCCAGGCATAACCTTCATCCCTGCCACTGTGACCATTTTGTTCCTAAGCCCATTAGGCCATGACAGGAGTGGCTGGGTAAAGATGATGACTGGTTTCCACAGAACATGTCATCCTATCCACGTAATTGTTAAAGTTCTCTGCCAAGGTCACCTTTTGGTGACCATTCACATGAGATACAAATATCTTTACTTCTTTGACCCATTCACAAAGGTCTGTCCACATACCTCTTCCCTACACCTCTTTATCACCAATTTTCCAATCATGTTCCTTCTAAGTTCCTGGCTACCAGCCAACACATTGACAGCAGCCCATGAATCAGTATACAATTGTACATTGGCCATTTATCCTTCCAAGCAAAGTGAACAAACAGATGCACTGCTTGAAGTTCTGCCCATTGGGAAGATTGCCCTTCACCACTGTCCTTGAGGGATGTCCCATAGTGAGGCTGCAGCACTGTTCCTGTTCACTTTCAAGTGGAGTCTGCATATCATGCAGAACCATTTATAAAGCAAGCATGCATTTTCTTTTCCTCAGTCAACTTATCATAAGAACTCCCCTTAAGCATAGAAGGAGACTGGACAGGGAAGGTCATCTGACAGGAGTGGAGACCATGGGCATTTGAGCCATGCAATTAACTTGTGCTTTCATGTCCTGCTTGAGCCCAATCTCTTATATACCACTTCCATTTAATGATGGAGTGCTGCTAACTTTATGATTCTGTGAGCCAGACAACACCCAGTTTATAGTGGGCAACTCAGATCCTAAGGGTCTGAGTTGTGATTCACCAGTAGGGGCCTGTCAAAGACTCCAAATAGCATCTCTTTCTAATACTGACTTCAAGCACCATTGGATCAGCTAAATCATTTAGCCCAAGTGGCAGAGCATCTTTCACAGCAGCCAGAAACTGTTTCAGAGCCTTCTGCTGTTCTGAGCCCCACTCAAAACTAGCAGCTTTTCGAGTCACTTGATAAATAGGCTGGAGTAGCACACTCAAACGAGGGACATGTTACCTCCAAAATTCAAAGAGGCCCACCAGGCACTGCACCTCCTTTTTATTTGTGGGAAGGGCCAGACACAATAACTTATGTCCCATACCAATGAACCACTAAAAATTTCACTGCGGTGGAAAGCATCTGAATTTTTGTTGGGTTAATTTCCCACCCTCTAGCATGCAAATATCTAACCAATAAATCTAGAATCATTAATACTTCTTCCTTACTAGGTCAAATCAACATGATATGGCATCTGTGAAAGGGAAAGTTAATGAATGTCCTTGTAGAATAAATTAGGACATAGTGCTGGAGAGTTGGCATACTTTTGAGGTAGGACAGTGAAAGTGTATTTCTGGCCTTGCCAACTGAAAACAGACTGCTTCTGGTTGTTCTTCAAAACCATAATTGAGAAAAAAACATTGGCAGAGCAATAGCTTCATACAAGATACCAAGAGATGTGTTAGTTTGCTCAAACAATGAAACCACATCTGAAACACTTACTGCAATTAAAGTCACCACTTGAGTAAATTTATGACAATCCACAGTCATTCTCCAAGCTCCATCAACTTTTTTGCACAAGACAAATAGGCAAATCAAATGGGGATGTGGTGAAATCACCACCCCTGCATACTTCAAGTCCTTGATGGCGACACTAATTTCTGAAATCCCGCCAGGACGGTGGTATTGCTTTTGATTTACTGTTTTCCTAGGAAGAGGCAGTTCTACTGGCTTCCAATTGGCTTTTCATAACATTATAGCCCTCACTCAACACATCAGAGATCTAATATGGGGGTTCTGCCATTTGCTGAGTATGTTTATTCCAGTCATGCCTTCCGGAACTGGGATGGGTTTGGAGAGCCACTGGACCCACTGTCAGATGGATCTGAGCTAAGACTCTATTAATAATTTGACCTCCATATGCCCCACTCTGACTGGTGGGCCTCAGTGACTTTTTGAGTCTCCTAGAATTAGTGTCAATTCAGAGCCAGTGTCCAGTAATCCCCCCCAAAATCTGAATATTTCCTTTTCTGCAATAAAGAGTCACTCTTGTCAAAGTCTGTACATCCCTTTGGAGAAGGTTGGGAGAATGATTAACAGTATAAATTTTTGGCTGTGTAGTTGGCTCCTTTCTCAAGGGGACCTGGTCTCCCTTTCTATGATAGTTAATGCATCTTCTGGTATGGTATGTAGGCTATTGATCTGGTCAATGTCTTTTTCTCAGTAATAATTTCAAAGGATTATCAGAAACAGTTTGCCTTCAGCTGACAAGACCAACAATACACTTCCACTGTGTTACCTCAGAGGAGCTCTGATAGTGTAATGCCTAAAGCATTTGACTGCTAACCAGAAAGTTGGTGGTTCAAACCCACCAGCCACTCCTCAGAAGGAAGGTTGGGCAATCTACTTCCGTAATGATACTGCCTTGGAAACCCAAGGAGGGGTCACTCTGAGTCAGATCTGACTCCATGGCAATGGTTGTGCTTTTATGTTACCTCAGAGCTCTATCCACTCTCCAGCACTATGTCGTATTTTAGTCTGCAGGAAGCTTCATCACTTTTCCCTTCCATAAGATGTCACACTGATCTATTACATTAATGATATTTTGCTGATCAGACCTAGAAAGCAATAAGTATCAATGACTCTAGACTTATTGATGAGACATCTGTGTGCTAGAATGTGGGAAATTAACCCAACAAATATTTTCAGGCACCTTCTACCTCAGTGAAATTTCTAGGGGTCCAGTGGAATAGGTCATGTCAAGGTGTTCCTACTGAAGTGAAGGAAAAGTTCTTGCATCTGCATCCTCCCACAACTGAAAAGGAGGTGCAATGTCTGGTGGGCCTCTGGATTTTGAATGCAACATATCCCTCATTTGGGTGTGCTACTCTGGCCCATTTATCAAGTGAATTGAAAGGGTGCTAGTTTTGAGCAGAGCCCAGAACAACAGAAGGCTCTGTGACAGGTTCAGCCTGCTGTGCAAAGTGCTCTGGCATTTGGGCCATATGACCCAGCTGCTCCAATAGTGCTTGAAGTGGCAATGGCAGATAGAGATGCTGTTTGGAGTCTTTGGCAGACCCCTATGGGTGAATTACAACTCAGACCCTTAGGAATTTGGAACAAAGCCCTGTTATCCTCTACAAATTACTAGCCTCCTTTTGAGAAACAGGTTTAGCTTGTTACTGGACTTTAGTGGAGAGTTGGTGCATGGGCCACCAAGTCACCATGCATCCTGAGCTGTCCATTGTGGACTGGATGTTGCCTGACCCCCAGAATCATAAAGTTGGATGTGTATAGCAGCACTCCATCATTAAATGGAAGTGGTATATAAGAGATCAGGCTCAAGCAGGACCTGAAGGCACAGGTACATTACATGAGGAAGTGGCCCAAATGCCTACTGTCTCCAATACAGTCACATTACCTTCCCTCTCCCAGTCTGCACCTATGGCTTCATGGGGAGTTCCTTATGATAAGTTGACTGAGGAAGAGAAAATGTATGCTTGGTTTACACATGGTTCTGCATGATATGCAGGCACCACTCAAAAATGGACAGCAGCAGCACTGTAGCCCCTTTCTGGGACCACTCTGAAAGACAGTGATTAAAGGAAATCCCCCAATGGACAGAACTTCCAGCAATGCATATAGTTGTTCACTTTGTGTGGCAGGAGAAGTGTCCAGGTGTTTGACTGTATACTGATTCATGGACTGTGACCAATGGTTTGGCTGGATGGTCAGGGACTTGAAAGGAATATGATTGGAATATTGGTGACAAAGAGGTATGAGGAAGAGGTATGTGGATAGATCCTCTGAATGGGTCAAAGAAGTGAAGGTATTTGTATCTCAGGTGAATGCTCACCAAAGGATGACTTCAGCAGAGGAGAATTTTAACAATCAAGTGGGTAGGATGACACATTCTGGGGAAACCAGTCATCTTTTCCCCCAGCTACTCCTGTCATTGCCCAATGGAGTCAAGAACAAAGTGGCCATGGTGGCATGGATAGAGGTTATGCATGGGTTCAGTTACATGGACTTCCACTCACCAAGGCCAACTTGGCTATAGCTACTGCTGAGTGACAAATTTGGCAGCAGCAGAGACCACCAATGAGTCTATATTATGAAATCATTTCTCAGGGTGATCAGCTAGCGACCTGGTGGCAGGCTGATTACATCAGACCACTTCTATCATGGAAAGGGTTGCATTTTTTTTCTTACTGGGATAGACACTTACTCTGGATATGGATTTGCCTTCCTTGCACACAATGCTTCTGCCAAAACTACCGTCCATGGACTTACAGAAAGCCTTTTCACTGTCATGGTATCCCACACTACATCACCTTGGATCAAGCTTATCACTGCACAGCAAATGAAGTGTAGCAATGGGCCTGTGCTCATGGGATTCACTGGTGTTACCATATTCCCATCATTGTGAAGCAATTGCCTTGATAGAATGATGGAATTGTCTTCTAAAATCATAATTATGGTACCAGCTAAGTGGAAATCCTTGCAGGATTGGGGCAATGTTCTCTAGGAGGCTTTATATGCTCTAAACCAGCACCAAATACATGGTTCTATTTCTCCAATAGCCAGGAATCATGAGTCCAGGAACAAAGGGATGAAAATAGGGTTAGCAGCACTCAATATTACTCCTAGTGAATCACTCACAATATCTTTGCTTCCTGCCCCTGTAACCCTATACTCTGCAGGTCTGTAGATTTTAGTCTGAAAGGGAGGAACACTCCCACCTGGAAACACAATACTGATTCAATTGAATTGCAAGTTCTAAAACCACCTGGCCATTTTAGACTCCTCATGTCTCTGAACCAACAAAAAAGGAGAGGTACTGTATTGTCTGGTGTGATTGATCCTGATTATCAAGGAGAAATTAATTGATATTACATAATGGAGGTAAAGACTATGTCTGAAATACAGGAGATTATTTAGGATGTCTCTTAGTACTACCATACCTTATGATTAAAGTAAATGGAAAACTACAGCAACCCAATTCTGATATGAATACTTATGGCCCAGAGCCTTCAGGAATGAAGGTTTGGGTCACCCACAAGGCAAAGAACCATGGCCAGCTGATGTGATTGCTGAGGGCAAGAGGAATATGGAATGTATGGTGGAAGAAGGTAGTTGGAAATATGAGCTATGACCATGAGACCAGTTGCAGAAAAAAAGACTGTGATCATTATGAGTATTTCTTCATAGTATATGTACACCATATATTTTTGTTTCCTTCAGTTACAAAATATAAGCTATAAATAGGTTTAATGCATTTTTGATTGTATGTGTGTTAGTTGTATCATGTTAGCCACAAGTATGACTTTGTACTTGTTTTTATTTAGAGATTATATGCAGATTAAAGTGATATATGCAAATGCCAAGTTGATAAGGGGTGCACTGTGATAGTTAATATTGTGTGTCAACTTGCCTGGACCATGATTCTAAGTGGTTTAAGCAGCTGTGATGTAGCCATTCCCATGAAGAGATCTGTTGTAAGGTAATCACCTCCATGATGAGATACGCTGTGAGCAGCCAATCATTTGAAAGGGAGTTTCTTCAAGGGTGTAGCCTGCTTCCAATACATAATATGGACATTATGGGAAAATTCTCAAGCTTTCTGTTGTATCTAGATCCTGTATCTAACTTTTCATCATCTTGTTTTTGAAGCTGAACAAGTGGCCAGTTGTATTGCCTGCTGATCTTGAGATTGTTGCTTTCATAGCCTGTAAGCCATCTCTCCACCATTTTACCTGCCAATCTTGGATTTATTTATTCACTTAGGTCAGCAACCTGCTATACTGCCTGTCAATCTTGGGTTCAGCAGTCCCTGTAGTTGTGTGAATCAGGAAAAGCCTCCAGACTGATGTTTGACCCATGAACTTGAGACTTGCCAGCACCTCTACAACTGTGTAAGCAATTTCTGTGAGATGAATCTCTCTCTCTCTCTCTCTGTATATATATATATATATATATATATATATATATACACACACACACACACACACACACACACATACACATACACATATACGTATATATATAAATATACATATACATAAGCTTCACTGGTTTTGCTTCTCTAGAGAACCTAGCCTAAAACACCTTCATTTGAGGAATTGTCAGTCTATAAACTGGCTCAACTGGAGTTGATTGAGAGGCTGTGACTCTCTATTCTGGCAATTCAAGTTAGATGACAATTCACTTGACCTGGAATTCTTCCACTTGTACAGATAAAGTAAATATTTGGTAGATTTCACACTCATTTCACTCCTATGGACACCATGCCTAAGTAACCAATGCCATAAGTCCATATGAGTCAGACTATTCTGATAACTACTTTGAATCTATTTTCTGTTATATTAAACATGCCCACCTTATCTTTGTTGATTAAGTGCTGCCACTTGACCCTTATCACGATGGGGTCCAATCAGCCCCATTGTGGTTAGGTGTCTTAAACCATTTAGGGAAGTTCCTTCTGTCAAATATGTCTTACACAAAATAGCAATCACAGCACTCTTCAAGGATACTGGAGTTCCTTCACAAATTTGTTCTTCATTGTAGTGGTGAAAGTGTGTTCTCTGGGCACTCCATGTGTAGGTCTATGGGTCTAATATGATAAATCCATTCCAGCATGTCAATTTCCCTAAGCCTTTGGATACTTTCTTCTACAGTATACCAAGGGACATCTGTTACTTCAACTAGATTTACTGTAAGTCACCACATAATCCATGCTTCAGTGTTATTGTTGTTGTTATGTGCCGTTGAATCAGACCTGACTCATAGTGACCACTCCTTGGGTTTCCGAGGCCATATCACTATGGGAGTAGATTGCCCAACCTTCCTTCCAAGGAGCGGCTGGTGGGTTTGAACCGCCAGCCTCCTGGTTAGCAGTCAGCCTTCTGGTTCAGTGAGCCAACCAAATAAACTATTAGATCCTTTCCTAACCTTTCAAGCTGAAATATTGAACAAATAATCTGTGCTTAGTGGCCCTATATCAATAAACTCAGACTGATCTAACTTTATGTTCCTTGAACCATTATCTCACACCCCTGATAGTCATTCCTACACATATTCTCCATGTTTCTGTTTGTACATATTAGAAAAATCAAGCAATTTTGGAGTGTAGCATACTTTTTCCTCCGTCACATTTTGTATTGTACCTTTTGGAGTTTGCTGGCACTTAAGTCTAGTTATAGGTCTAGAAACAAAAATTGTTGGTAGAGGTCATTCCCAGGAACATTAAGCAATGTCTTGTAAGGCATGTACCTCAAGCAATGCCACAGACGATGCCCCAGGTGCTGTTTCACATTTATCTCAGACAAAGTCTCTTCAGGCATTGGGTTAATCTCATCAGGTGGGGGTGAGAGGGCTGGTTCTTCTGGAGAAGGGGATACTGGGCCCCTAAATTCCATTGAATTCAATATCCCCAGATTCCTGATTATCTGCCCATATGTCCCCATCCTAAATCTAAACTTCCTGGGTGGAACTCAGATTTTTTACCTAAGCCCTCAGTACTCGGCACAAAGGGCTACTTGCTTGAAACAAAAAACCTGTGTTTCTTCTGGTGTAATCCTAGTTCCTCTTTTAGCACATCCAATCAAGTATTGGCTGAAGGTGGAATTATATTTTCTCTGTAATTTCTAATACCCAATACTAATTTCTACCATACACTTAAGTCTATTTTACAACACTAGGTTGGAGAAACACTCAAGATCCATAGTACATTCTGGTAAACACATAACTCAAAACACATAATCCTTTTAAAACCATTCCAGTTTCATCTTCTCTTCTCCACACCTTGACTATCTTCCCATGTTTATTTTTATGCATATGGCCTTGGGTCTCTGGCTAGGTGGAACAAGTAGGCTTATCAATCATCTAGTTTAATTGGTCTGGTTCTTGCTCCAGCCTTTTCTCCCCTCAGCTGCAGCAAAACATTTCTTACTTTTCTTTCAGCCATTACAAGTAACAACCAAAATAACCACCTGAGAATCAGAAGTTTCACTTCCCATGCCCCTTCTCTCTTTCTCTTACAAAGTCCCATGTTTCCATAAGTTTGGAGCCATTGCAATGAGTGCCACTCGTGACACTAACTATAAAAAGGGTGTGGTGGTAGAATCTGACCTCCTCTAACTTCACAAGGGGGAAGAAAGATCAAGACCAACAGCCCAAAACTGATTCCTATCAAATGGAGTCAGACATGCCACTATCTCCAAACTTTCTACCAATACTGACACTAACCATACCTCTCACAGCACTCTCTACTTCTCTGCTGGGTTTGATGGTTCATTGTGATAGCCACACAGAACTCACAGACAATACTCATGATTAAGTAGTTTATTAGAACCAGGAACAACTCAGGATACAGTCCTTCTATCAGAACTGCCTCTTAGCTGTGCCATAATCACACTTTTCTCTAGCTTCAGCTTCTTGACTCTGTGGTCTCTTGGCTTCTACCTTGCCCAGGCAAATATTACAAAACTTTTTTAGATCTGCTCACATGTGCCCAGAAATACCCCCCATTCTGCCAGCAAGCCTCCTGCCCAAAAGCATTCAACTTTCTTGCTCCATGGGCTGGAAATCTCACTGCTCTGTCTTGGTGCTGATCTCTTGGTTCTGCTGTCTCTGCCACAATTGTTTGTCTGCCTCTGCTTCTTGTTGTCTCTGGTGTCACAACTCTCTGTCTCCTCCTAGATTTAAGAGGTTCAGTGCAGGGATCTCTGTCCAAAGGATGGGTTCCACACCTGGCTCTTCTTTCTTGGTCATAGTGAGATGCCCTCTTTCTCCCTCCAGAATGGCTCACTTTAAGCCTAGTGGGATGGCAAAACTGACCAATCCTCAAGTTAGGGTTCCATATACTTTATTGCATACCCCCTAAAGGTGCTGTGCACCTTATTTAATTATGAATAAGTTATCTAATCTTCTTGGTGGTTGATGAGCAACTCACATTTACATAGTTCCACTCAGTCATCTGGTTTGAGTCACAAAGACTATTGCTAGAAGGATCACATTAAGTAATTCACTGCACTGCAGTTTCTCTAGAACCACTCTTGGTATCAAATGTCTTAAGCTGGGTTCTCCAAAGAAGCAAAACAAGTGAAGCTTACATATGTATGTGTGTGTGTATATAGAGAGAGAGAGAAGGGGGGGGGGGAAGAGAGAGAGAGAGAGAGAGACTTGTCTGAAGGAAATGGTTCAGATTGTTGTAGAGGGTGGCAAATCTCAAATCCATGGATAAGACATCAGGCTAACAGCTGTGTCCATGGACAGACAGAATGAAGGACTCTTGGGATAGTACCTGGGAGCCTAAGTGACCTCCACTCTGGTTCCGCCCTTCACTGACAGTCTCCAGCCACAAGTATGCTAGCTTTACAATTCCAGGCTGCTTCAGCAAGCTAGAGACAGTGCATACAAGTGATCTGAGTGGGGGGCCTCTGGCGAGATATCATAACTGAAGAGGATGCACTGATGGGAGGATATGGTTTTCATAGGAGTTAAGTTTTTTGACCAAGAAAGGAGACTTAGGTAGTAGCCCAGACATAGCAGAGGCCAGTTAGGCTCCCAGCTACCACTCCAAGCACTTGTTTGGCTACATATGTTTTGATTTGGTTCTCAGGCTATAGATGGATTTAACAAATGGAGCCTTTTTATGCCCCATCAGGCCCTGATTTAGAGAGGCTAGGCTGGTTCTCTGAGCTTGTTAGGCTTTGAGGAATGCAAAGTGTGATTCTTTAAATATCACTTCCTTCAGCAGGTGGTTTGGGAGTGGGAGCAAGGATTGCCACAGCCTAATGAACAGCTACTGGTCTTTTCCCATTTTTGTTTTTCTTTCTCTTTACTACACTGACAGCTTCAGTCCCCTAGGGAGGAGAGAGAATGTTGGAACAATTGAGTTTCTCTGCTTCAGGCCCGTCAGTGTCCAACAAGCCAACAACTCCATCTGGCTGTGCTTCAGACAAGTTGGATTTGTTGTTGGCAACTGGAACTATTTGAGGCAGAGCTATTCAAGTGAAAGATTTAAATCAACTAGCAGAAATTTCTTTCTCTTTCCAATAAGCATGTGTGTGTGTGTGCACATGTGACCAAGTACATATGCCTCTTATAATATTGACTTCTAATCTTCCTATTTTAAATCAGAAGGTACAAGAGTTTTTTGATATGTGGCATTATACATGATCACAAAAATCATACCTACATTCACCTTGCACTTGACAATTTTTAAAGTACTTTCAGAGTTGTGACTTTATAATGTCCCTGGGAAACAGGCAGAGAAGGCACTGTAATAACTCTATTTTGCAGATGAGTAAACTGAGGTCCCTAGATGTAATTAGTTATCATTTCACTATTAATAAATAGCATATACTGTTCTTGAGCTATTATCTTACAATATAAATTACATATTTGGAGGGAAAAAAAATTAACCTTTTTGCCTGTCTATGGTTCACATGCTTAATTTTCAAAGTCAAAAAGTCTCTTGTTATACAAACTGTCATTGATTTTCAGTTGATCTGGAAAAAAAAAAAAAGATAGGCTGAGATTATATTTTAAACCTTATCCCTGGATTAATCAAGTAAATAATATTACTACTATCATAGTTTGGGATTTTACTATATGCCAGACACTAATCTAACATCATTTTGTTAATTAACAGATTCTTTTAATCCTCATAGCAACCCTATTTTATATGTTTTACAAATGAGGAAATAAAGGTATGAAGGCAGTTAGTTACTTTCCCAAGGACACAAAGCTAGTAGGAGTTCAGATTTTAATTCAGGTAGTTGTAATTCAGAATCCAAGAAAGCTCAGTAGTCGAGTTCATCAGACAAATCAATACTTCAGAATAATTAAGCATTCTACTCAAGAATCAGAGGCTGCTCAAAGTATTTGGACTGTTTCTTTGAGAGGGGCCTGGGATTATTTCTGTGGTGACAGATAGATATTTGGAGAAACTTCCATTAAGAGCAAGTACAAATACTGAGAAAATATACACACACCACTTGAAAGCATTTAAGAGCTACCAGACAATGAAAAATTACTTGGCTAAGATCCAAAAGAAGGGGGAAAAAATCCAGTGAAGTGAGCAAGTCATTTGAAACAACTTTTCCTACTGATACCTGGAATTGCAGAAGAGGAGGCTAAGAAATTTACCAGTGTAAACTTTGAACTGCCAAGGAATGTGGCTATAGTAAATCCCTCAGATTTTGAGTCAGCTTGTACCCTATGGAGTAGGGGTAAACTAGAAAGAGACCAATCTTCACAGGTTCCGAAACTCAGTTTTGAATGATCTCAACCTATAATTTAATTAAGTTGATCTGGGATTGATAGTACTTCTACCTACCAGCTAGAGCAAATGTGAAGTTTCCCTGGAGGAAGATAACATCATCCAGAGCCTTGAATTACATGTAAAAGTTTTTACAAACAATTTCAGGCATATTCTTTTTTGAGAACTAGTGTACCTCCAAGAGGAGAGGCCAAGATGATAAAACCAGCAAAGAGAAACTACAGATAATAGAAGATAATAGTTAATAAAGTTATCTACAACAAATTTTAAACTATCTATAGTAGGCATGCCCAACCTTCCTTCCAAGGTTGGGCATGCCTACTTCCGTAGTGATACTGCCTCGGAAACCCAAGGAGGGGTCGCTATGAATCGGGGCCAACTCGATGGCAAATAACAACAACAACGACAATAATATGTTAAGAAAACAAAAGTTTGGCAATTTTGCTAGAAACCTAGAAAAATATAAAAAGGTAACTACACAAAGTTCTAAAACTGAAAAACACAGAAACTGAAATTAAATATTCAAGAATGAATTTAACAATATATTAGTTTAAGAGAGGGTTAGTGTGCTTGGTTAGTGTGCCAGGTTAGTTAGTGACTAGATAGAAAAAAATATTCAGAATGAAACCTTGAAAGATAAAATAATAGCTATTCAAAAATCATAGGAAATATTGAGAATACAATAAAATTACTAGCAAATATATATAACTGGAGTCCTAGCAGGAGAGGAAAGAGAATGGGGCAGAAATAATATTTGAAGAAATTCTTCAGTATTTTCTTCAGAAAATAATATTCCGGTCCTCCCTCCCCCATCTGCAAACTGACAAAAGGTGCAGATTAAAGAGAGCATGACAAAACCCAAGCATGATTCAAGACAAAAAAAAAAAAAAAAAAAAAAAAAAACCCCCACCCCTAGCAAAAAAAAAAAAAAAAAAAAAAAAAAAAAAAAAAAAAAAAAAGGTTTTTAAGCAGCCAACACACACACACACACACACACACACACACATTACTTACAAAAGGAGATATGTTTCTATTTAGAAAGTCACAGAATGTCACTCCTGCCATAGCAATGAGAAAAAGATAGATAAAATACAAAACCATAACTTTTTTTAATCCCTCAGAGAGGTGAATTTTCCAAGAAACAAAATAAACAAACTGGTTGACCTTTAGCTGAGCTCAAATGTGGCCACCATAAAAAGTGGGTAGGAAGAAAGCATATAAAATTATGACAAATTCATGAAGGTCAAGTGTGAACCATCACGATAACTTGGAATAACTGGAGGTTTCAGACACAAAAGGCATCTGTACTCACTCTCAAGCCCTTTTCCATGGGCTTCCACTTGATACTCTCAAGAAATATTGAGGACAGGGCAGAAGACCAGAAACAACCACACTCAGTAGCACAGGTATGGCAATAGTGATCACCTGCTACTGAGAGAAAGGCATAAAATCTTGTCAACTTCCCAGACTCATCTCTCATAAGAAGCAAAAGCCTAAGTCACCGAGGAGAAAACTGTTTCATCACCAGAGTGCAGAAAGAGACCCACTGGTCTTATACCCCAGGCAAGAGCTACTATTACTGGGGTGATGTAGGAGCCAAAGTAGAGGTGCTGGTGGAGGGTAGAACACTTTGTAATTCCAGAAACCCACCAAAGATCCAAGATAGGATTTCATTGCTTTTAAGGTGGAGGGAACCAGCATGATGAGAAATGTTCACTTAAAGCCCAGGTACAAAGCACTTGTCAAAAAGTAAGGCTGGATAAGGACAACAAAGAATCTCCCTTGTGTCCGCCATGTGCTTCACATCAAATAACAAGCAATGACAGTGTACAGCTGGAGAAGAAGCAACAAAGAATATAAAAAGAGACCTCTTCTGTTATTGAGGCATGCTGGGATCACTAAAGGTAAGGGAGGAGTAACATTGAGAAATACCCACTAGTACTACAGATACCACATGGAAAAAAAAGTCAGTCTACCAAAATTGAAGTCTGTAGCAGCCCTAAGGGACCCATATCTGGTATGGCTTTTCTGGCCATAAGTCTTTGTAAACTCCATGGTGGAATTTGCCGTGAGCAACTGAGGAGCTCCTGATTGTTAAGGTTATCCATCTGGGTATTTCTGTTGAGAGTGGCACAAAGCTGTTCTGGGAAGTTTAGTCTCTCTCAGGTGCTTAGAATTCTGATATTATGATTGTTTCATTTGGCCACTCTGCCAGGCTCAAAAGAAGCCCTCCTAGAGGCAGAAAAATTCTCTCTGACTGCTGGCTGAGAAAGACATACTGCTGAGAGAAATGTGCTCCTGAGAGACACACTGCTGAGAGACATGCATTGCTGAGAGAGAGACACCAAGAGACACGAATTGCTGAAAGAAAGGCTGAAAGAGACTGTTGGTTGAGAGAAGGTGGGCTGAGAGAGACTGAGTATTGTTCCAGAACTTGAATTATAGCCTGGTACTTCCCTAATAAACCCCATAATCTGTGAGTTCTGTGTCGTCACTGCAGTGAATTATCGAACCCAGCAGAGAGGTGGTGGATGCTGAGGGAGGAATGGTTGGCGTTAGGGTTGATGAAGGGCTGGAGGGAGGCAGCATGTCTGGCCTCACAAGAATAAGCCTTGGGCTATTGATGGAGATTCTGTCTTCCTTTTGTGTGGTTAGAGGAGGTCAGAAGATGCAGCCTCCCTGCCCCTTTAGGAGTTGCACACAGTCAAATGCCATTGTATAATTAATAAAACACAAGCTGACATCTTTCTGGTGTTCTTTGCTTTCAGCCAAGATCTATGTGACAACAGCAATGATATCCCCCATTCCATGTCCTCTTCTGAATCCAGCTTGCATTTCTGGAAGTTCCTTGTCAATATACTGTTGCAACCATTTTTTAATTATTTTCATCAAGATTTAACTTGCTTGTGGTATTAATAACCATGTTCAATAATTTCCACATTCTGTTGGATCACCTTTCTTTGGAAGGGGCACAAATATGCATCTCTTCCAGTCAGTTGGTCAGGTACCTGTCTTCCAAATTTCCTGGCATAAACAAGTAAGCACCTCCAGCACTGCACCTGTTTGTTGAAACATCTTAATGGGTGTTCCATCAGTTCCTGGACCCTTGTTTTTCATTCAGTGCTGCTTGGACTTCTTCCTTCAATAACATTGGTTCTTGATCATATGCTACCTCCTGAAACAGCTGAATATCAACCAATTCTTTTTGATGCAGTGACTCTGTGTATTCCTTCCATCTTCTTTTGATGCTTACTGCATTGTTCAATATTTTGCCCATAGAATCCTTCAGTATTGCAACTTGAGGCTTGAATTTTTTCTTCAGTTCTTTCAGCTTTGAGGTAATTTTTGAACATATTCTTCCCTTTTGATTTTCTAACTCCAAGTCTGCACATGCCATTATAATACTTGTCTTCTTGAGCCACCCTTAGAACTCTTCTGTTCAATTCTTTCATTTCAGCATTTCTCCCATAGGCTTTAGCTACTTTAAGTTCAAGAGCAAGTTTCAGAGTCTCTTCTGACATCCAGTTTGGTCTTTTTTTCCTTTTCTGTCTTTTTAATGACTCTTTGCTTTCCTCATGTATGATGTTCTTGATGTCATCCCACAACTGTTCAGTCATTGGTGTTCAATAAATCAAATCCGTTCTTCAGATGGTCTTTAAATTCAAGTGGGATATAATCGAGGTTGTATTTTGGCTTTGAAGGGCTTGTTTTAATTTTCTTCAGCTTCAACTTGAACTGATGAGTAATCTATGGCCTCTTCCACAGTGAACTCCTGGCTTTGTTTTGACTGATGATATTGAGCTTCTCCATCACATCTTTCCACAGATATAGTCTGATTTGTTTGTATTCCATGTGGGGAGGTCCACATGTATGGCTGCTATTTATGTTGTTGAAAAATGGTATTTGCAATGAATAAGTTACTGGTCTTGAAAAATTCTGTTGTGTGATCTCCAGTGACATTTCTATCACCAAGGCCATATTTTCCAACTACTACTGATTCTTCTTTGTTTCCAGCTTTCACATTCCAATCACCAGTAATAATCAATACATTGTGTTTGCATATTTGGTCAATTTCAGACCAAATATGTTAGTAAAAGTCCTCAGTTTCTTCATTTTTGGCTTTAGTGGTTGGTGAATAAAGTTGAATAACAGCAGTATTAACTGATCTTCCTTGTAGGAATATGAATATTATCCTATCACTGACAGTATTGTGCTTCAGGATAGATTTTCAAACATTCTTGTCAGTGATGAATGCAACACCATTCCTCTTCAATTTGTCATTCCCAACATAGTAGACCATATGATTGTCTAATTCAAAATGACCAATACCAGTCCTTTTCAGCTCACTAAGCCTAAGACATTGATATTTATCCATTCCATTTCATTTTTCACAACTTCCAGTTTTCCTAGATTCATACTTCATACATTCCAAGTTCCAATTATTAGCGAACGTTTGCAGCTGTTTCTTCCTATTTTGAGTTGTGCTCCTTCAGCAAATGAAAATCCTGAAAGCTTTACTCTATCCATGTCATTAAGATCAATTCTGCTTTGAGCAAGCAGCTTTTCCCTGTTGTATTTTGAGTGTCTTCCAACCTGAGGGTTCATCTTTGGGCTTATATCAGAAAATATTTCATAGTTATACATCTAGACTTCCAGTAATATATCAGTGTGTCACTGCTATTCATAAGGTTTTCAGTGGCCAGGTTTTTTTTTTTTTTTTTCAAAAGTGGATGGCCCTGTCCTTTTTCTGAGTCTGTGTTAGTCTGGAAGCTCTGCTGAAATCTGTCCATCATGGTGACCCTGCTGGTATTTGAAATAACAGTGACATAGCCTTCAGCCTCACAGCAACACACAAGTTGCCACAGTATGACAAACTGACAGACGAGTAGTGGAAGTTTTATATTTAGCACCCTGAAAATTTTGGAGTACGGAGAATGAAAGTCATCAGTTACAACTGAAAAAAACCATGATAAGTCCTTGCTGTCACACTTTGGTAACCATTCCACAAAGCTCTAGTGCCAAATCATTGAAACTGTGTAGTACCAAATGGCATATTCAGTTGAACCAGGGTTTAGATCAATGAATCATTAACTGAGCAACATTTTGAACATAAAAGAGGACATGTAGACTTGAGAAGTGAAGTCCTGGAATTTTCTGTAAGGGTTAACTTCAGAGAGAGCCAGTGGAATGTTGATACTACCTTGCCAAATAAAATTTCCAAGTAATTTTCTTCTTCTCTCTTTTTGCCTCTTTTTCTTATCTCTCTCTTCCTTTTACATCTCTTTCACATTCTTATTTCTAATTTTCTCTCTATCTTTGTTTCTATTTCCAAATTCCTAATTCTATCTTTATGTTTCTACTTCTTTCTCTTTTTGTTAGTCAAAGCAAAGATGTCTCCTTGAGGACTAAGGTGCACCTGACACAAGCCACGGTATTTTCAATCACTTCATATGTATATGAGAGCTGGGCAGTGAATAAGGAAGACCGATGAACAGTTAATGCTTTTGAGTTGTGGTGCTGGTGAAGAATGCTGAAAGTACCATGGACTGCTAAAAGACTAACAAATCTGTCCTGGAGGAAGTGCAGCTGGAATGCTCCTTGGAAGCGAGAATGGCCATACTTTGTTTCACCTGCTTTGGTCATGTTATCAGAAGGGACCATTCCTTACAAAAGAGGGGAAGGCCCTCAATGAGATGGATTGATACATTAGCTGCAGCGATGGGCTCAAAGAAAGCAAGGATCATGAAGCTGGCATGGGACAGGGCAGTGTTTTGTTCTGCTGTGCATATGGTCACTGTGAGTCGGAAATGACTCGATGGCACCTAACAACATCTGTTTTTAGTCTCTCACTTTTCCTAGATCTCTTTCTCTTTTTGTCTTTTATTTGCTTTCTCTCTCTTACCAGCACTTTTATTTTTTTTTAAATATGTGGCTCACTCCTTCTTCCTCTCCCACTCTCCCTTTCATACTCCTGCTTTTTTAGGTTCAAGGGTAGTGTTAGCTAATCACTCTCACAGAGGTAATGTCAGAGGTGCCATCCACCTTGTTCTCATCCATCACACCTCTTCAGGTACATTAGCCTAAAAAAATCACCCACATTCCCTCAAGATCCTTTCTGAATGACACATGGCAGCAGGTACAAGGGGAGAGGGGTGGTGATTGTTGGTAGGATGACACATTATCAACACCCAAGGGAAGTGGCATCATCTACCAACAAGAGAGATTTTATTATCAAGCAGTAAATTACCACATGGTATTTCATGGCTGCTGAATTTTGTGCATAGAGCAATGAGCTCATACAGGTTTATTGACTTCTGAGCTACTGCATCCCTGCAAATCATACTTCAAGCAGAATGTGTGAGATAAGGCAAGAGGGAAAGAAACAGAAGAGAGAGAAATAAGGCTTTCAGCACAGATTTAAACCCAGGGCTAGGGCAAGCTTGCTGATGAGAAGATCTATTTTCTGTATTACAATCTAAGTTACTTGCTTCACTTTATTCTTTTTTTTTTTTTTTTAGGATTTGGGTGAAGATTTACAGAGTAAATTCACTTTTCATACAGCAGTTCACATATACTTTGTCTCATGTCA
>NW_006921637.1:13886320-13900179 GCF_000298275.1 Orycteropus afer afer | reverse complement strand
CAAGATTATCTTCTGTGTCTGTATTTATTGGTTTCCCTTTTCTTTGTTGAAGAGGGTCTGTGCAATCCTTCTGCCTAGTCCGCCATCTTGCCTCACCTCCACTTTATTCTTTTTCACATGATCATGCACCTTTCTATTATTGATAGCAAAGAAATAAATAGGACAGAACCCAATTACAGTGTATGTCATTAAAACAATTTTTAAAATCACTTAAGCAATTACCCAACAAGAGATCTTTTGAGTTAACAATGTGCCTGAACAATTTATGAGTTGGCAAAATCTTGATTAAATTAATTGATCAGGAGTTAACTATTTTAGCTGCCAGCCCTAGCTTGGATAATTGCTGCTGTCATATCAAATTGCCAACTGTTTGCTCTAACTGGCAGAGATGATTTATCATTTTGGTCAGAGACCCATTCCATCATTAGCATAAGCTGCTAGTAAAAATGGGAACAGAATCTGTGTTAGGGCAGATTCATCCATGAGTACAGAAGGTATCATCCAGGCTATGCCAATTTTGATGCAGACAAAGCTAGATTTGAATTCTGCTTCTAGCATTTTCTCTGTCTCTCTAGTTTTAGCAAAGTCACTTGGCTTCCCTGGGCTCAATTTCCACAGGAGAATAGTGTGTGGTGTGGTGCAGGAGTTAAGCGGTAGGTTAAGTGCCTAGTTCACAATGGGCCCCCAAGCAAGAGTGTGTTTTCTTATAACCAGCACAGAACTGGAGAAGTCTCTCTGTCTGCTAAGGATCTTTTCAATTTTGCCTATGCAAGTAGATGCCTTCTGAGAGCTTTTGTCTCTAAAGAAGTCCCTACTTTTCCCAGTTACTCTCAAATTTATATCCCTGTTTATGTTATTCACAATGCCTGTCTCTAATTGTGTGTTGACATATGTGCTTGTTTACATCTTTATCAATTGTCTTCCCCCTTAGAATATAGTTCCATGAAGGCAGACTTTTGTCTGTATTTCCAGGACTACAATGGTACCTGGCCCATGATGAGCTAAATGTTTATGCTTACATAAAGAAAGATATTAACCATTTAATTAATTAACCTAGCTTGTAATTTATGTCTTTTACAAATGAAAAAAATTCATTGTGTGATTCTTACAAATGAAATTACCGCATCTTGTGGCAAGTCTTTGAGTAAAAGGGCTGTCATTTCTGCAAAACACATCTTCTGTTCAGACACACTAGGCTGCACCCAACGTTTGCTCCAATTCATCTCCTTCTAAAAGTGATCCATGCAAATCCAAAGTATCACTATGAATGCCATCTTCACATTATTCTCCCCATGGGACATCCCAGAGGCTGCCTTGATTGTCTTTTGTATACTGATAAAACCTGAGAAAGACACCCATGCAATCCATTTTCACTTGTGAATTTCTCCTTTTCAGAAAAAGATAAGAGGTTTCCCATAAAGATCCAAGAAATGACATTTTAAATTATAGTATCAGGTCATATACCATCAGTACTGCTATGGAGGAGGTCTAGGATGATACATATTTCTTTCTGAAATCTTGAGGTCTCTGTTTTAGGGTTATTCACAGTTATTGGAATATGTGACTAACTAGAGAAAATATAAACAGGACAGGGGAACAGAAGTTCTTGCCCTGACTTTCTACCAGCAGTATTGTTATTCTCCCTCTCATTTGGTTGACACTGATACTTTACCACAAATCATTTTCTGCCTTAATCAGGGTGATTGTTCTCTGCTTGCCTTCACCCTAGCCAGTGACCCTTGAATGCAAGGGCCATACAGAGCTTACCTTTGTTCACTTACCATCTACCTCCATATCTTGCACACTGAATGGGTGCCAGACATTGACTGTAGAACTGAATTTAGGAAAATACAGAACTGCTCCATGGAGTTTTCTTGGCTGAAACCATTACAAAAGTAGATCACCAGGCCTTTCTTCTTCAGTGCCACTAGGTGGGTTCAAATTGCCAGTCTTTAGGTTAGTAGTCGAGTGCAAACTGTTTGCACCACCCAAAAGCTGTTTGCATGTAAGAAATTTTTTAGAGCCTATTCTAGATGAGGAATAAAGGAGAGACTTAAATGCAACATATTGCCAGATGGAAAGGAGTCATAAAGAAGATAAGCACCAAGCTCCAGTTGATAGTAAAGAGTTAAGCTGACTTATTTGGTATAATCTGAAGTCCTCAGGAATCCTTTATTTTATACTTTAGATGACTTCAGAGGAATTTCTTAGATCATACTCTAAGTTACATGTATGAAAAGCTCACAGATGTCAGACTTCATTGGCTGCATGCTTTGGTCTCTAATAAAAAGAAAGATGAAAAGAGAAATAAGAGAATAAGAACTTTGTAAGCCACAATGATAAATGAATATATTTTACAGGACTGTGTCCCCCAAAGTGCAATAGATGTAGTATAATAAATACACATGATATGACCCGAGGAGGGGTCGCTATGAGTCAGGTTTGACTCGACGGCACATAACAACAACAACAACAACAACAACCCTAACAAAACTACAAAGATAAATGGAATACTGCAAGCTTGGACAGGTAGTTTGTAAATATGGGTAAAACGGCTATAGATAATAGTTGTTCTCTGTACATAGATGTGAGTACGAGCCAATCATGTGTTTTGTATGGTATGTATATGTTTGTGCACATGTGTGAATATGCATGAATGTGTGTGTTATGTATGATGTGTATGTGTTTGCATATGTATGTGAACATGTATGTGTGCGTAGAGCTGGAGAGATAGTGATGGGGAGGGTATTATGAGTCCATATATCTTTCAAACTTGATGATCCAGGAACTGCAAAGGAAGGTACCAACAGGACCACAGAATAAGATGCTTTCACCCCTGACAGAAGCTAAACTACAGCCACCTAAGACTGGATGGACATCAGACATAAACTCAAAAAACTCAAAAAGCTTCTGTCAGGGGAGAAAACATCTTATCCTGTGGCCTTGTTGGTATTTGGCTGCACATCTGGACATAGCAATGAAATAATTAGTGACTTTTATTCTCCATTCCTCCCAAACCAGGCAAGAGCTCCTTCTGACTTAACCATAAAGAAAACTTGTCTCTTCAACATTGTGGTTTTACAAGGGAGATTGAGTATAAATGGAAATATAAATTGCTATAATAACATTTCAGAACAGCAATATGAAAATATTTCTCAAGAGCTTTAAAAAATAACTTTCAGCAACATGGCAGACTAGGCAGGCAACCTACCCAGACCCTCTATAAGAAAGACATGAGAAACTAAATGAAACAGATACAGATGATAAACATAGAACACTGAGCTTCAAAGAGAAGGATAAAAAAAGTGGATCAAATACCAACTAGAAGACAATGAATGACAGCAGTGAACAAAGAGAAAAAAGGAAGAGTAAATTGTCAATTGGCCTGACACAGCATGGCCATTTTGAGTTTTTGCTAGCAGCTCTCCAACTGGGGCAGCCACTTGATAATCACTTCCATTGTCCCAATACTGCACAGATGCGCTCACTGGTAGCAGGTGATTAGAAAGGTGCCATCTCCCTCTTATTTTCCATACCCTTATAGTGACAAGAGGTGCAGCCATCTTTCACCTGCACTCACCTTGTAGACAGGTAGCGACTCAATCCCAGACCAGGTGTCCCACCCTAGCCACCTTCTGGGTTGGTAGAAGCTCTTCCAGGCCCAGGTGCCCTGCAGTCAGCCCTCTGTGGGCTGTTAGGAACTCTTTCTGGGGTCAGTCACCTTACCCCAGTCACCTTCAAAGCCAGCCAGAGGCTATGTGCCTTCATCTCAGCTAGATCCTACACTGGCAGGAATTCCTTTTGGGACCAGACACCTTGCACCCAGCCACCTTCTAGACCAGCAAGAACTCAAAATGGAACCAGGCAAGCTACCACTCCCTGGCTCTTTGACCAGCAGAAAGAAGCACTTCTCAGTGCACTGCTCCTGTGGTGGTTTTCTGCTTTCTTTCTTTTCTTTCCCTTCCCTTGTTTTTATTTTTCCTTTTTCTCATTCTCTTTTCATTTTTCTTTTTTCCCTTCCCTGTTTATCATTTTCCCCATTCTAGTTTTTTTGTTTTTGTTTTTTTAGTGCATTTTATTGAAATATAATTTATGTACAGGGAAATACAAAAAACTAAAGTGACATGGGTCAATACATATATATTTTTTTTTTCTTTTGCAGTGTTCCCTCCCATCCCCTTCCACCTCTTGTAACCAACAAAGAAAGTTTCTTTCCGTATATGAACCTTTCCTTGACTGTTTACGATAATGAACTAATACTATATTTGTCCTTCTGTGATTGACTTATTTCACTCAGCATAATATCCTCCAAGTTCATCCATGTTATGTGGTGTTTTGCAGATCTACATTATTCTTTAGTATTGCATAGTATTCTATTGTGTGTATGTACCATAGTTTGGTTATCCATTCTTCTGTTGATGGGCACATTGGTTGTTTCCATCTTTTTGGTATTGTAAATAGTAGTCTGATGGATATGGGTGTGCATATATCTGTTCTTCTCGTGACTCTCACTTCTTTAGGATATATCCCTAGAAATGGGATTGCTGGGTTGAATGGTATTTCTAATTCTAGCTTTTTAAGGAATTGCCATACTGTTTTCCACAGTGGTTGTATCACTTTACAGTCCCACTAGCAGTGTATGAGAGTCCCAGTCTCTTCACATCCTTGTCAGTGTTTGTTATTTTTCTGTTTTGTTGAATTTTGTCATTAGTGCTGGGGTGTGATGATATCTTATCTCATTGTTGTTTTTATTTGCATCTCTCTAATGGCTAATGTTAGCGTAGTGCCTAAGGCACTTGACTGCTAACCAGAAGGCTGGCAGTTCAAACTCACCAGCCACTCCTTGGAAGGAAGATGGAGCAATCTACTTCCGTAGTGATACTGCCTCAGAAACCCAAGGAGGGGTCGCTATGAGTTGAGTCCGACTCCACAGCACATAACAACAACAACAACAATGGCTAAAGATCATGAGCATTTCTTCATGTGTTTGTTGGCCACCTGACTATCCTCTTTGGTGACGTGTCTATTCATGTCTTCTGCCCATTTTTAATTGGATTATTTATCTTTTTGTTGTTGAGGTGTTGGAGTTTTCTATAAATTCTAGAGGTAAGTCCCTTGTCAGATATGTCATTGCTGAATTTTTTTTTCCCAGTCTGTAGGTACTTTTTTGACTCTTTTGCAGAAGTCTTTGGAAGCACATAAAAATTTAATTTTTAGAAGGTCTCATTCATCTCGTTTATCTTCAGCTGTTTGTGCATCTTGCTTTATTGTTAATAGTTTATTTATGCCATAGATTAGGGCCCCTAAATTTGCCCCTATATTTTCCTTGAGGAACTTTATAGTTTTAGGTTTCACATTTAAGTCTTTAATCCATCTGGAGTTAGTTGTTGTGTGTGATGTGAGGTACATATATTGTTTCATTTTTCTGCAAATAGATTCCCAGTTTTGCCAGCACCATTTATTAAACAAACATTCTCTTCCCCATTTAATGGATTTCAGCCTTTGTCAAAACTCAGCTGACCATAGATTGATGGATCTATTTCTGGGTTCTCAATTCTGTTCCACTGGTCTATGTGTCTGTCGTTGTACCAATACCAGGATGTTCTGACTGCTGTGGGTGTAGAGTAGGGTTTTAGATCTGAAGGTGTGAGACTTCCTACTTTGTTCTTCTTCTTCAATAGTGCTTTGCTTATTTGAGACCT
The DNA here is from genome assembly GCF_000298275.1 of Orycteropus afer afer. NCBI lineage: Eukaryota > Metazoa > Chordata > Mammalia > Tubulidentata > Orycteropodidae > Orycteropus > Orycteropus afer. The sequence continues at coordinate 13,894,477 of NW_006921637.1, read as the reverse complement.
TTTTCCTTTTCACATAAAATTAGTGCTTGGTTTTATCACATCCTGAAACAATGCTGATGGGATGTGGACTGGAATTGCATTGAATTTATAATTGCTTTGAGTAGTATTCACATTTTCACAATGTTCAATCTTCCTATCCATGAGCATGGTATGTTCTTCCATTTATATAATGTATATTGTGCTGCTATTGGGTGAAGTGCTCTGTAGATGTCTATAAGGTCAGGTTGGTAGATTTTGTTGTTTAGTTCTTCTGTGCCTTTGTTGAGTTTCTTTCTAGTTGTACTTTCATAGAAAGTGGTATACTAAAGTCTCCTACTATGACTATGGAGTCATTTGTTTGTCTTTTCAGTTCTGTTAGAGTCTGGTTTATGTATTTTGGGGCTCCTTCATTGGGTGCATAAATATTTATTATTGTTTTGTTCTCTGGCTCAATTTATCTTTTAATCATTGTGTAATGTCCTTCCTTGTGTCTTAAGGTGGTTTTTGTCTTAAAGTCAATTTTATCAGAAATTAATATCACCACTCCTGCTCTTTTACAGTTGCCATGTGCTTGATATATCTTTTTCCAACTTTTGATTTTAGTCTATTTTTGTCTTTCTCTCTAAGCATGTATCTTGTAGACAGCATATTGATAGGTTATGTATTCTTTTCCAGGCTGCAACTTTCTGTCCCTTGAGTGGTGCATTTAATCCATTGACATTCAGTGTAATTATTGAAAAGTATGAATAGTTTACTGTCATTTTGTTATGGGTCTTTTCATGGTGTTGTTGATTTCTTTGTTCCATATAATTTCCTGTGCTGAAGAAACAAAAATTTTAATTGTGTTTATGAATTGTGTTATCATTCCTTCATTGCTATTGTTTTAGTATTTGCTAAATATCTGTGCTTGTCTCTTTCTTATTTTGATGTGAAGATTTATCATTTTTCTTTGAGGTTACCCTGTGATTTATAGTTTCCTTCCCAAGATTAGAACAGTCTGTTCTATCTTGCAGTTGTCTTGACTTTCCTACCATTTAGAATTACTGTAACTACACATTTTTTCCCCTCTATTTGGTTTGTAGTTGTCCCCATTGTCAATTGCTATCTCTGGTTCCTTGTCTGCAATCTTGGAAGCTAATTTACTATGGATACTTCCATAACTGGGTTGGTTTCTGGGTTATGTCATCATGTGTGCTAATGGTTGGTTGTTATTTGCTCTTGTTGCTTCTCTATCCAAAGGACTCCCTTTAGCATCTGTTGCAAGGTTGGTCTGGTTTTATCAAATTCCCTTAATTTCTGCTTATATGGAAATGTCCTAATTTCACCATCATATCTGAGGGACAATTATGCTGAGTATATAATTCCTGGTTGGAAATTTTTTTCTTTCAGGATTTTATTTATATCATCCCATTGTCTTCTCGCCTGCATGGTTTCTGCCAAGAAATCTGAGGTTTTTATTATTGGTTGCCCCTTGTAGGTCACTTTTCATTTTTCCTGTGCTGCTTTCAGGATTCTTACTTTGTCTTTGATTTTGGTGAGTTTGATGATGATATGTCTTGGTGATTTTTGGGGGGGTCTATCCTGTTTGGGGTTTCTTGGACTTCTTGAATGGATATATTCTCATCTTTCATCATACCAGGGAAATTCTTTTCCAAAAAATCTTCAACAATTTTCTCTGTGGTTTTATTTGTCTCTTCCTGTTCTGACATTCTGATGACACATAGGTTATTCCTTTTGATGTATCCCACATGAACCTTAGGCTTTCTTCATTTTGTTTTGATCTTTTTTCTGATTGATCCCTTTCCAAAGAAGTATTGAGGTATTTGCCTTGAATCTCACTAATTCCATCTTCCATTGATTCAATTCTATTCCCTTGCTCTTTCAATGTTATCTATTTCTGAAAATTTAGTATTAATTAATCTTCTGGATTTCCATGTGTAGATTTTGTGTCATTTCTGATTTTTCACTTATTTTGCCATTTTGTTCTTGTATTGTCTTTTGAACTTGTTCTAGTGTTTTCTTTGTGTTTTCCTCAATTTTGTCAGTGTTTTTCCTTGATCTGTATCTCAATTTGTTGAAGGTACCTAAATATAATTAGTTTTAATTCCTTATCAGGGAGTTCCAATGCTGCATCTTCTTCAGGATGTGTTTTGCGTCTGTATCCTGGTCTCTTGTTTCTCCTGCTTTATCTTGCTTCTTTGTGCACTGTCATGCTCTGTTGTTTCTGAGGTATTGTGACATTTTTCTGTTTATATTTAATTGTGTTTGTATGTTGGAGTGATTTGCCCAAGATTTTAATTTTCTTTGTTTTGTTTGGTAGTTATCTAAGTAAACAGGGTACTGTGCACCTCTGTTTGCTACTTGCCAGCACTTATACACTCACTACCAGTCTCCTTTTCTGTTGTCAGCCTCTCATATGTTCCTGCTGTCCTTGGCAAGCAGAGTCTATTCTTAGGTCCCTGGCATGCAAATGAGAATGCTGTCACTTTAATTATCCAAAATGGCTTCTTCTTGCAAACATTCAAAATGGCTGCATTGTTGGTCATTTTAAATATCCAAAATGTCCACTGCTTATAAACCATCAAAATGGCTGTGCCCTCTGGACAGCCAAAATCCACAGCTCACATTGTCTCTCTTTTTGCTCTTTTCCTTCCTAGTCATTGGCCACCAGAGCCATCATCCCTGCAGCCCTTGGTGACCAGGGCTGACATTTAGGTCAATTCTCAGGTCCCAACACCACTTGGGAATATTCAGGCTGTTGGTGCCATCAGAGTAGCTGACAGTCTGCAGCTTCATCAGTCTTCATGCTCACTGTTTGCATTCAGGTTCTTCCACTAGTTGGTGCCTAATCCACATCTGTATATTTCTTTTCAATGCTCAGGGCTCCAGGATTATCTTCTGTATCTCTGTCAACTGGTTTCTCTTTTCTTTGTTGAAGAGGGTCTGTGTAGCTTGTCTGCCTATTCTGTCATCTTACTGGAAGTCTCTCCCCACCCTAGTTTTTGTTTTTTATATTTTTTCTTTTCATCTTTCCCCTGTTTTTTTTTTCTAGTTTTAATTTATTTTCTTGTTTCTATTTATTATTTTATTTTATGTGCTTTGTAATTTTTTCTCTCTATCTCTTTTTTTCCGTCATGCACCAGGAGACAAAAACCATGCCCACACAACCCAACTAAATCTCCAACTCCTGAAGCCCTACACACTGGGTGAGGCCAGCCACCTTCTCCTGCATTACCTGATCAACTATAGGCAGTGACAAACACCAGCCCAACCTCCTCTCAACTGCTGTACAAGAGCAGTGAACACAGAAACTACATACACACTCCCATCTTCTATCATAACCACCAGGAGAGAGGTGGTCAGTGTCCAAGTGCTGCCAAATTAGCAAATAGAGGGGCACACCCACACCCACTCCCTCAGATGTAGCAAATAAAAATAGAGGAAAAAAATAAACAACAGAGTGAAGTACAGTAACATACAATTGCTGATTAAATACAAATAAAATTTCTCAGAGACAACAGAAAATCTCACTTCACAAACATAAGCAAGACAGAGTAACATAAACAAATGAACAACATAAAGAGACAGAAAACCTCCCTGAAGAAGAAATAGCATTGAAACTACCTCATAAAGGATTAAAATGGATTATATTTAGGAAAACATTCACAAATCAAAGAAAACAAAGACAATACTCTAGAAAAATTCAGGAATATAATGTAAGAAAGAAAAACAGACAAAATAAATAAATTATTAGAAACTAAAACAGCAAATAGATATCTTGAAGATTAATACAAAATTTCAGAAATAACACATTTAAAGGGCAAAGGAAGAGAATTGAACCAATGGAAGACAGAATTAGTGAGAGTGAAGAAAATCTCTCAATACTACTCTTATAGTAACATTCAGAAAAAAAAGAATTTAAAAAAATGAAGAAAGCCTAAGATTTATGTGAGACAAATTCAAGAAGAATAAATTACATGTGATTAGAATTCCAGAATAGGAAGAGACAACAGCAACAACAAAAAGCTCAGAGAAGATGGGTGAAGATTTGTTAGAAGACAACTTCTTTAATATCATGAAAGACAAGAAGATACACATTCAAAAAGCCCAATCAAGTCCAAAGAGGATAGATCCCAAAATAAAATCATCAAAACATATCATAATCAAACTTTCCAAAACCAAAGACAGAGAATCCTGAAAACAGCTCAGGAAAAATGAAAATTTACCTACAAAGGAGAACCAATAAGACTAAGATCTTATTTCTCAGCAGAAACAATGCAGGCAAGGAGGCAACAGGTTACATATACAAAACTCTGAAAGGAAAAAATTGCAAACCAAGAATAATATACCCAACAAATTTGTCCCTCAAATATGATGGTGAAATTAAGACATTTCCAGATAAATCAAAACTAAAGAAATGTGTAAAAACCAAACTAAAGAAATGTGTAAAAACCAGGCCAACCTTATAAGAGATGCTAAAAGAAGTCCTTCTGACAGAGAACCAGCAACGGCAGACAACCTGAGATGAAGGTACATGACAACATCACCCAGAAATCAACACAGATATAGAAGAATCCAAAGTAAGATAAACCTACAAGACAAAAGATAGGGAACAAGAAGCATAAATTTGTAAACAAGGACAAGTACAAAGCAAAAAGTGGAAATAAATAGTGTACTTACAGAATTTCCAAATGGAGAGGAAGTCAAAAAGATTTTGAGATAGAATACACTGCTCTAAACTTGGAAGAATATAGTAAATTACATGGTAATTGCAAAGAAAATTAATAAACCTCATCAAATTTTAAAAAAGGAAAATCATGTAGATTTACTAAACATTAAAACACAGCAATGAAGGAAATGAAAAGAAAATCCATAAACAAAGTGAACTCTGTTCAGAAAATTATATGGGACAAAGAAACTAGCAGCGCTACACACACACACACACACACACACACATACACACAAAATGATAGCAATAAATCCATAAACATTGATAACTACACTGAATGTAAATGAATTAAATGGATGGCTCAAGATATAGAGAGTACAGAATGGATAAGAAAACATGAACCATCAATATGCTGTCCACAAGGGAAACATCTTAGACACAAGGGCAAAAATAGACTAAAAATGAAAAGCTGGCAAAAGTATATCAAGCAAATGGCAATCAAAAAGGAGCAGGGGTGGTAATATTAATTTCTGATAAAATAGACTTTAAGGAAAAAAGCAGCTTGACAGAAAAAGGAAGACATTATATAGTGATTAAAGAGTCAATTCAAGAAGAACGCTTAACTAACCATAATAAATATCCATGCACCAAATGAAAAAAAAAAAAAAAAAAAACAAAGTCTACAAATCAAATTTTAACAAAATTGAAAAAAGTAATAGAAAACTCCACAATAATAGGAGGAAATGTTAATACACCACTATTGATGAAGGACAGAACTAGAAAAAAACTCAATAAAGATACAGAAGAACTAAACAACATGATCAACCAACTTTACCTGATAGACATATACAGAACATTCTACCCAAAACCAGCACAATATACATTTTTTTTTTCCAGCACACATGAAACATTCCCCAGAATAGACCATCTGTTAGACCATAAATCAAGCGTAATAAATTTTAAAACAATGAAACACTTCAAAATATCTTCTTAGATCACAATGCTGTAAAATTAGAAATCAATAAGAAGATGAAGGAAAAAAAATCAAATATATGGAAAATGAATAATGCTCTCCTTAAAAACTTCTGGGTAATAGTTGAAATAAAAACTATGAGATTAAAAAAATTCCCTGAATCAAAAGAGAATGAAAACACAACATACTAAAATCTATGGGACACAGCAAAAGCAGTCTTCAGAGACAACTTATAGCAATAAACACACACATCAAAAAAGAAGAAAGAACCAAAAGCAATACTTTAACCAAGTATCTCCAACAATTAGAAAAAGAGCTCACTGCTGTTTAGTTGGATCTGACTCACAGCAACCCTTTGGGTTTCCAAGGCAGTATCACTATGGAAATAGATATCCCAATCATCGTTCTGAAGAGTGGCTGATGGGTTTGAACCACCAGCCTTCTCTTCTGGTTAGCAGTCAAATGCCTTAGGCACTATGCCACCAGAGCTCCCAGAAAAGGAGCAGTTAAAAAAAAAAAAAAAAAGCCTACAGTCACCAGAAAAAAGGAATACTAAAGATTTAAGTGGAAATAAATGATATAGTACAGAAAAAAAACAGTATCAACAAGACTAGAAGTTGGTTCTTTGAAAGGATTATTAAAATCAACAAGCCATTGTCAAATCTAAGAAAGAAATAAAAGGTAAGATGCAAATAAGAAGTGAAATGGGTGATGTCACAACAGAACCAACTGAAATAAAAAGAATAATACATAGAAAATCTCTAAGACTCTAAGAAAATTACTGAAACTAGTTGGGAGGAGCTCTGGTAGCATAGTGCCTAAGGCACTTGACTGCTAACCAGAAGGCTGGTGGTTCAAACCCACCAGCCACTCCTCGGAAGGAAGGTTGGGCATTCCTACTTCTGTAGTGATACTGGCTCGGAAACCCAAGGAGGGGTCGCTATGAGTCAGGGCCGACTCAATGGCAAATAGCAACAACAACAAATTGAAAGTTAAAGCAAAGTGTCAAGGTACAAGGTCAACATATAAAAAAACAGTTGATTTCTTTTACACTAACAAAGAGAATTCTGAAAAGGAAGTCAGGAAAACAACACCATTTACAATGCCACCCAAAAGATGTAGAAATCAGGAATAAATCTAATCATAGCTAGAAAAGAAGTATACAAAGAAAACCACAAAACACAACTAAAAGAAACTGAAAGACACATGCATAAATGGAAGAATATGCCATGCTCATGGATAGGAAGACTTAACATGGTGAAAATGTCAATACTACCCAAAGTGATCTACAGATATAATGCAACCCTGTCCCAGATTTCATCATCATTCTTTAAAGAGATGGAAAAACTAATCACCAAATTTACATGGAAAAATAAAAATAGATCCTGATAAGCAAAGTACTACTAAAGGAAAACAAAGTAGGAGGCCTCACATTTCTTGATCGCAAAATGTACTGCACAACCATGGTAGTCAAAACACCCCGGTACTGATGGAGACAGCCTCAAGATGGCAGACTAGGCAGAAAGACTGCACAGACCCTCTTCAACAAAGAAAAGGGAAACCAGTTAACACAGACACAGAATATAATCCTGGACCCCTGAACCTTGAAGGGAAGGATATAGAAGTGGAATAAACCCCAACCAGCAGAAGAATTTGCATGAAAATACCAAAAAAGGAACAGACAGAGCTGCAGTTTGGCAATGATCCAGAGCAATCCTGATGGCACAGACAGCTTGGAGATTCCCGAGTGGTAGTAGGACCTAAGAATTAACCTAAAAATCAGCGCTCCTAGCCAGGGACTGCACGGGGACTGCTCTGGTGGCTGGGGAATAAACAGAGAAGGTGAAGAGAAAAGTGGGCTGAGCTGTGGACTTGTGCCAGTCCAGAGGGCACCACCATTTTGAATGTTACAAGCGGCTTGACTATTTTGGATATTTAAAGAGACAGCACTCTCCGAGATTCCAGGGGCTTAAGAAGAGGTTCTGCTTTCCAGCAACCCCAAGGACACTCCGGACCTACAAGACTGAAAAGGTGCGACATTCCTCTAGTTACTCTTATACCCCACACCCACTTGGTGAACAGAGGTGCAGCCATTCCCCCACTCCCACCCACCTTCTGGGCCCACAGGAACTCCATCACAGTCTGTGTGCTCAGACAGAGCCTGGGTGCCCTGCCCTGTCCTCCACTGATTTTTTTTTCTTTTCTTTTTTTTTTTTTCTTTTTTGCTTTCTTTTTTCTGGTGATTAGTTTGCTTGCATTTGTCTGTTTTAAAACAACTATTGTTATTAATACCTTTGTCCTTTTTAGTATTAATCTTATTCTTCCCCTCCCAGGTCCTAGTTTTCAGCTTTTTTTCTTTTCCCTATTCTGCTTGAATTTTTTTTTTAATTTAATTTTTTTCATCCCTTTTTTCCCCATTTTTCTCATGGTTAACCCCATTCCTTGTTTTTACTTTTGCATTTTTCCCATTTTTTTCTTCACTATTTTCCTTCTCTACCTTTTTTCTCTTAGTGCCCTATCCCCAGATATTGCAGGT
>NW_006921637.1:13883801-13885106 GCF_000298275.1 Orycteropus afer afer | reverse complement strand
AGGAGATTTCCAGATAAGCAGAAACTAAGGGAATTTGTTAAAACCAGACCAACCTTACAAGAGATGCTAAAGGGAGTCCTTTGAACAGAGAACCAAAAAATAGCAAATCACAACCAACCATTAATACACAAGATGATGTAACCCAGAAACCACAGCCATGGACATATCCAAAGTAAAATGAGCTTACAAGATTGTAAACAGCGAACCAGAGACACCAATTGGCAAGTGAGGACAGCTACAAACAAAAAGAGGGAAAAGACTGTGTAGTTATGGAACTTGGATTAGATAAGAAAACAAAACCCATCAATATGCTCCCTACAAGAGCCACACTTTACAGATAAAGACAAAAATAGACTAAAAATCAAAGGTTAGAAAAAGATATATCAAGCAAATGGCAACTGTAAGAGAGCAGGAGTGGCAATATGGTGATTCCTTCAAAAGTGGGAATTAGAAATACCATTTGACCCAGCCATTCCATTACTAGGTATATACTCTCTGGTGGGATTGTAAAATGGTAAAACCATTTTGGAAAGCAGTATGGCGATTCCTTCAAAAGCTGGAATTAGAAATACCATTTGATCCAGCCATTCCATTACTAGGTATATACTCTAAAGAAGTGAGAGCCATGACAAGAACAGATATATGCACACCTATGTTCATCGCAACACTATTTACAATAGCCAAAAGATGGAAACAACCTAGGTGTCCATCAGCTGAGGAATGGATAAGCAAACTATGGTACATACACACAATGGAATACTATGCAATGCTAAAGAATAATGTAGAATCTGCCAAACATCACATAACATGGATGAACTTGGAGAACATTATGCTGAGTGAAATAAGACAATCACAAAAAGACAAATATTGTATTAGTCCGTTATTGTAAAAGTTAAGGAAAGGTTTATCTATAGAAGGAAATTTTCTTTGTTGGTTACCAGGAATGGTAGGGGAGGGGAGGGAATGTGTTTAGATAGATAGAGATAAGTATTGATTTGGGTGAAGAGAAGGGCAATGTACCAAATGTGAGTGACCAACATGGCAGCATTGAGGATGAGAAAGACTTAGAGAGGTACATGGGAGGAACAGACAACAAATATGAACCCTTTTTTACATACAGTACTGCATTGTCAGTGAAGGCTAACATGGGTATATGGGTGGGTAGATGGGTGGACAGGCTGAACGACTATGTATGCCTATGAAATGGGGAGTGTATCCAAAAACATATATAGGGTTGGCAGACAATGGTCCTATAAGTTTATGTGAATGATCAGAATTCCCAGGTGTATAGTAGAGCTGACAAGG
>NW_006921637.1:13881641-13883311 GCF_000298275.1 Orycteropus afer afer | reverse complement strand
AAAAAAAAAAAGGTAGGGACCAGGTTTGCTGGTCCGATAGAGCCTGGTGGAACCACTGAGACTATGGCCCCTAGCTACCCTTGAGATCTGGAATTAAACCCACACCTGAAGTTCCCAGCCAAACAAAAGACAGGCATATGAGTTGAACATTTATCTCAAGTAGATACACTCCTTGGAGAGAACAATTATGGGAGAAAGAAAGGCTGCTTATGCACAGGGAGACAGCTCAGGGAGCAGGAGTGCGTGGAGGGATGGACACAGGGAAGAGGTAACTATGGGGAGAAAGTGGGAGGGGAGCTGTTGCATTGTGGTAAACTGTGGTCATTGTCATGAGACAAAATATATGTGAACCTCTGTATGGAAAGTGAATTTGCTCTGTAAACCTTCATCCAAATCACAATTAAAAAAAAAAAAAAATACCCTGGTACTAGTACAACAATAGACACAGAGACAAATAACCACTTGTGGTAGTTAAGGTTATGGGTCAACTTGGACGGGCCTGGCTTTGAGTGGCTGGGAAGCTAGATGTAGTTATTCCCCATGGCGAGACTGATAATCAGTTCCGTGGGGGAATCTACAGTGAGCAGCTGAGTACCTGCCTTAGGGATGTGGTCTACTTCTAAAATATAAGAAAACGTTTTGAGAAAGTCTCGACTTTTTTGAAATGCTTGTACCCTGCATGAAGCCGAGTCTTTATTCAGCAGCCTGCCATGTTGACTGCTGATCTTGGGACTGTTCCTGGACTTGAACAAGTGGCCTGCCAAGCTCTCTGTTAATCTTGGGTCTGTGCCATTTTACTTGTTGTGATAAGAGTCATGTGTCAACTTAGCTGGGCCTGGTTTTGAGTCACTGGGTAGTTGTATGTAGTTATTCCCCATGGTGAGATTGATAATTAACTCCATAGTGGAATCTATTGGAGCAGTTGAGTAGCTGCTTTAGGGATGTGGGCTGTTTCCAGTGTATAAGAAGCAATTTTGAGGAAGGTCTTCAGCTTTTTGGCACACCTGAACTCAGCAGGTAGCTGGGTCACTGTTCAACAGCCTGCCATGTCCTGCTGATCTTAGGACTTTTTCTAGACTTGAATTAGTGGCCTGTCATGTTATTTGGTAATATTGGGACTGTGTCTTTTTACTTGTCAACTGGGGTTTGTCAGCTTCAGCAGCCAGCAGCTGCCTGAGTGAAGAAAAGCCTCCAGCTTCAGTAGGCTGAGAGCAGGAGGCAGAGCTGAAACCCAAGGTTGAGGGACCTTCATCTAGTCCCTAGAGCCTGGCACTTTGAATTTGGACTTAAAGTCACAAAAATTGTGACATAAACTCCTGTTTGTTTAAGCCAGTCCACCTATGGTGGAACCTACCACCTATGGTGGTAACATATGGTTACCTAGTGCCACATATTCTGCTAGAGTGGCACTAGGTAACCAAAACTCTTGTCAACTTTTGTCAACCTTGGGTTTGTCAGCCTCAGCAGCCAGCAAGCTGCCTGAGTGAAGAGAAGCCTCCAGCCCCAGTGGGCTGGGAGCAAGAGACAGAGCTAAAGCCCAAAGTCAAGGGGCCTTCACCCAACCCCTAGAGCTGTCACTTTGAACTTGGACTTCTAGCCTCCTAAACTGTAAAAGGGGAGCTCTGGTAGCATAGTGGCTAAGGCACTTGACTGCTAACCAGAAGGCTGGC
>NW_006921637.1:13878409-13881541 GCF_000298275.1 Orycteropus afer afer | reverse complement strand
GAAGGTTGGGCAATCCTACTTCCGTAGTGATACTGCCTCGGAAACCCAAAGAGGGGTCACTATGAGTCGGGGCTGACTCAACGGCAAATAACAACATAAATAATAAACTGTAAAAGAATAAATCCTTGTTTGTTTAAGCCATCCACCTGTGGTATTTTCTGTTCGAGCAGCACTAGATAACCAAAACACCACTGGAATAGAATTGAGAAGCCAAAAGTAAATCTATCCACATAAAGACAGCTGACATAGCATTGAGATCATGAGAGATATTATTGCTGATGTCAGATGGTTCTTGGCTGAAAGTAAAGAATATCAGAAAAATGTTTACCTGTGTTCTATTGACTATGCAAAAGCATTTGACTGGGTGGATCACAATAAATTATGGACAGCATTGCAAAGAATGGGAATTCCAGAACCTTTAATTATGCTCATCAAGAACCTGTACATAGACCAAGAGGCTGTCATTTGAACAGAACAAGGGAATACTGCATGGTTTAAAGTCAGAAAGGGTGTGTGTCAAAGTTGTATCCTTTCACCATATTTATTCAATCTGTGTACTGAGCGAATAATTTGAGAAGGTGGGCTATATGAAAAAGAACATGGCATCAGGATTTGAGGAAGACTCGTCAACAATCTGTGATATGCAAAGGACACAACATTGCTTGTTGAAAGTGAAAATGACTTGAAGCACTTAATGATGAAGACCAAAGACTATGTCTTCAGTGTGGATTACACCTCAACATAAAGAAGACAACTGGGCCAATAGACAGCATCACAATTTATAGAGAAAAGATTTGAGTTTTCAAAGATTTAGTTTTACTTGGAACCACAATCAATGTTCATGGAAGTAGCAGTCAAGAATTCAGACGTTGTGTATTGCACTGGGCAAATCTGCTGCAAAAGATCTCTTTAAAGTGTTGAAGAGCAAAGATGTCACTTTGAGGACTAAGGTGCACCTAACCCAAGCCATGATATTTTCAATTGCCTCATATGCATATGAAAGCTAGCCGGTGAATAAGGAAGACCAAAGAAGAGTTGAAGACTGAATTGTGATGTGGGCAAAGAATACTGAAAATGCCATGAGTTGCCAGAAGAAGAATGGGTGTCCTAGAAGAAGCGCTGCTGGAATGCTCCTTACAAGCAAGAAGGCCCAGACTTCGCCTCACCTACTTTGGTCATGTTGTTGGATGGGACCAGTCCCTGGAGAGAGATATCATGCTTGGTAAAGTAAAGAATCAGTGAAAAAGGGAAAGACCCTCAATGAGATGGATTGACACATTCGCTGCAATGATGGGCTCAAGTATAGCAAAGATTGTAAGGATTGCACAGGACCAGACAGTGTTTCATTCTGTTGTACATAGGGTCGCTATGAGTCAGAGCCAACATTATGGTACCTAACAATGCACAATGGATTTTGACAAAGGGCTGAAACTCATTAAATAGGGAATTGATAAAACTCAAAAAGCCACTGCCATCAAGTTGATTCTGACTTATAGTAACCCACAATGGGTTTTAGGGGCAATAAATCTTTACAGAAGTAGATAATTCTATCTTTCTTCTGTGGAGTGTCTGGTGGCTTTCAACTGCCAACCTTCTGATTAGCAGTCAAATGCTTTAGACATTGCACCACCAGAGCTCCTTAGGGAAACTATAGTCTCTAACAAATGGTACTGGCATAGCTGAATATCCATTTCCAGAGAAATGGAACAGGATCCATATCTCACACCATATTCAAAAATGAACTCAAGATGGATCAAAGATCTAAATGTTAAAACTATAAAGACCATCAAAGAAATAATAGAGACAAACTTAGGGTCTCTATTATATAGAAGGGGCACTGTTGGCTCAGTGGTTAAAAGATTTGGCTGCTAATCAAAAGATCAGTGGTTCGAACCCACCAGCACTTCCACAGTAGAAAGATGAGGCAGTTTGCTTCCATAAGGACTTATACCCTTGGAAATCTTATGCAGCAGTTCTACTCTGACCTATAAGGTCACTATGAGTCAGAATTGACTCAAAGGCCATAGGTTTGTTATTTTGGGTAACGTATGACATAAATACACTATCAAATATAACTGAAAATGCACAACAGGTACAAGACAAACTGGATGACTGGAATCTCCTAAGAAATAGACACTTACGGACATCAAAAGATTTTACCGAAAGAATAAAAATAGAACCTATACACTGGGGAATAAAAATTGGCAATGACATATCAGACAAGGACTAATCTCCAAAATTTATGGAAAATTTTAACACCTCAACAACAAAAAGGCAAATAATGCAGACATTCAGACAGCCAACAAACACATGAAGACTCTAGCCACTAGAGAAAGACAAATCAAAACAAGAATTTTATATCATCTCACACCAGCAATAATAGCAAAGTTCAAAACTAGAAAACACCAAATGCTGGTAAGGGTGTGGACAGACTGGAACCCTCCTCATACACTATTAGTGGGACTGTAAAATGGTGCAATCACTATGGGAATCTCTATGGCATTTTCTCAAAAGTTTGGAAATAGAAATACCATATGATGTAGCAATGCCACTACTAGGTATATATCCTATAGAAATAAGAGCCAATCGGGACCATAGTCACAGGGAACATCAAACTCAATTGGCTTAACATACTGAACAAAATATTGTTCCACCTCCTACTTTGGTGAATAGCAACTGGGATATTAAAATCTTGCAAGCAGACATCTAGATGCAACAATGGGTCTCTCTTCATCTAGAGCAAAGAATGAAGAAAACCAAAGATTCATGGAAACAATTAGTCCAGGCATCTGGTACACTATGCAATCCTCAGCCTATACGACTATGAGACCAGAAGAACTAAATGGTGCCCAGCTACCACTGTCACACACTTGGAAGGGGATCTATGTAGGAGATCCTGGATAGAGAGGGAGAACAATGTAGAACAAAACTCAAAATCATTTGGAAAAATAAAAGGAGTGGGGGGGACCTGGTTTGCTGGTCTGATAGAGCCTTGTGGAACCACTGAGACTATGGCTCCTAGCTGCCCTTTAGGTCTGGAATTGAACTCACAGCTGTGGCTTCTGGCCAAACAAAAGACAGGCATATGAGTTGAACATTTACCTGAGGTAGATACACTCCTTGGAGAGAACA
>NW_006921637.1:13876662-13878309 GCF_000298275.1 Orycteropus afer afer | reverse complement strand
GGCCAAACAAAAGACAGGCATATGAGTTGAACATTTACCTGAGGTAGATACACTCCTTGGAGAGAACAATCATGGGAGAAAGAAAGGCTGTTTATACACAGGGAGACAACTCAGGGGGCAGGGGTGCATGGAGGGATGGACACAGGGAAGAGGTGACTGTCAGGAGGAAGTGGGAGGGGAGCTGTTGTATTGTGGTGAATTGTGGTCAATGTCATGAGACAAAGTGTATGTGAACTTCTGTATGGAAAGTGAATTTGCTCTGTAAACTTTCTCCAAATCACAATATAAATAAATAAATAAATAAGAGCCAAGACACAAATAGATATAGCACACCCATGTTTATTGCAACATTATTCACAATAGCAAGAAGATGGAAACAACTTAAATGCCCATCAAAGGAATGAATGGATAAACAAACTATGGTACATACACACAGTGGATTACTATGCAACATTAAAGAATAACAGTGAATCTGCAAAACACCTCATAACATCAATAAACCTGGAGGACATTATTCTGAGTGAAAGTAGTCAATCACAAAAAGACAAATATCGTATGAGACCACTATTATAAAAAGTCAAGAAAAGGCTTTTACAAAAAAGAAACAGTCTTTCATCAAAGGGGAGGGAAAGGATAGGAGGGTAACCACTAACTAGAGTGTTGTTGTTGTTGTTATATGCCATCAAATCAGACCCAACTCATAGCAACCCCTCCTTGAGTTTCTGAGGTGGTATCACTATGGAAATAGATTGCCCAAACTTCCTTCAGAGGAGTGGCTAGAAGGTAGATATATATTAACTTGGGTGAAGGGAAAAATAATATACAACAAGGCATAATTCAGCAAAAAATGATTAAGCCAAAGGAGGACATTTGGAGAAGTCCAAGAGTTAAAGGCAGCAGAGGTAAATACTATTACATACACAATGCTGCAATAACAGTAATAAGAATAATCTACCAGTGGATATATAGATGAACACGCAAGATGAACAGGTATGGGAAGAATAGAAATACACCTGTGAATAAATAGCTTTGACAGAGGTTATCTACACATGTATTTACATATGCTACAAATATATCCTTGAATATACTAGAACATATGGGGGGCAAAGTTATGAAATCTTCTTAGCCATAACCAAGAACCTTCAGGGAATGAGTCACTGGATCTATAGGCTACCAAGATGTGTTGGATTGGGTTCTAAGTGTGTAGAAGCTGACGAGTTCAAGCTGAAAAGTTCATCTCTGGAGGGGGATGGGGCCCGGAGCCGCCTGGCTTTCACACGCATGACAGGGGAATTCAAGCCACAAAGTTCGTCTCTGGAGGAGATGAGGCCCGGAGCCGCCTGGTTCCCGTAAGCACAACAGAGCTGAGAGAATCAAGCTGGCACGCAGCACACTGTTTGCTGTTCCCAACAAAGGATGAATCCGAAACCTCCAGGGCGAGCGGCGAGCCGCTCACTCAAGGAAGTATATCGTCCAGAATGCCGTTCTTCCAGCTTGTCCTTGGAATAGCATTGCAAGCAGGCCACACCCCTGGGGAAACTCCCCTTGGGCAGACCGGCCGCTCAGAACTCAGTCATCTGATCCCATCATGGGAACCACCACTCACAACTGGAGTCCAGCCAAGTTGACACATCTTCAACTATCACA
>NW_006921637.1:13863004-13871530 GCF_000298275.1 Orycteropus afer afer | reverse complement strand
CTTCCAGCTTGTCCTTGGAATAGCATTGCAAGCAGGCCACACCCCTGGGGAAACTCCCCTTGGGCAGACCGGCCGCTCAGAACTCAGTCATCTGATCCCATCATGGGAACCACCACTCACAACTGGAGTCCAGCCAAGTTGACACATCTTCAACTGTCACACAAGACCATAGTCTCAAGGAACATCAAGATCAATTGGCACAACATAGTCCACAAAGAAAATAATCTACATCTTACTTTGGTGAATAGTGATTGGATCTTAAAAACTTGTGAGCTGCCATCTAATGTGAGACTGTTGTTTCTTTCTCCCCATCCAAAGTAACGAAGAGTGAAGAAAATCAAAGGTGCATGGAAACAATTATAAAAATTCTTATATCACACTTCCAGTAAGATGGAGGAATAGCCAGACAAGCTACACAGACCCTCCTCAACAAAGAAAAGAGAAACCAGTTGACAGAGATACAGAAGATAATCCTGAGCCCTGAGCCTTGAAAGGAAGTATACGGAAGTGGATTAGGCACCAACTAGTGGAAAAACCTGAATGAAAACAGTGAATATGGAGATGGTCAGAGCCGTGGACTGTCAGCTACTCTGTCGGGACTAACAGCCTGAATATTTCCAGGTGGTGTTGGGACCTGAGAATTCACCTAAAGATCAGCTCTGATTGCCAAGGGCTATAGGGATGACTGCACTGGTGGCCTGTGACTAGGAAGGGAAACAGCAAGGAGGAAGAAAACCTGAGCCTGTAGACTTTCCGCTGTTCAGAGGGTGTGGCCATTTTGATTGTTTACAAGCAGTGGCTATTTTTCATATATAAAGTAACCAAGGGTGCAGCCACTTTGAATGTTTACAAGTGGTGGTGGCTGTTTTGGATATTTAAAGTGACTGAGGATGTAGCCATTTTGAATACTTACAAGTAGTGGCCATTTTGGATATTTAAAGTAACAATATTCTCATTCAGATTCCAGGGACCTAAGAATAGGCTCTGTTTACCAAGGACGGCAGGGACATACAAGACGCTGACAACAGAAAAGGAGACATGAGGTGAGTTTATGAGACCTGTCAACTAGCGAATAAAGGAGCACAGCACAGTACCCAGCTTACATAGATAACATACAAACAAAACAAAGAAAATGAAAATCATGGGCAAGTCACTCCAACATAAAATGACCAATTAAATATAAACAGAAAAATGTCACAATACCTTGGAAACAACAGAGCATGACAGTGCACAAAGAAGCAAGATAAAGCAGGAGAAACAAGGGACAAGGATACAGACCCAAAATACATCCTTGAAGAAGATGCATCATTGGAACTCCCTGATAAGGAATTAAAAAGAATTATATTTAGGCATCTTCAACAAATTGAGATACAGATCAAGGAAAAACACTGACAAAATTGAGGAAAACACGGAGAAAACCCTAGAACAATTTAGAAAGACAATATAAGAACACAATGACATAATAAATGAAAAATTAGAAATGACACAAAATCTACATATAGAAATCCAGAAGATTAATACTAAATTTTCAAAAATAGATAACACATTGAACAGGCAAAGAATAGAATTGAATCAATGGAAGACAGAATTAGTGAGATTGAAGGCAGATACCTCAATTCTTCTTTGGAAAGGGATCAATCAGAAAAAAGATCAAAACAAAATGAAGAAAGTGTAAGTTCATGTGGGATGCATGCCATCAAAAGGAATAAACTACATGTCATTAGAATTCCAGAACAGGAAGAGACCAATAAAACCACAGAGAAAATTGTTGATTTCTTGGAAGAGAATTTTCCTGGTATGATGAAAGATGAGAATATATGCATGCAGGAAGTCCAACAAACCTCAAACAGGGTAGACCCCAAAAGAAAATCATAAAGACATATCATCATCAAACACCAAAACCACACACAAAGAAAGAACCCTGAAATCAGCACAGGAAAAATTAAAAGTTACCTACAAGGAGCAACCAATAAGACTAAGCTGGGATTTCTTGGTGAAGAAACCATGCAGGTAAGAAGACAATGGGATGGTATATATAAAATCCTGAAAGAGAAAATTTTCCAACCAAGAATTATGCACCCAGCAAAATTGTCTCTCAAATATGATGGTGAAATTAGGACAAGCAGAAATTAAGAGAATTTGTTAAAACCAGATGCAGTGTAGTAAATTACTTAGTGTGGCTCTTCTACCCATAAGTCTTTGTAAACTCCAAGGTGGGATTTGCTACGAGCAACTGAGGAGCTCCTGATTGCTAAAGTTGTCCACCTGGAGTATTTCTGTTGGGAGTGGCACAAAACAATGTTCTGGGAGGTTCCCACTCTCTCACATGCTTAGAGTTCTGATGCTATGACTGGCTAGTTTGGCCATGCTGCCAGGCTCAAAAGGAGGCCTCCTAGAGGCAGAACTCTCTCTGACTGCTGGTTGAGAAAGATGTGCTGCTGAAAGAGACACACGCTCCTGAAAGAGACACGTGCTGCTGGGAAAGAGATGCAAGAGACCCGCATTGCTGAGTAAGACACTGAGGGACATGCACTGCTAGGGGAGAGACTATGAGACACTTGGCTGAGAGACAGTGGGCTGGGAGAGAGACTGAGCTTTTTCCTGAACTTGAATTGTAGCCTGGTGCTTCCCTAATAAACTCCATAATCTGTGAGTTCGGTGTGGCCATTGCAGCGAATTATCAAACCCAGGAGAGAAGTGGTGGGTGCTTTGGGGTGAATGGTTGGAGAAAGGGCTGGAAGGAGGCAGCATGTCTGGCCTCACAGGAATAGGCCTTGGGCTATTGATGGTGATTCTGTCTTCCTCTTGTGGGATTAGAAGAGGTCAGAACATGTGGCCTCCTTGTCCTTTTTGCACCAGACCAACCTTACAAGAGATGCTAAAGGGAGTCCTTTGGACAGAGAAGCAACAACAGCAAACAACAACCGACCATTAACACACATGATGACATAACCCAGAAACCAACCCAACTATGGAAGTATCCAAAGAAGATAAGCCTACAAGATTGTAAACAGAGAACCAGAGACATCAATTGACAAATGAGGACAACTACAAACCAAAAAGAGGAAAAAAATTGTGTAGTTATAGAACTTCTAAATGGTAGGGAAGTCAAGACAACTACAAGATAGAATGAACTGTTCTAAACTTGGGAAGAAAACTATAAATCACAGGGTAACCTCAAAGAGAAATGATAAACCTTCACATCAAAATAAAAAAGAGGACCAACACAAATATTTAGATTAGTTCATTGTTGTGAAGGGTCAAGGAAAGGTTTATATATGGAGGGAAACTTTCTTTGTTGGTTGCCGGTGGGGAAGGAAGGGAGGGGAGGGAACACTGAAAAAAAAATGCATTGAACCATGTCATTTTAGTTTTGTATATTTTACTGTATATAAATTATATTTCAATAAAATGCATTAAAAAATGGTTGTATCATTTATTCTAATCATTTCATTCCTGGGTAATCTAGCCTAGGAAAACAGTCCAAAATGTAAACTAATATTTCTTTATAAGATTTTCACCACAAAAACTATTTACTAAATAGAAAAATTATGAGCAATATAAATGTCCAATAATAAGGGAATAATAATGACAATACAATCATTGTATGGAATGTTGTAGGTTCCCAAAACAAATATTAACAAATAATGTTAGATTTTAGAACAATGATTTTAAAAACTCTTTGTATAACATGATGTGGTAGTTAAGGTTGTGTGTCAACTTGGCTAGGCAATAATTTTGAGTGGCTGGACAGTTGGATGTAGTTATTCCCCATGATGAGATTGTAATCATGTGCATGGTGGAATGTGCTGTGAGCAGATAAGTTGTTGCCTTTGGGGTGTGGCCTGTTTCCAATATAGAAGGAGAAGTTTTGAGGAGAGTCTCCAGCTTTTGGGCACATCTGGATACTGCATTTCATTGAGTCTTTATATCAGTGGCCTGCTGTGTTGCTTGCCGATTTGGGGATTGTTCCTGGACTTGATCCAGTGTTTTGCTATCTTGCTTGTTGATCTTGGGATTATACCATTCTACTTGCTGACCTTGGGTTCATTAGTCTCACCAAGCAGCAGTTGCATGAATTATGAGAAGCCTCCAGTTCCAGTGGGCCTGGAATAAGAGGCAGAGCCGAAGGCCCAGGATGAGGGGCCTTTACCCAGGCCTGAGAGCCAGCATTCTGAATTTAGACTTCTAGCCTCCTAAACTGTAAGAGAATAAATTCCTGTTAAGCCATGCACTTGTGATATTTCTGTTACAGCAGCATTAGAGAACCAAAGTAGATGATAACTAGAGAAACACAGGGAAAAAATAAATCTAAAAGGAAAGAAACAAAATGTGAGCAGTGGTAGCCTCTGGTGGATGAGATGCTAGAATATTTTTCTACATTTTCAAATTTTACTATACATTTCTAACATTCTACAATATTTTATAATGAAATAAATAAATGAATGAAATGGAGTGAGTACTTTTGGTCAGCTTGTTCCCAAAGAAAGTGCCTGTTACCTGAACTGAGGTTCTAGTGCTTATGGTCATGGTATCAAGCCTGCCTAGGATGGGGATACTGGGCCATTATGGATTCTGTTTCTACCTAGGTCCCTAATAACTAAGAAACCTGAAAAGTATATAAAACAAAAACTGTACAGCTTACTCAATCACCACAAACAAGCAGCAATGTAATCTGATCCAGTCAACACAAAGCATTGCAGCACCCTAGAATGTTTTTCATGTCTTCCCCAGTCATTGTATGCTTGCTCCAACCTAACCCTATTCTGACTTCTCACACTATTTTTTAATTTCCTGTTTTAAAGAAGCATAAATAGAATCATATTTATGAGAATTATTTTGTTTGACTTCTTTTGCTCAACATGATGTTTGTGAGATTTAGCCATGTGGTCAGGTGTGGCTATAGTTTCTTCAGTTTCACTGCTGTAGTATGAATATATATTGTGGTCTTAATAGTCATCCATTTTACTGTTGATGGATTTTTTTTATTATTGTTTCCAGCTTGGGATTATTATGAATATAATGTTGCTATGAGCATCTTTGTACAGTCTCTTGCTGTACCTATGAATGTACTTCTGTTGAGCATGACTAGGAGTGTAAATGCTGGGTCAAAGGCTATGCATGTACTCAACTTTTGTAAATAAAGACAATTTTTTCCCCAAATTTGTACAAATTTATACCCTCACTAGCAGTAGATAAGAGCACCTGATACTTCATATTCTCAACATTTAGTATTATCTCTATTTAATCTTAGTCATTCTGGACAGTGATTAGCTGTGTGCTATTACACATTTTATTTTCCTTTTCCTTGATTATTGGTGAGGTTGAAGATATGTTTATTAACTATTCATGTATTATCTTTTGTGAATTGCCTATTCAAATCACTTTCCCATTTTCCTATTGGGTCATATGTCCCACTGGTTATATAATTAATGAAAATATCTTCTCCTAATCTGCATCTTGTATGTTCAGTCTTTTAATGAATAGAAAGTTTAAAATGTAATTAAATTAAATTACCAATATATCCCTTATGGTTAGTCCTTTTGCTATTGTGTTTAAGAAATCTTCCCCCTACTCTAAAATGGGGAGCTCTGGTAGCATAGTGCCTAAGGCACTTGACTGCTAAGCAGAAGGCTGGTGGTTCAAACCCACCAGCCATTCCTTGGAAGGAAGATGCGGCAATCTACTTCCGTAGTGATACTGCTTCAGAAACCCAAGGAGGGGTCGCTATGAGTCAGGTCTGACTCGACGGCGCATAACAACAAGAAAAACAACAACTCTAAAATGGTAAGACTGCTGTGGAAAATGGTATGGCATTTCCTTAAAAAGCTGGAAGTACAAATACTATTTGATCCAGCAATCTTACTACTAGGTATATAGCCTAAAGAAGTAAGAGCCAAGAAATGAATAGACATATGCACACCCATGTTCATCATAGCACTATTCACAATAGCAAAGATATGGAAATAGCCTAAGTGCTCATCAACAGATTAATAGATAACCAAACTATGGTACATACACACAATAGAATATTATTGCAATATTAAAGAATAAAGAATCCACAGAACATCTCATGATGTGGATGATCTTGGGGGACATTTTGCTGAGTGAAATAAGTCAATCACAGAAGAACAAATATTGTATGTGCTCATTATTATAAAAAGTCAAGAAAAGGTTTACACACAGCAAGAAACTTTCTTTGTTGGTACTTTGGTTCTCTGTTGTTGTTGTTAGGTGCTGTCGAGTCGCTTCCGACTCATAGCGACCCTATTCACAGCAGAACAAAACACTGTCCAATCCTGCTCCAGGTCCATGATCCTTGCTATACTTGTGCCCATTGTTGCAGCCACCGTGTCAATCCATCTCACTGAAGAGCTTCCCCTCTTTCATCAATCCTCCAACTTACCAAGCACGACATCCTTCTCCAGGGAATGGTCCCCTCTGACAACATGACCAAAGTAGGTGAGATGAAGTCTGGCCATTCTCACTTCCAAGGAGCATCTCGGCTGCACTTCTTCCAGGACAGATCTGTTAGTTCTTTTGGCAGTCCATGGTACATTCAGCATCCTGCGCCAGCTCAAAAGCATCAACTCTTCTTTGGTTTTCCTTATTCATTGTCCAGCTCTCATATGCATACAAGGAGATCGGAGATATCATGGCCTGTGTCAGGCACACCTTGGTCCTCAAGGAAACATCCTTGCTCCTCAGATCTTGAAAGAGTTCCTTCACAGCTGACCTACCCAGTGCTACACGTAGTCTAATGTCCTGACTGCTGCTTCCATTGGCCTTCACTGTAGAACAAAGTGACGTGAATTTTTTGACAACCTCAATCTTTTTTTCCATTTATTGTGATGCTACTTATTTGTCCAGTTGTGAGGATTTTTGTCTTCTTTATGTTGAGTTGTAATCCATACTGCAGACTGTGTTTCTCAATCTTCATCAGTAAGTGCCTCAAGTCATCCTCACATTCAGCAAGCAAAGTTGTATCATCAGCAAACCTCAGGTTGTTAATGATTCTTCCTCCAATCATGATGCCACATTTTTCTTCATATAGTCCCGCTTCTCAGATTATTTGCTCAGCATATAGACTGAATAAGTATGGGGAAAGGATACAACTCTGACACACTCCCTTCCTGATTTTAAACCTTGCAATGTCCCCTTGTTCCTTTTGAATCACAGCCTCCTGGTCAAGGTACAGATTCCTCATGAGTACAATCAAGTGTTTGGGAATTCCCATTCTTCTCAATGTTATCCATAATTTGTCATGATCCACACAATCAAATGCCTTTTCATAGTCAATAAAGCACAAGTAAACATCTTTCTGGTATTCTTTGCCTTGAGCCAAGATCCATCTGACAGCAGCTATGATATCCCTTGTTCCATGTCCTCTTCTGAATCCAGCTTGCACCTCTGGAAGTTCTCTCTCAATATACAGCTGCAACCGTTTTTGAAGTATTTTCAGTAAGATCTTACTTGCATGCGATATTAATGATATTGTTCGATAATTTCCACATTCTGTGGGATCACCCTTCTTTGGAATGGATACAGATATGGATCTCTTCCAGTCAGTTGCCCAGGTAGCTGTCTTCCAAATCTCTTGGCATAACAAAGTGAGTGCCTCCAGTGCAGCATCCATTTGTTGAAATATCTCACGGGTATTCCATCAATTCCCAGAGCCTTGTTCTTTGCCAATTCCTTCATTGCAGCTTCAACTTCCTCCTTCAGTACCATTGGATCTAGATCATATGCCACCTCCTGAAATGGATGAAGATTGACCAGTTCTTTTTGGTACAGTGACTCTGTGTATTCCTTCCATCTTCTTTTGATGTTCCCTGCATCATTCAATGTTTTGCCCTTAGAATCTTTCAATATTGCAACCCGAGGCTTAAACTTTTTCCTCAATTCTTTCAGCTTTAGGAATGCCGAGCGTGTTCTTCCCTTTTGGTTTTCTAACTCCAGGTCTTTGCACATTTCATTATAGTAATTGGCTTTGTCTTCTTGAAATGCTCTTTGAAATCTCTGGTTCAATTATTTTATCTTGCCATTTCCTTTTGCTTTAGTTCTTCTCCTCTCAAGGGCAAGTTTCAGAGTCTCTTCTGTCATCCAATTTGGTCTTCTCTTCTTTTCTCACCTTTTTTGTGACCTCTTGCTTTCTTCATGGATGATGCTCTTGATGTCATCCCACAATTGATCTGGTTTCCGGTCATTGGTGTTCAATGCCTCAAATCTATTCTTTAGATGGTCTCTAAATTCAGGAGGGATATATTCTAGATCAGAGATTAGCTCTCGTGGACTTATTTTGATTGTCTTTAACTTCAAGTTGAACTTACATATGAGCAGACTGCAGAGGGTGATAAAAATCTTCAATTTCCTCATTTTTGGCATTGGTGGTTGGTGCTTAAATTTGAGTAATAGTCATATTAATAGGTCTTCCTTGTAGGTGTATGGATATTATCCTATCACTGACAGCATTGTACTTCAGGACAGATCTTGAAAGATCCTTTGTGATGATGAATGCCATGCCAT
>NW_006921637.1:13850132-13859595 GCF_000298275.1 Orycteropus afer afer | reverse complement strand
GTCCCTGAGTTGTCTCTCCTCACCTGTATCCCTGGGGCTGACTGCTCTTCTGTCCGGGTTCAAGTCTTTTATCCCCTTTCTCCTGTTCTTCTGACCTGCTACTCTGTGTGTCCCTGTGTTGTCTCTCCTCACCTGTAACCCTGGGGCTGACTGCTCTTCTGTCCAGGTTCAAGGTTTTTATCCCCTTTCTCCTGCTCTTCTGGCCTGCTGCTCTGGGCATCCCTGAATTGTCTCTCCTCACCTGTAACCCTGGGGCTGACTGCTCTTCTGTCCAGGTTCAAGGTTTTTATCCCCTTTCTCTTGCTCTTTGGCTGCTGCTCTGGGCGTCCCTGTGTTGTCTCTCCTCACCTGTAACCCTGGGGCTGACTTAGGTCCCTTTTTTTGTCCTCTCCCTGCTTCCCACCTTTCTGCCTGTTCTTAGGTCTCTGGAATACGAATGAGAATGCTATCACTTTAAAAGCCAAAATTGTTGCCACTTGTAAACATTCAAAATGGCTGCACCCGCAGTCACTTTAAATAGCCAAAATGGCCACCGCTTGTAATCATTCAAAAGGGCTGCTCCCTCTGTCACTTTAAATTTCCAAAATGGCTGCCATGTGTAAACAATCAAAATGGCTGTGCCCTCCAGACAAACAAGAAGGTTAGTGAAAACAATAAGAAAACCTGCACTATCTGGGGATAGGGCAATAAGAGAAAAAAGGCAGAGAAGGAGAATAATAAAGAAAAAAATGGGAAAAATGCAAAAGGAACGGGGTTAACCATGAGAAAAGAAGAAGAAGAAGAAAAATTGCAACCAGGAACAGGGAAAAGAAAAAAGCCATAAACCAGGACCTTTTCAGTCATCCAGGTCTGGAGTGTCCTTGGGGTTCCTAGGATATCTTCTAGTTCTAATATTATGATTCTGTGCAGTGGAGTTTTGGGAAAGGTGCAGGGACCCAAGGTCATAGTCAACCATGGCTGGCCTACTTTAGGGTCTCAAGAAGCAAGAAAAATGCTTGGTTCTTTAGTGCTGCTTTAACAGAAAAAAACACAAATGGAGGGTTGGCTTTAACAAATGGATTTATTCTCTTACAGTTTAAGAGGCTAGAAGTCCAAGTTTGAAGTGCCAGCTCCATGGGCTGGGTGAAGGTCCCTCGACCTTGGCCTTCAGCTCTGCCTCTTGTTCCTGGCCCCCTGAAGCTGGACACCTCTCTTAAATTAGGCAGCTGCTGGCAGCTGAGGCTGACAAACCCAAGGTTGACAAGTGAAATGGCACAGTTGCAAGACTATCAAGCAACATGGCAGCCCACTAGTTAAACAGTCCCAAGATCACCAGACCAGTAGGCAGACCACTGATGACTCAGCCAAATGCAGGATCCAGATGTGCCAACAAGCTCAAAACCTTTCTCAAAGCATTTTCTTATATACTAGAAGCAGTGCTCATCCCTAAAGCAGGTACGCAGCTGCTCACAGTAGATTCCACCATGGGGTTGATTATCAGTCTCATCATGGGGAGTAACTACACCCATCTGCCCAGCCACTCAAAACCAGGCTTACCCACGTTGACACATAACCTAAACTACAACAGCTGGTTACCAAGGAAGGGAGGGAAAACTGCTGGCTAGTTAAGAGACATGTATTGATTTGAGTGAAGAAAAAGGCATTATAACATAAGTGTGTGGTCAGTACAATATCACCAAGGAAAAGGAAGACTCAGAGAGGTACACAAGAAGTACAGACAACCAACGTCAATACTATTACATATACAATATTGCATTATTAGTAATAACAAACATTAATTTATGAGCGGATACATAGGTGTAGAGGCAAGATGATCAGGTGTGGATATGTGAGTGGGAATATGCCCATCACCATATATAGGTTTAGCAGATACCTTGATGGAGCAAATCTCTGGGACTGCAGGCTTGAGTCCATGGTAGCAGGGAACATCAAGCTCAATTGGCAGAAGATAGTACAAAAAAACATTGTTCCAGAGGCAAAATAGATGAATCCCGATAAATAGGGAGAAATAGTGGAACAGAACTTCAAAATGTTAAAAAATCCAAACTTACTGGGGGACTTTCCAGGACCATGGCACTGAACTGCTTTTCAAAACTTGAACTGGAACTACTCCCTGAATTCACCTTTAAACTAAGTAACTATTTATTCAAAGAGTGAAGATTGTCACACTTGAATATTGCATTTAAAAATTCTGTATATAAGTCAACAGCTATTTTAAAGCATAAATGATAAAGTTGAAAGAAGCAGGGAGTTTAAATAAATGGAAGTAAACCAACTAGGATAGAAATAGAACGTTGACACAATGTGAAGAATGCAACCAATGTTACTGATCATAATGTCTAGAAACTGTGGAATGGGAGCAGGTTTTGCTGTGTATATTTTCACCAAAAATAAAATCAAACGTTTAAAAAAGAAAAATTGTTCTACATCCTACTTTGGTGAGTAGTGGTGTCTTAAAAGCTTGCTAGTGACATTCTAAGTTGCAACAATTGATCTCTCCCCGTCCCGAGCAAGGAAAAGTGGAAAAAAAAAAAATCAAATATGCATGAAAGCAATTAGTCCAAGAGACTAGTGCAACATGGGAACTTGAGCCTACGTGACTCTGAGGCCAGAACTAGGTGGTGCCCAGCTATCAATGCCAACCACTCAGAAAAGGATCAAAATTGGAGGTCATGGATAGAGAGGAAAAAACGTGGAACAAAACTCAAATCATAAAAATCACCAGTATTACTAGTTTTATAGAGACTGGTGAAACACCCAAGATGATGGATCCTTGTCACTCTTCAGGCCTGGAATTTAACTCACTTTTGTGGCTTAACTCTCAGGCAAACAATAGACAGATTTATGAGCTGAAGTTACACCAGGGAGATGCACTCCTTAGAGCAATCAACCACTGGAGATCAGAAGGGCAGCATTTGCACAGGAAGAAACTCTGGAGGCAGGAATGTATAGGAAAGAAAGACACAGGGAAAAGGTAAACACACAGAGGAAATGGGAAGAGAATTGTTACATTTAGGGGATTGTAACCAATGTCACAAAACAAAACATGTATGAACTGTTGAACGGAAAATGAATCTGCTTTATAAAATTTTCCCAAATCACAATAAAAAGTAAAAAAAAAAACTCATCCAAAAATTTAAAAAAAGAGAGAGAGACAGAGAAATAATAGAAATCATGCCCTACAATGAACTCATGAAGATATCTTCATATATTATCTTCTAACATGTTTATATTTTTTACTTTGATCTTTAGCTCTACTATCAAAATAGGATAAATTTTTATTCATGTTTTATGGAAGGGGTCATTTTCCAGTATGGGTATTCAAGTGTCCCAGCATTTTTTTTTTAAAGACATTGCTTTTTACAGTCCTTTGTGGTGTCAAAATTATCATAAATCACATGTCCATATATAAGTTGGACATTTTGAGGTCCTCTCTTCTGTTCTATTGTCTGTTTGTTCATCCTTGTGTCTACAGTGCACATTCTTAGTTATTGTAGTTTTATCATACATTGACAACTGACAGAACAAGTACTTCTACTTGTTCTCTTCAAAAGTGGCTTGATTATTCTTGGCCCTTTGCATTCCTTTATACATTTTAGAGTAATCATAACAAGGTCCAGTAAAGAAAAGAACAAAACAAAACAAAAGGCCTTTTGAAATTTCAATTGTCATTGCATTGAGTCTATGAATTTATTAAGGTACAATTTATATCTTATAATATTGAATCTGGGAGTTCTGGTAGCATAGAGGCTAAGACACTTGCCTGCTAACCAGACGGCTGGTGGTTCAAACCCACCAGCCACTCCTCGGAAGGAAGGTTGGGCAATCCTACTTCTGTAATGATACTGCCTCGGAAACCCAAGGAGGGGTTGCTATGAGTCGGGACTGACTCGACGGCACATAACAACAACAACAACAACAATATTGAATCTTATAACCATGAATATTGTATATATTTCTGCTTATTTCAGCCTTTTTAAATTTCTCTTGATAATGTTTTATTGCTTTCTGCATGAAGATCTATGCAACTTTCTTAATATGTGTTTGATGTCTTTGGTGCTATTGTAAATGGCTTGTTTCTATGAATTTAACTTTCTGTAAATATAACTGATTTTTGTTTAATGACTTTGTATCCAGAATCTTTATTAAACTCATTTATTAATTCTGATTATTTACCTATAGTTTTAAATTTTCATATTTATACAATATCATATGAGACATTTCATAATTTTCTACTCATATTACATATATTTTGGGTTCTTATTTCTCTCTTTAACCCTCTTGCTAGGAATTCTAGCATAATGTTGAATAGAAAAGGGGCTAGCAGTCATCACTCCCTCTTTCTGATCTCAAAGGGAAGTTTCCACATTGCAATACTGACTATAATGTTTGATATAGGTTTTATTTATATCCTTTATCATATTAAAGAAGTTTTCCCCTAACCCTAGTTAGCTAAGAGTTTTTGTCATAAATAGATGTTGAATTTCATCAAATATTTTTCTGCACTTGTTGAGAAGAAAATATATATCATCTCTCTAATTGTTTTAATCTTGCAAATTATGTTGATAAGTTTTCAAAGATTAAATCAATCTTGCATTCTTGAAATAAACCACACTTGGTCTTAGCCTGTGTGGTGGTTAAGGCTATGTGTCAACTTGGCTGAGTCGTGGTTTTGAGTGGCTGGGCAGCTGTATGTATTTATTCACCATGATGTGATTATAATCCTATCCATGGTGGAATCTGATGCAAGCAGCTAAGTAGCTGCCTTTGGATGTGGCCTGTTTCCAGTATATAAGGAGAAGCTTTGAAGAAGATCTGAAGCTTTTGGCATATCTTGATCCTGCATTTGGCCAAGTCTTCATCTAAGTGGCTTGCCATATTGCCTGCTAATCTTGGACTTCCTGGACTTGAACTAGTGGTAGGGACATACAGGAGGTCGACAATGGGAAAGAAGACAGGTGATTAGTGTATAAGTGCTGCCAACTAGTGAATAGAGGAGCATGGTAACCTGCTTATGTAGATAACATCCAAAGAAAACAAAAATCATGGGCAAGTCACTCCAACATAAAATCACCAATTAAATATAAATACAACAATATCAAAATGTCTTGGAGACAACAGAGCATCACAGGCCACACAAACAAGCAAGATAAAACAGGAGAAACAAGGGACCAGCATACACACCCAGAACACATTCCTGAAGAAGCAGCATTGGAACTCCTTGATAAGGAATTCAAAAGAATTCTGTTTAGGTACATTCAATGGACTGAGAGACAGATCAAGGAAAACACTGACAAAAGTGAGGAAAACACAGAGAAAACCCTAAAAATATTTTGGAAGGCACTACAAGGACAAAATACATGGAAAATTAGAAATGATACAAAATTCACAGATAAAATTCCTGAAGATTAATATTAAATTTTCAGAAATAGATAACACAATGAACAGGGAAAGGAGTAGAGTCGAATCAATGGAAGAAAGAATTAGTGAGACTGATGACAAATACCTCAATACTTCTTTGGAAAGGAATCAATCAGAAAAGAGATCAAAACAAAATGAAGAAAGCCTAAGGTTCATATGGGATACCATCAAAAGGAATAACCTATGTATAATCAGAATTCCAGAACAGGAAGAGAGAAATAAAACCACAGAGAATATTGTAGAAGATTTGATAGAAGAGAATTTCCCCGGTATGATGAAAGGTGAGACTATATCCATTCAAGAAGTCCAATGAACCCCGAATAGGATAGACCCCAAAAGAAAATCACCAAGACATATTATTACCAAACTCATCAAAGACAAAGAAAGAATCCTGAAAGCAGCAAGGGAAAAATGAAACATTACCTACAAGGGGCAAACAAAAGACTTGTATTTCTTGGCAAACACACTGCAGGTGAGAAAACAATGGGATGGTATATATAACACCCTGAAACAGAAAAATTTCTGACCAAGAATTATATACCCAGCAAAATTGTCCCTCAAATATAATGGTAAATTTAGGACATTTCCAGATAAGCAGAAATTAAGGGAATTTGTTAAAACCAGACCAACCTTACAAGAGATGCTAAAGGGAGTCCTTTAGATATAGAAGCAACAGCAGCAAACAACAACTGACTATTAATACACATGATGACATAACCCATAAACCAACCCAGTTATGGAAGTATCCAAAGTAAATAAGCCTACAAGATTGTAAACGGGGTATCAGAGACATCTATTGACAAGTGAGGACAACTACAAACCCAAAAGAGGGAAAAAATTGTGTAATTACAGAACTTCTAAATGGTACAGAAGACAAGACAACTGCAAGATAGAATAGACTGTTTTAAACTTGAGAAGAAAACTATAAATCATAGGGTAACCTCAAAGTAAAATAATAAAACTTCATATAAAAATAAAAAAGAGGACTAGCATAAATATTTAGCATATACGGAAATAATAGCAACCAAGGAAGTGACAACACAATTCATAAACAAAATGAGCTTAATACAGAAAATTATATGAAACAAAGAAATCAGCAACACCACGAAAAAGCACATAACAAAATGACAGCAACATATTCATACTTGTCAATAATTACACTGAATGTCAATGGATTAAATGCACCACTCAAAAGATGGAGAGTTGCAGACTGGATAAGAAAACATAACCCATCAATATGCTGTCTACAAGAGACAAAAACAAAAATAGATTTAAAATAAAAGGTTGGAAAAAGATAACTCAAGAAAATGGCAACCACAAAAGAGCAGGAGGGGCAATATTAATTTCTGATAAAATTGACTTTAAGACAATAACCACCATAAGAGACAAGGAAGGACATTACATAATGATTAAAGGATCAAATGACCAAGAGGACATAACAATAATAAATATCTATTCACCTAATGGAAGATCCACAAAATACGTAAACCAGACTCTAACAGAACTGAGAGACTAATAGATGACTCCACAGTCATAGTAGGAGACTTTAATACACCACTTTGAATCAAAGATAGAACTGGAAAGAAACTTAAAGACACAGAAGAACTAAACAATACAATCCAACAACTTGACCTTATAGACATCTACAGAACACTTCACAACACCAGCACAATATGCATTCTTTTCAAGTGCACATGGAACATTCTCTAGGATAGACTATATGTTAGGCCATAAAGCAAACTTCAGTAAATTTAAAAACATTAATATACTGAAACACATCTTCTCAGATTACAATGCTATCAAATTAGAAATCAACAATAGGGAGATTGATGGAAAAAGAGTAAATACGAATTCAAAATGGAGTCTCACCAGTGAGCACCGTGTTTTTTCCCTCTGGCATCCAAACCTTTAAGAACTAGGCACAACAGTTGAATTGAGATTTTTGGCACTCTAAACAGTTCACTGACCAAGGTTGCACCAAACACAGAAGAGCAGAATTGGAGGAAAGGTACAGGGAGATTTTTTTTTTAGGAAAGAGCTACTGCCAGAAGATGAACGGGCAACTAAGAGAGACCATTGGAAACCTTTCTGGGGCAGGCACTGTCTGCAAGGCCGAAGCGGCAGCCTGAGATCCCCGAACCAAGAACAGATCAATTATAGCAACTTACCAGTGACCAATACAATATTCCATCAGGAAACAGCAAAGACCTGTCTCCAGCAGCTGATTTTGTCAGTAATTTGGGAGTTGAGGGGGCAGCGGGACATGGACACCAGTGCTGTTACACAGGTGGAGATCTCACTGGTGCACCAGAAAGGCTAACTCCCTCCCCTCCCAGCAGATTACAGAGCAGGTTTGGGTCAGACTGGGAGACACAGTGTTTTTCTTTGCCATGGTTATTGGGACTGCAGATCACTGGCAGGTACTCCCCCAAATCCACCACAGCTAAAATTGTGTGCATCTTTGGCGCCGCAGGTGGGTGGTATTGCAGACAAACTCCAGAGCCAACAATTACTGGTCAGGAGGGATTGTATTACCACCACAGAATAATGGGGCATGGAGAGCAGAAAAACCGCAGCTGAGCATGTTCACTCGAATTTTGCCCTGGAGCTGTGCTTTGGTGCTGTGGGGCCGCAGAGGTGGGAGTTTTGAGTGTGCATGAAATTGGTAGAAATTTCTGACCCTCTAATAATACCAATCTTTCCTGAGATTGAGCCACGGTCTTGCAAATAAATATGTCATAAGTAAGAGCCTGCTCAGGTACTCCCCTGACTCCAACACAACTGAAATTGCATGCATCTTTGGTGCTGCAGGTGGGCAGTATCACAGACAAACTCCAGAGCCGGCCATTGGCGGTCTGGCTGGATTGAGTCAGCACCGTGGGCAGAAGGGGCCCAGAGAACAAAGAAACTGCAGCTGAGCCCAGTCCCTGAATTTTGTCTTGGAACCACGCTTTGGCACTGTGGGGCTGCAGAGGCAGGGCCTTTGACTGTGCCTGAAATTGGCGGAAATTTGTGACCCTCTAACAAGAGGGATTTTTTCCTGAGGTTGAGCCATGGTCTTGCAAATAAGTACATCATCAATAATACCCAGCTCAAAGTTCTAGAAACCGACCCTAGCAACACTAAGCTTTCCTTCTTCTGCTCCCCCCTTCTCTGACAATAACTTCACTCATTCAATAGAAGAAACCATAATTCAGCCAATTACCATAAAACCTCACACTTCGAACTCTAAACCCTCTGTACGAAAAACAGAAACACATATCCACACTACACACAGTGATTCCACCATCACAAAGGAAACAGCAGAGCGAACCAACACACTTGAATCAATATTAAGATAAAACACACCAGGCTTCAGCTTTTCAAAATATTAAATGATAAAACCAAAACAAAACAAATCAACACATAACCAGCACCTAGAGACAACCTAAAGAGACAACGCTTTAACAGATTCCAAGGGCTTAAGAAGAGGTTCTGCTTTCCAGTAACCCCAAGAACTCTCTGAATTGGCACTACATGACTGAAAAGGTCTTAGTTTACACCTTCTTTTCTTTTTTTTTTTTTTTTCTTTTCTTCTCTAGCGATTAACCCTGTTACTTTTTGGGTTTTTTGGTTTGGGTTTGTTTTTGCTTATTTTTTTTTTGTCCTCTTTTCTGTTTGCTAGTTTGTTTTCTTTCTTCATTATTCTCCTTCTCTACCTTTTTTCTTTCAGTGACCTATCCCCAGATATTGCATATTTACCTGTTTTCTTTATCTTATCTCCACTTTTTCTTTTTTTGCGGGGTTACTGTTCCTGTGTGATTTCAGGGTATATTTTTTGTCTATGTGCTTTTAGTTTTTTTGATGGTTATTCAATTGTAATTTTTGCCTAACTGAGGGAGTGACAAAAGTCCCCATAAGATACAAGTAACCCACACCTCCTGCAACTTCACTTACTGAGCAAGAGCCAGCACCTCCTTCTCCACCAGCGGGCCAACAATAAAAAAACACCAAGAAGAGCCTGAATCACCCTTGGCTGCTCTTCACAAACAATTAACAGAGA
>NW_006921637.1:13839015-13844597 GCF_000298275.1 Orycteropus afer afer | reverse complement strand
TCCCAGGTGTATAGTAGAGCTGACAAGGGGCAAGGTTGTGGTCACTGCTTGGTCACAGCCAGCTACCCAGAGAGACTGAGTAGTTGAACCTGTGGGCTTGGGACCATAGTCGCAGGGGTCATCAAGCTCAATTGGCGTAACATACTACACAAAACCTTGTTCCACCTCCTATAGTTAGCTGACTATAAGAGTTTAGAATTTGCTAAATTAAATAATAAACTAAATAAACAACAAAAGACAGGCATATGAGTTGATCACTTACCTGAGGTAGATGCACTCTTTGGAGAGAACAATCATGGGAGCAAGAAGGGCTGCTTATGCACAAGGAGACAGCTTTGGGGGCAGGAGTGCATGGAGGGATGGACACAGGGAAGAGGTAACTATTGGGAGAAAGTATGACAGGAGATGTTGCATTGTGGTAAATTGTGGTCAACGTCATGAGAACTGCTGTATGGCAAGTGAATTTGCTCTGTAAATTTTCACCCAAATCACAATTAAAAAAGAAAAGAAAGGAAAAGAAAATTCCTTGCCAATATATTGTCTCCGAAAACATATCCAAAAATATAATACATTATAACCAAATGGGGTTCATATCAGGTATGCAAGGATGGTTCAACATTAGAAAAACAATCAATGTCATCCACCACTTAAATAAAACAAAGGAAAAGAAACACATGATAATATCAACTGATGCAGAAAAGGCATTTGATAAAATCCAACACTCATTCCTGAACAAAAGTCTCTTTAAAATAGGAATATAAAGGATATTCCTCAACATAATAAAGGACACATATGCAAAACAACAGCCAACATTATTGTCAATAAAGAGAGACTGAAACCATTTCCTTTGGGAACAGGAACCAGACAATGATGCCCTCTATCACCACTTCTATTCAACATTACATTGGAAGTCCTAACCAGGGCCATAAGGCAAGGAATGGAAAACAAAACATCCAAATTGGTAAGGAAGAAGTCCACTATCCCTATTAGCTGATGATGTTTCTATACCTAGAAAAACCAAGAGATTCAGGAAAACAACTATGAGAACTAATTGCAAGATTTAGCATTGTGATAGGATACAAGATCAACATACAAAAATCAGTTGGATTCCTCTACACTGGCAGAGATTACTGAAAAAGAAGTCAATATCATTTACAATAGCTACAAAAAAATAAAATATCTGTGAATAAATCTCCCTAGGGACACAAAAGACCTGTACAAAGAAAACTACAAATCACTACTCCAAGAAACCATAAAAGATCTACACAAATGGAAGGACATACCTTGCTCGTGTGGAACATTGTGAAAATGTCAATATTACCCAAAGCAATCTATACATTCAATGCAATCTCAATCCAGATCCCATCAGCATTCTTTAAGGATATGGAAAAACCAGTCACTAATTTAATATGGAAAGGAAAGAGATCTCGAATAAGCAAAGTACTATTGATGAAGAAGAACAAAGTAGGAGGCCTCACACTCCCAAATATAAAAACCTACTATACAGCCACAGTAGCCAAAACAGCCTGGTACTGGTATAACAACAGACACACAGACCAGTGGAATAGCATTGAGAACCCAGAAATAGTCCCACTGAGCTATGGTCAGCTGATATTTGACAAAGGACTGAATTCCATTAAAGGGGCAAGAAGTGGTCTATTTAACAAATGGTGCTGGCAAAACTGGATATCCATTTGCAGAAAAAAATGAGACAAGATCTATACCTCACACCATACACAACAACTAACTCTAGATGGATAAAAGATTTAAATGTGAAACCTAAAACTAAAGTTTCTCGAGGAATAAACAGGGGCAAATTTAGGGGCCCTAATTTATGGCATAAATAGACTGTCAGACATAACCCAAAATCGCAGATTAAATTTTTATGTGCTTCAGAAGACTTCTCCAACAATGTGAAAAGAGAACCTACAGATTGGGAAAAAATATTCAGCAATTATGTATCTGACAAGGGACTTATCTCTAGAATTTACAGAAAACTCCAACACCTCAACAATGAAAAGTTAACAATCCAATTAAAAATGGGCAGAAGACATGAATAGACCCTTCATCAAAGAGGATATTCAGGCAGCCAGCAAATATGTGAAGAAATGCTCACAATCATTAGCCACCAGAGAGAGGCAAATCAAGACAGTGAGATACCATCTCACCCCAGCACTAACGCCAAAGTTCAACAAGACAGAAAATAAGAAATGCTGGCAAGGATGTGGAGAGATTGGGACTCTCATACATTGCTGGTGGGACTGTAAATTGATACAACCACTGTGGAAAGAGGTATGGCGATTCCTTAAAAAGTTGAAATTAGAAATACCATTTGACCCAGTAATCCTATTACTAGGTATATATCCTAAAGCAGTGAGAGCCAGGACAAGAACAGATATATGCACACCCATGTTCATCACAACACTATTTGCAATAGCAGAAACATGTATACAACCTATGTGACCATCAACAGAAGAATGGATAACCAAATTATGGTACATACACACAATGGAGTACGATGCAACCCTAAAGAATAATGTAGAATCTGCAAAACACCACAGAACATGGATGAACTTGGAGGACATTATGCTGAGTGAAATAAGTCAATCACAGAAGGACAAATATAGTATTAGTTCATCATTGTAAAAAGTCAAGGAAAGGTTGGTATATGGAAGGAAACTTTCTTTGTTGGTAACCAGGGGTGGGAGGGGAGAGGAAGGAACACTGAAAAAGAAAAAAAAAATGCATTGACCCATGTCACTTTAGTTTTGTGTATTTCACTGTGCATAAATTATGTTTCAGTAAAATGTATTAAAACAAGAAAAAATACATATTTTAAAGAAAAAAGCTGAAAATCACCTAAATAACAATATCAAGAAGTTAGGGGAAAAATGCTTTCTCATTCAGCATAAGATCAGTTTTGCACAATATTATGCATATGTTAATTAGGTTGAGTTTATTCATTGTGTTTCTCAAATCTTCTATATCATTACTGATTTTGGGTTGACAATATATCAGTTGCCGAGAGAATTATGTTATAATCTTCCATTATGACTGTGGGGGAGCTCTGGTAGCATAGTACCTAGGTCACTTGACTGCTAACCAGAAGGCTGATGGTTCAAACCCACCAGCCAATCCTTGGAAGGAAGGTTGGGCAATCTACTTCTGTAGTGGTACCACCTCAGAAACCCAAGGAGAGGTTGCTATGAGTCGGGTCCAACTCAACAGCACATAACAACACAACAGTGGATTTGCTTATTTCTTCTTGAGGTTCTGTTAATTTTTGCTTCATATCTTTTTGGCCAAATGTTACTAGGTGCACAAATATTTAGAATTGTTATAACTTCCTAATAAATAGAGCCTTTTATCACTATGAAATGCAATCTTTACCTATGGTAATGAATTTTTCCTGTATCAGACAATAATGTAGCTACATCAGCTTTCAATGGTACATAACAACAGCAGTGTTTTCATGGTTTACTTTTGCCATTCTTTTATTTTCAATGTTTCTGTACCTTTATGTTTTACATATATCTGTTTTAATCAGCCTATAGATGCAAAAGCTGGACAATGATTTAAGAAAACCAAGGAAGAATTGATGTATTTGAATACATGGTATTCAAATATATTTGGTACTGATGACGAATATTTAATATACCATGAACTTCCAGAACAAACAGATCTGTCTCAGAAGTATAACTAGAAGGCTGCTTTGAAGCAAGAATGGCCAGACTTTGTCTCACATACTTTGATCAAGTTATCTGGAGGAACCAGATATCTGGAGGGACCTAGAGAAGGATATCACGCTTGGTAAAGTAGAGGGTCAATGAAAAAGGGGAAACCCTCAATGAGATGGATTGACACAGTGGTTGTAACAATGGGCTCAAACATAGCAACAATTGTGAGGATGGAGCAGGACCAGGCAGCATTTTGTTCTGTTATATATAGTATCACTATAAGTTGGAAATGAGTCGATGATACCTAACAATGACAATAACAAGTTTAATTCTTTTTTTTAAAATACAATATAACATTTTAGTGCATTTACTTTTAAAGTAATTTTTCATATATTTGTGTCTGATTTTCCTGTTTCACTTCTTGCATTTTATTTCTTGTACTCTTCTATGTTCCTTTTCTTCTCCTTTATGTCTGTTTTGGATTTATTTTTAAACTTTTAATTGAGGTATAACTATGTACAAGATAGTGCATAAATTGAACACACTAACCAGCTCTAGATCAACCAATATATCATTACCAGCATCCCCAGGAGTCCCTTATATATTCCCTTCAAATTATTACCTTCTTCCCAAGGGAAACCATTATCCTCACTTCCAACACCATAGATGGATTTTGGATCCTTTGATCATTAAATGGAATCATCCAATGTGTACTCTCTTGTGTCTAGCTATTTTTTGCTCAACATTTTGTTTATAGGATTCATCATGTGGCTGTGTGCAATTGTAATTTGTATATTGTCATTAATTTTAGGAGTCCATAGGGTAAATATATCATGATTTTTTTTATCCATTCTACTGTTGGTAAATATTTGAGTATTTTCCAATTTGAGGCTATTATGAATAGCACTGCTATGAATATTCCAGGCTGCATCCTAATCTAATCAGGAACTGAGCTAGGTAGTGGTTTGCAAGTTTTGGTAAGGATAAGTTTCCCTTTGTTTGCTAGAGAATGTCTTTCCAAAGATTTCAAGTGATAGCCTGATGAATCTTAGTCTATTAAACACCAAGAGAGTTATGGGAATGTTTCCCTTGATTCTCAGAGGATTTTGGTTTTGTTCTTTATCCTGTTTCTTTGGGGTAAATTAAGAATTTGACAAATTTCTTAAGAGACTGGTTGTATCTAATTTATCACTCTAATCTCACACTACTTTCAAAAGCTCTTATAACTACTATCCCTCATAGCCTCACCCCAATAGTAGCCCTATCTAGCCCAAGCACTAATTCTTGACCTCAAGTGTAGGCCAGAATCAGCCAATGACTCTGAAGAAAAGAGAGCTGCTTCTCTTTCCTTTACCTGTGAAAGTTTCTCCCTTTTCTGGAATTTTAGTTCCTGACTCTCCAGCACTCTTAGCAAATATGATTTGTTCTCAGCAAGAGTATTTACTTGTCACTAATTGATCCATCTCTTTATTTGTGGTCTGATTGAGTACTTCTTTGTTATTATTCCAATACTCCCCCTCTACTAGTATTCTTTTTTTGTGGTTATGCTAAAGGTTATGACATACATCCTTGATTTATAAACATCTAATCTAAGGGACACTTACACCCTCCTCAAGGACATTTCAAAAACTCTAGAGCATTTTAATTTTATTTGTCCTCTCTTGATTTACATGCTACCATTTCTATGTATTTTGTTTTTGTGTATTGCCATTCTTTTATAAAATTAATAATGATTTAGATGTATCCACATGCTTATGATATTCATTGTCTCTTTTCCCTTCTTCTTTTCTTTTTCTCTGACCTTTTGTCTGGAATTATTTTCCATTGTCTTATAGAATACCACTTACTATTCCTTTTTCTTTTTTTTTTTTTTGTATTTCTTATTTTATTTTATTTGTAGAAAAT
>NW_006921637.1:13824118-13838325 GCF_000298275.1 Orycteropus afer afer | reverse complement strand
GACTATGGTCCTGAGCCCACAGCTTCAACTATTTGGTCCTCTGGGTAGCTGGCTGTGACCAAGCAGTAACTACAACCTTGCCCCTTGTCAGCCCCATTATACACCTGGGAATTCAGATCATACACATAAAGTTATTGGACCACTGTCTGCCAACCCTATACATGTTCTTAGGTGCACTCTCTACTTCATATAGATATCTAATATTTCAGCCTGTCCACCCATCTATCCACCCATATACCCATATTTGCCTTCACTGAGCACACCGTACTATATGTGCAAAAGGGTTCATCTTTGTTGTCTTTACTTCCCACATACCTCTCTATGTCTTTCTCTTCTTCAATGCCACTATATTGATCATTTGGTACATTGCCTTTTTCTTCACCTAAATCAAAACTTTATCTATCTAACAGTATTCCCTCCCCTCCTCTCCCACCCCTGGTAACCAACAAAGAAAATGGCCTTCCATAGGTAAGTGTTTCCTTGACTATTACAATAATGGACCAATACAATAGTTGTCCTTTTGTGATTGACTTATTTCACTCAGCATAATGTCCTCCAAGTTCATCCATGTTATGCAGTGTTTTGCAGATTCTATGTTATTCTTTAGGGTTGCATAGTATTTCATTGTGTGTATGTACCATAGTTTGGATATCCATTCCTCAGTTGATGAGAATACCACTTACTATTTCTTTTGCTGCAGGACTGCTGATGATAAATTCAGTCAGGTTTTATTTGTCTGAAAATGTCTTCAAATTGTCTTCATTCTTGAAGGATGTTTTCTCTGGTTGTTGTTGCTGGGTGCTGTAAAGTCTATTTTGATTTGTGGTGATCTCATGTAAAAGAGTAGAACTGCCCAGTAGTATTTTCTGCTCTATAACCTATGGAAGCAAATTGCCAAGTCTTTTCTCCTGCATAAATGCTGGTTGGGTTCAAACCACTAAACTTTCAGTTAGCAGCCAAGTGCTTAACAATTGCACCATAAGGGATCCTTATAGAATTCTATAAGGATATAATTCTATAAGAATTCTACATTGTAAAGATAGCCCATTGTCTTTTACACCCAATTGTATCATTTGAAAAGTCAGTTGCTAGCATTATCATTGCTTCTTTGAAAGCAATGTGTTTTCTCCTTCTCCCACTGACTGACCATCTTTAATACGTACTATTCCTCTAATTTTCAACTTGTTTTTCTACAATATGTCTATATATGGAATTATTTCTGTTTATCCTGTTTTGTGTTCAGTGGACTCTGTGTCTTCAATTGGTTTTGAAAAATTGTCAGGTGTCTACTCTTACTTTGGAAATATTTTTTTGCAATTGTCTCTCTGTACTCTATGTTTTTGTGTGAGGTTTAAGCATTGTGTGCCCAGGAAAGCCACAGTTTATGCCTATTGGCATTGCATGCCATGTTGTTTAGCACTTATTTGCTTGTTTTTCATATTTAATAGTGCACTTTCATAAATAATTACATTAAGATGAGCTGGGGTGTATTTGGTAGGTATTATGGGTTGATTAAGTTTCATAAAAAAGAACTGGTCTGATTGCCAATCCAAGTAGCTGTGCTATGTGAAGAACAATACAGCATTAGTATTGGAGGAAGGCTCATTAATAACCTGTGATATACAAATGCTCAGAAAGAACAGGACTTAAAGTATTTATTGATGAAGGTTAAAGACTACAGCCTTTAATATGAATTACACCTGAACATGAAGAAAACAAAAATCCTTGTAACTAGTCAAACAAACAACTTCATAATATATGGCAAAGAAATTGAAATTGTCAAGAATTTCATTCTATTTGTATCAGCAGTCACTGTCTATGGAAGCAACAGTCAATAAATCAAATGATGTATTGCACTAGGAAAAGCTGCAAAAGACCACATCAACTTGTTAAAAAGCAAAGAAATCACCTTGATGACTAAAGTGTACCTGACACAAGTTATGGTCTTTTCAATTGTCTCATATGCATGTGAAAGCTGGATAATGAAGAAGGGAGATTGAAGCAGAATTGTTGTTGTTATGTGCCCTCAACTCATAGCGACCCCTCCTTGGGTTTCCGAGGCAGTATCACTATGGAAGTAGATTGCCCCATCTTCCTTCCGAGGAGTGGCTGGTGGGTCTGAACCTCCAACCTTCTGGTTAGCAGTCAAATGTCTTAGCCACTATGCTACCAGAGCTCCCAGAAGATTGGATAGAGGGCCAGAAGACTGAATTAAGAACTACAATGCTCCTTAGAAGTAAGAATAGCAAGACTTCACTTTGCTTACTTTAGGCATGCCCTCAGGAAAGATCAGTTACTAGAAAAAGACATCACATTTGGTATAGAGTCTACAAAAATGACTCCTCTGTGAGATGGATTGACACAATAGCTGCAACGATGGTTCAAATGTACCCAGCAATTGTGAGGATGGCAAAGGATTGGGCAGTGTTTCGTTCTATAATATAAAAGATCACCATAAGTCAGAGCCAACTCAATGGCAACTAACAGCAACAATACCATGAGGTGGTTTGTATCCCCAAAAAAGATTTTTAAGGTTTAATCACAAGTGCCTGTGAATGTGACCTTACTTGGAAATAGTCTTTGCAGATGGAATTAGGTAAGTGACCTAAGGTAATACTGGAGTAGCACGGGCCCTAATCCAATATGACCAGTGTCCTCAGAAAAAGAGGTAAAGAGACACAGACAAAGAGACATAGAGAGAAGATGGCCATGGGAAGACAGAGGCAGAGATTATAGTTATTTTGCTGCAAGGCAAGAAATGACAAGAATTGCTGGTTATTACCAGAAGATAGGAGAGATGTATGGAACAGATTCCCTCTCAGAGTCCTCAGAAGGAATCCACACAGCTGACATCCTAACCTCAGAGTTCTATGAGTAAATAAATTTCTGTTGTTTTAACCACCGCATCCCCATCCCAATCCCCACCTAGTTTACTGTATTTTGTTACAGCCACCCTGGAAAACTAATACAGTAGATTTCTATACTTCATCTTCTACTACTCATTTAGTAGTGTAAGAATGAACAGAATTCTTACTTTACTAAATGTTTAAATGTGAACAACAATAACCCATCCATTTTCCAGACTCTTAAATGCAGTTCAACAAACTCCTTCTTTTTAAGGACAACACGCAGGGAGCCCGTTACCTAAAAACAAACAAAAAACAGAACAAAGAAACTGAGGGCACCTTCACAAGGTCAATTGGCACAACGTTGTTGTTGTTATGTGCTGTTGAGTCGGACCTGACTCATAGTGACCCCTCCTTGGGTTTTTGAGGCAGTATCACTACAGAAGTAGATTGCCCAACCTTCCTTCCGAGGAGTGGCTGGTGGGTTTGAACCACCAGCCTTCTGGTTAGCAGTCAAGTGCCTTAGGCACTATGCTACCAGAGCACCTTGGCATCACATAGTCCACAAAGAAATGTTCTACATCCTAATTTGTTGAGTAGCAGCTAGAGTCTGGAAAGCTTATGAGCAGCAATGTAATGTGCAGCTATTGGACTCTTCCTGACCAGAGCAAAAAGAGTGAAGAAAATAGAAGATGAGTGGAAACAACTAGTCCAAAAGACACAAACCTCAGCCTCCAAAACCCTGAGAAAAGAAGAATTAGATGATGCTCAGCTACCACTACTAACCACTCTGAAAGGGATCATAATAGAAGGTCCTCAGTAGAGTGAGAGAAAAATGTGGAACAAAACTCAAACTCATGTAAAAAAAAAATAGATACCAAGCTTAGTGGTCAGATATAGACTAGTGAACCCCTGAGACTATGGTCTTAGTCACCTTTCAGGCCTGGAACTGAACTCACTCTTATAGCTCAACTTTCAGCCAAGTAATAGATAGGCCTTTAAGGTGAAAAATAACAACAGGGAAGTACACACTCCTTAGAACAATCCACCATACAAGATCAAAGGGGCAACATTTGCCCAGAGACAAAGTTTGGAAAGTGGGAATGATAGGAACGAACAA
Organism: Orycteropus afer afer; assembly: GCF_000298275.1. Taxonomy (NCBI): domain Eukaryota; kingdom Metazoa; phylum Chordata; class Mammalia; order Tubulidentata; family Orycteropodidae; genus Orycteropus; species Orycteropus afer. The sequence continues at coordinate 13,834,359 of NW_006921637.1, read as the reverse complement.
AAGAAAAAGAAAGAAAGAAACTAGGGGCAGGTAACTCCTTTTAATATCTAGAGGTGATAGTACTTGATGTTGCAAACTTAGTCGGTTACTTATTTATTAGCCATTTGGGCCATTTTCCATGCTGTAGTTGTGAGGGGAATGAGGCTACCTACCAGTCAATGAATTCAGTAAAAATGAGGAAAATTGTATATGTGATATATGTGTTGGAAATGGCAGTGATCAGACATGTACTAAGGCAAAAAAAAAGGTAGTTTGAATATTCTTGCCACTGTCATTATTGAATGGTGTATGTTTAGAACTGTTTATTTCATTGACATGGATTGACATAATTGCTGAAACAATGGGCTCAAGTATAGCAAGGATCATTGAGCTGGCATGGGATCGGGTGGTGTTTCATTCTGCTGTGCATGGGGTCACTATGAGTAGGAAATGACTCAACGACACCTAACAACATTTTATTGTTTGGTAATAATTTTTTTTTTAATTTTGTGATAAATAACGAACTGAAACAGTAAGAAGTATATGTTTAATAAACAATTAAATGCTGAATTTCCTTTTCTTAAGACAATTAATGACAAATGTGGATTTTGGACAAAATTTTTGTCAACATTTAACATGCACCACAGGGACTGTAGTGATATCTCTGACCATATGAAAATCAGAGGGCCCAAATTAGTTGAAGAGGAATCAACATCTACTTCAAATGTTAATAGTTACTTTAAGAAGTAACTGTTTAAAAAATGACTATTTAATATGTGCAGCAGAATGTTGATTTGCATATCACTCTATGAAGCAAGACTTCCATTTAGATCAAATAATTTGTCTTCTATATTAATTTTTACTTATTTTCAATTGTAAATTTAAAATTAATCTTGTTTATGTATAAAAAGTAAAATGCTTAATAATTTGTGTTGCTTTGGCTCCATTAATAGAAGAGAAATTTTGCCATGCAGTATTTCCTTGTTCTGCTTGAGCAACTACCTCCTGGTCTATGTACAGGTTCCTCATGAGAAGAGTTAAATGTTCTTGATTCCCATCAATCATGATAAATGATACCAGTGCTTTAAAAAAATGTTATCAGATTTTTCAAATGGAAAATAATTTAAGCAAATTATAACAGTGAGGTAAATTTTCATACATTTGGGAGCATCAAAGCAAAGCTTTTGGAAATTCTTCTATCAAAGATAGAACATTTGACATTATTGTAGATGCTATTATAAATTCAGTTTAAAATTTCAATATTAAAGATAACATTACTTGTTTTTCATGTGATAATACATATACAAACTTAGATGGATCATGGCATTATTTTAAAAACATTACTCTTCCCAGTTAAAAAACTAATAAAACAGAAATGTATTTGGCATTGGTTGTTGTTCACACATATTTTCTAATTACAGTTGATCTTATTGTTCACAGTAGTTATGGTCTATAAATTTGCTGCAGACACTGAATTAGCAAATACTGAATCATTGCACCTAGAGGAAATACAGGGTTATTCTCCCGCAAGCCAGTCAATTCATTACCTTGTTTTATGTGTGTTTCTGTTTAAAGATATTTTATATATATGTATTTCTTATAAATAATTAATTATAAACAGGATTTTTTAACAGTAAAACATTAACTGAGAAGGGTTTAACATTTCTCTAAGCTTGGGTGCATGACTGTAAATTTATTTGACTTTAAGTCTCATATAAATAATGTCTGCTATGACTTTTAATCAGTCATTATCTCATGAATCCATAAATTAAGCTACTTTTACATCTTTTCCATAGCTTCATCATGCACTATAGAGAGATGTTATTTTAGCACTTTTTGGAGTGGCATCACTTACAGATCAGTGAATTTCCTCTTCCATTTTCTGGATATACTGCATTATTGATTCATTTACATTGAACTCACAACCAAGAGCATTATCTAACTTAAGCCTGAATTAAGCTTATTTAACACATCTATTTTCTCCATAAGGTACATCACAATTTTCTTGCTAACATGTTCAGGACTTAAGTACTATACTTGGGTCCATTAAAACAGTAAAATCACCAACAAAAATGTGAAAAACATGTCTCTCAATAGAACATGAAAAGAATACTTGTTACAGGACAAGAGCTGAAACAAGAAGGCAGAGTGTTGCTTTGTTTGACCTCAGCTGGTCAATGGTCAATGAGTAGGTTGGGCAGCTTAAATTTTTTGTCACTTTTTGCATGTCCATGAATGAATGTAAAAAGACCACAAGTCTTGATTTTGGAGTTATAGTTAATTTTTAGTGAGTAGGTAAATTTGCAAATACAAAATCTGTGAACAATGAGGATCTATGTAACAGTCCACTAATGAAAGTATAAGTGATGCTGTTATTAGGTGTCATTAAGTTGGTTCCAACTCATAGTGACCCTGTGTACAACACAACAAAATACTGCCCATTCCTGTGCTATCCTCAGAATTGTTGCCATCCTTGAGCCCATTTTAACCCCATGTGTTGATCCCCTTTTCCCCGACTCTCTACTTTATCAAACATGATATTCTTTTCCAGGGAATAGTACCTTTTGACAATATGACCAAAGTAGGAGAGACAAAGTCTGGCCATTCTGTTTTCTACGGAGCTTTCCAGCTGTACTTCCTCCAAGACAGATTTGTTTATTCTTTGCGCAGTCCATGGTTCGTTCAATATTCTTCACCAACACCACAATCCAAATGCATCAATTCTTCTTTGGTTTTCTTTATTAACTGTCCAGCTCTCACATGCATATGAGGCAATTGAAAATAACATGGTTTGGGTCAGGCGCACCTTAGTCTGCTAAATGGAATCTTTCTCTTCAACACTTTAAAAAGGTCTTTTGTAGCAGATATGCCCAATGCAATGCATCCTTTGGTTTATTGGCTGCTGCTTCCATGGACATTGATTGTGGACCCAAGTAAAATGAAATCCTTGACATTGTCAGTCTTTTCTCCATTTATCATGTTGCTGCTTATTAGTCCAGTTATGAGGATTTTTGTTTTCTTTATTTGAGGTGTAATCCATACTGAAGTCTGTGTAGTCTTTGATCTTCATCAGTAAGTGCATCAAGTCTTCCTCACTTTCAGCAAGCAAAGTTGTTTCTTCTCCATAACGCAGATTGTTAATGAGTCTTCCTCTAGTCCTGATACTGTGTTCTTCATATTTTCCACCTTTTTGGATTATTTGTTCAGCATACAGATTGAATAAGTACAGTGAAAGGATACAATCCTGATGCACACCTTTCCTGGTTTTAAACCATGCAGTATCTCCTTGTTCTGCTTGAGCAACTACCTCCTGGTCTATGTACAGGTTCCTCATGAGAAGAGTTAAATGTTCTTGATTTCCATTCTTCATGATATTATCTATAATTTGTTAAGATCTACACAATTGAATGCCTTTGCATAGTCAATAAAACACAAGTAAATATCTTTCTGGTATTCTTTACTTTCAGTCAAGATCCATCTGACATATTTGATGGTATCCCTTATTCCACATCCTCTTCTGAATCCAGCTTGAATTTCTGACAGTTCCCTATGAATACACTGCTGCAACTGTTTTTTGAATTATATTTAGCAAAATTTTATTTGTGTGTTATATTAATGATACTGTTCAATAATTTCTGTATTCTGTTGGATCACCTTTCTTTGGACAAATGGTGGATATAAGTGGTAATCAACAACTATTAAAAATAATATATAAACAGCATAACTAAACTATAAAATTTTTGTATAAAGCTGACATGGATAAAATTACTTCAAGGTGACAGTATAAACTTTCTATTTTTATTGTTCATCAATAATCAGATTTTAGAAATTTTTGAACTCTTTGGAGAAGTAATTTGTAAATTAAGTATTCTACAAGGGTACTGAACTGTTTTATAAATAACAGCTCTAAATTTTGGATGTATTATTTTTTAAATCACTTGGAAATATTTAATCACAGAAAGCAATCAATTAAAAACTTTTAGAGTTTTTGATACTATTTATTGTTGTTGTTGTTATGTGCTGTCAAGTAGGATTCAACTCATAGGGACCCCTCCTTGGATTTCTGAGGCAGTATCACTACAGAAGTAGATTGCCCCATCTTCCTTCCAAGGAGTGGCTGGTGGGTTTGAACTGCCAGCCTTCTGGTTAGCAGTCAAGTGCCTTAGGTACTATTGATACATTTTAGAGAACTGTATTTATTGAAAACAAGAGTAGGAAATAGGAAGTCACTGAATTTACCTCTACAGAAGCTAGGTGGCCCTAAATAAATTATGAGATGAAAGTTTAAGTAGCGTGGAAGATTTTCTTTTGAAAGTCTATGATTCGGCTTTGGAGTCTTTTGATGAAGCCCCTGTTTTTAACTAGGCAGATTTGTTATTTTACCAGAATCGAATGAAATAGAAAAAGGCTATGATTTTTGTAGCATTTAAATTTGGAAAACATTTTCAAAAAAATCATAATAAAGACAACTTATTTAAGGCATTCGACTGCTAACCAGAAGGTTGGTTGTTCAAACCCACCATTCATTACAAGAAAGGAAGACTGGGCAATCTACTTCCGTGAAGATTTACTTCCTCGGAAACTTTCCCAAAGAGGGTTGTTATGAGTCAGAATCGACTCAATTGCATTGAGGTTTGTTTTTTTTTTTTTTTTAAACTTGACATACTTAGTCTCATAAATATATTTGTCAATGAAAGACACTCTGCATAGAGGCAGAAAGACAGCACCTGTGTGACTGTTTGGGCTGAAACATTTACATATTCAATTCCAAAATGATTGGAAATGAGAATATCTCTGTTTAGCAGAATGTAATCTGAGCTTACTAGATACTTCAACACCTGTAGAGAGTGTATTTTCTTAACTAAAATGTTATACTCTACAGAAAAATGTAAATTTATGATGTCAATAATTTAAAATTGATTAATCATCAAATGTGAATTGGAAGAAGATCATAGATACTTCCATAAAAATTTTTAAAATAATAAAACCACATTAAAAATAAATTTTGGGGGAAAGTAGCAGTGACATTATTAGACATAGATATGGTTAAGACACAAATTAATTTATGTGAATATATATCAGGAATAATTATTTTGCTTATTTTTAATGTTAAAATCAGTATAAAAATTATTTTTACATTACTTCAATGCACTATATAATGGCTATATGTTTTTCATTTTCTAAAAAGAATTTTCTTTTAAAAATAGTTTTCAAAAACTAATTCCATCAATATAAGAAACCAATTTTCCGTCATTTTTAAGTAATTATGTAGTTATGTTACCACTCACTGCCTTTACTCTCAGTCACTTGTTTATATGTCTCTTATCCTCTCTCTGTTTTCTATCCTTAAGCTCTGGTATTCTGAGCTTTTGCTCATTTTACCCTCCCCCTTCCCCATTAACAACTTGCTTTGCAGTCAGTTTCAGTGGGAAACTCATTCACATACTCTTATGTTATAGAATATAAAGCTTTAGGGCATTTTGTGACTCTCTGAGGTAGGAATTTCAATGTATTCATCATTCATTCATTCACTGAACAAATCATCTTCCTGTGTATCAGGAGTTGAAAGCCCTTGCCCTTGAGAAACAGCCTCAGGAGGCATGTTTGGAAAGATTGAGAAGTTCTGCCTGTTGTTCTTAAGCATGCCATACAGGACAGTGCTCCCAGACTTCAGGACCAGTGTAGCTCAAGAAGGACAGTATGCATTCACCTGGTCATTTACCCTCAGAAAATAGAGACTCACATCCCTCAAACTAGTATGTTCTCTGGGAGATGACAAAATCTCACTGCTACAGTCTCCATAGGCCTAGGTGGTGTCACACCATAGTGGCACTTCATCCTCTGTCAATCCCACACCTGCTGGCTACTCCTGCTGCTTCCCCACTCCCTGCCCCAAGTGGTATAGACAGGAATGTCCTTTGTTCCTTATGCCTTGTAAGATGGCAGCACAGTATTATCTCTGGGGCTGAGAAGCCTATCTTGGCCACCAGGTCATTCTACTCACTTGTGCATAGGGCTGGTATCATCTCCCACAAACCTGGGGTCATAACTCCCAGGCTCCAGGATTGGAACAGACACATGCTATATATCCCTCTTCATTTCAGGGGTTCATTTACCCCCTGCTTTAACCAAATTCCAGATAATATCCCACCTCACTCTTCCCCATCTAAACAAGATAGCTCTGTGCCCCTCACCAGGCTGATACTCCTCCTACTCTCTCACTGTCCTGAACCTCAGCTCCTTCCTAGGACCCAAAACTGAAATCTCTTTTCTTTCCTCCACCAATAGTTTGGGTTGTTGTTCACAAATTCACTTTGGTTCCTGAGTTCCCTTTTTGAAAAAGGCTGATATTCTAGGTCATTTAATAAGGACCCTAGACAATATCATAATAGAACTCATGTTTATAAAACACAGGGTCAAAATGTAAATCAAATGCATCAAAGAACTGTTAAAAAACAAACCATTTGCCATTGCATGCAATCCAACTCATGGCAACCCCTGTATGTCAGAGACCAATGGAGCTCCATAGGATTTTCAATGTCTGATTTCAGAAGTAGATCACTAGGCTTTTCTACTGAGGCAACTCTGGGTGGACTTGAACTTCCAAATTTTCTGGTTAACAACTGACTGTTTTACTGTTTGCACACCCAAGGGACTTCAAAGACTGTGTGAGGGGTTTTAAAAGAAAGGAAAAAAAAAAAAAAAAAAAAAAAGGGCAGGAAATGCTAGAGAATAAAGGCCAAAGAGTCCTAGCACTGACCATTAGAAAAGTCCCACACAAAGACATATAATAGAAACACAGAAGTATGATTGTGCAGATGAAGGGCATGTCTCCATTTCACAGCTGGGGAAATTAAGTCCCATAGAGATAAGACCCCTGAGAGAAAAAGCCTCTGAGAGAGAAAGTGGTGATGTGACATGTCTGAAACATACATTTGTCCAGTCTACAAGTAAGGCTTGGTGTGCATGAGGAGTATCAGCCTGGTGGGGGGCACAGAGCTATCTTGTTTAGATGGGGAAGAGTGAGGTGGGACATTATCTGGAATTTGGTTAAAGCAGGGGGTAAATGCACCCCTGAAATGAAGAGGGATGTATAGCATGTGTCTGTTCCAATCCTGGAGCCTGGTAGTTATGACCCCAGGTTTGAGGGAAATGATACCAGCCCTATGCACAGGTGGGTGGTAGAAGTTCCTGTTCATCAAAGTAACCACAGCCCCCAAGCTGGAACCACCAAGTCCTATGGGTGCATTCTACAATGTGGCTATGCAAAGTGCACTGAATCAGTAACTCAAAATTCAGGCCCTAAGTCAGCCACAATTAGCTGTGCAAACTTGGCCAAGGCTCTTTAAAGCCTCAGGAATTGTCCTGTTTATACATGTTTATATATGCTTTTAAAAAGGTCCCTGGCTGGCACAAATAATTTGCTGTCAACTATTAAGCTAAAGGTTGGCAGTTCAAACCTATGTAGCCCCATTGCAGAAGAATGGCCTGGTAATCTGCTTTCATAGAGATTATAGCCAAGAAAACTTTATGGAGCAGTTCTACTCTGTAACACATGCGGTCACCATGAGTCAGAATCCACTTGACTGCAATGAGTTAACTTTCGATTTTATATGTGTTTTCTGACTTCTGTCTATGAACATATATTACCTATAAAATGTTTAAATTTATTTTTAAAGGAGAATCTTCTTTTGATTTTATTTTTCATATACTTTAATATTACTAATTATATGCCTGGCCCTATTCTAAGCACTTTTCACATATTAAGTAGGCAGTATTATTATATCTATTTTACAGATGAGGAAAATGAGGCAAAGAAATATTGATTTGCCAAAAGATCACAAAACTACTGAGTGATAGAGCCAAGTGGTGAACCAAGCAGTCTGGCTGCAGAGTCTTTGCTTCTAAACTCTAAAGCATGCTATCTTATATGTGAAAAGATCAAGATCCCTGGATAAAAGACTAGATTTAAAAATGTCTTAGGAGATTGGGGTAAATGAGCAAATTAAAGGAAGCAGAATTAGCACGTAGAATATTTTATTTTACAAGATGCTGATGAAAGGGACTGCAGAATTAGAGAATGGGTCCTGGAGAAGTCAGATAAATAGAGGACATGGAAGACCAGGATCTCAAGTGCCAGTATGGAAACTCTTTGAAACTAAGAGGTTAGAAGATGGTGTTGTACCTGTAGCCTACACATTTGTTCCCTCTAGCATCTTAATGCCTGAAAACCTAGGGGCAGCAGTTTGAAGCAGGGATTCTGGGGCTGTCAACAGCTCATTAAGTTGGAGAAGGCCAGATATAGTAGAGAAGGAGAATAAAAAAGAGGCAAGGTAAACAGCTGGGAAGAATAAAAATAAATGAACCTGCCCTGCAGCACACAAGCTGGTGGGACAAAGCAAGAGAGAACTCTCTAAGCAGTGAAGCGGAAACACTAGGAAGCCAACAGCAGCTCCGGACACTCAGATGGCCACAGCAGTGGCTTCTGTCAGTAACCTTGGGAATTGAGCTGAGTGGGTGGACGGTATTTCTGAGAAACAGAGCAGAGATCCCTCTGGTTCAGGTTGCTGCTGAGTTGGGAGCTGAAAGGGAAACATGGTGCACATAGGCAGGTCCTGGGATGAGCTTACAGTGTGGGGCTGGAGCCCAGCTCTTCCAGGACAGCTTTTTAGCACAGAGGGGTGTGGAATACAGGATTTTTGTGGTAGTCTGACCCAGGCAGAAAGTAGCGGCCCCCTAACCATTGGGTTATGGCTGATTTTGGAGCTTTTTTTCTTTTCTTTTCTTCCTCCTTTTTCCCCTTCTCCCCTGCCTCACCCAATATAAGAACCACATTAAGCCACCACAACACCTGCTTGTCCCAACTCCTAATCCCCTTCATGATGAACAGAGACCTGCATCCACTTTCCCCATAGCAATCCCATAAATACAAAGAAAACTGCAGAGCAGCTCAGCACACCTGAATTAATAACTAAAAAATAAAATACACCAATTCCACCTTTGCAAAAATATTTAAACATAAAATCAAGGCAAAACAAATCAATACATAGCTAACAGTTAAAGACAATAACTTCAAACTCTCTAAGAAACAACAAGCAACCTCAAACAAACAAACAAACAAACAAACAAAAACAGGATAAGATAATAGAAATAACCCCCCCCCAAAAAAATCTAATTAAACATGGAGGAAGAGGAGACAACAGAATTATCTGAGAAGGAATTTAGAAGATATGTTTATAGAACTCTACAACAGAACAAACAAAACCAAGAACACAGACAGTACCCTGGAAGAACTCAGGAAAAACCATTCAAGGACAAAATAACAAGGTTAATATGCAATCAGAGCTCATGCAAAAATAACAGTTAGAAATTCAGAAGATGAATACTAAAATTACAGAATTGCACAACACAATAGAAGCACAGAAGAATAGGCTAGAACTGGCTGAAGAACGCACTTCCCAACTAGAAGATAAATCCCTTGACACCAGCCCATATGAAGAAAAAATCAAAACAAAGATTTAAGAGAAATGAAGAGAACCTAAGAGTTATATGAGATGACATGAAAAGAAGCAGCATATGCCTTGTTGGAATTCCAGAACAAAAAGAGGCAAAAGAAAAAAAAAAAAAAAAAAACTGAGAAAATTGTGGAGGACTTACCAACAGAAAATTTTCCCCATATCATGAAGGAAGAAGAGATGTTTGTCCAAGAAGCTGAATGAACCACATACAGGATAGATCCCAAAAGAAAGTCACCAAGACATATCATAATCAACTCTACAAAACCAGAGACAAAGAAAGAATTTTGCGAGCAGCCTGGCAAACAAAGAAATGTCACTTACAATGGACAAGCAGTTAGACTGAGTTCTGATTACTCATCTGAAACCATGCAGGCAAGAAGGCAATGAGACAGCATATATAAAACACTGAAGGAAAAGAACTTCCAACCAAAAATTCTATAGACAGCTAAGTTATCTATCAAATATACGGATGAAATCAAGACATTCTCAGACAAACAGAAATTGGGGTATTTTGTGAAAACCAGACCAACTCTACAAGAAATGCTTAAGGAAGTCCTTCCAATAGAGAACCCATAATGAAGAACAACAAAGTAAAATCAGGATATGTGACAACAATACTAAAACAAATCCTAAATAGATGTTCAAAATAAGTCCATAACAAGGGACTTATCTCTAGAATTTACAGAACACTCCAACACCTCAATAACAAAAAGACAAACAATCCAATTAAAAAATGGGCAGAAG
>NW_006921637.1:13820186-13822448 GCF_000298275.1 Orycteropus afer afer | reverse complement strand
ATATGTGAACTGCTGTATGAAAAGGGAATTTACTCTGTAAATCTTCACCCAAATCCTAATTAAAATAAAATAAAATAAGTCCATAAAATATTGTACATACACATACAAAAAAAAGAAGGGAGTCAATCTTCACATGACACCAGCAACAAAGCAAATAGAGGGAATAAAATTCTAGGTACAAAACTTCCAAATAAAGAAGAAAATAAGACAATGTCTTTATAGAACAGACTGTTCCAAAAATATAGAGATAAGATTTCACTCCAAGGTAACCACAGGGAAGATCAACAGTCCACCTCAGCACACCCAGAAAGAAGGAAAGCATGGCCTTAGTAAGCATAAAACCAACAATAAAGAAGAAAAGAGAGGACACACTTGACAATGACAAAATGAACTCAGCACAGAAAGGTATTTGAATCAAGGAAATTCCAACAACACAACAAAAAACACAATACAATGACAGCAATCAATTCATACTTATCACTAATTACACTCAATGGACTAAATGAATTGACTGAATTCACCAATCAAAAAGATGGAAAACTCCAAAACCCATTTTATGAAGCAAACATAACACTAATACCAAAACCAGGGAAAGACACCACTAGAAAGGAAGACTACAGACCAATATACCTCATGAATAGAGATGCAAAAATCGTCAACAAAACCCTAGCCAACATAATCCAACAGCATGTCAAAAAAGTAATACATCCTGACCAAGTGGGATTCATACCTGGTATGCAAGGATGGTTCAACATCAGAAAAACAGGCAATGTAATCTACCACATAAACAAAACAAAAGACCCATATGATCATATCAATTGATGCAGAAAAGACATTTGATAAGTCACAACACCTTCCTGTTCAGAACTCTCACCAAATTAGGGATAGAAGTGGAATTCCTCAACAAAATAGGGTATATGCAAAGCCAACGGCCAACATTACTATTAATGGAGAAAGAGTCAAAGCATTCCCCTTATGAATGGGAACCAGATAAGAATGCCCTCTATCACCACTCCCTATTTAACATTGTATTGGAAGTCCTAGCCAGGGCAATAAGGCAAGAAAGAGAAATAAAAGGTATACAAATTGAAAAAGAGGAAGTAAAGCTATCTCTATTTGCAGATGATATGATCCTATACATAGAAAACCGAAGACACTCAAGACTCAGCAAAAAAAAACTACTGGAACTAATAGAGAGGTTCAGCAGAGTGGTATGTATGTTGCCAAGGTCAACATATAAAAATCAGTTGGATTCCTCTACACGAACAAAGAGACTCTGATAAAGAAATAAGGAAAACAATACAATTTGCAATAGCTACCAAAAGGATAAAATATCTAGGAATAAATCTTATAAGACACAAAAGATCTATACAAAGAAAACTATAAAGGCTACTACAAGAAACTCTAAGGGACTTACAAAAACTTGCCTTGTTCATGGATAGGAAGACCGAATATTGTGAAAATGTCTATAATACCCAAAGCAATCTACATATTTAATTAGAGGAAATAGCTGCAAACATCCATTAGTAATTGGAAAATGGAATGAAAAAAAAATATATGAATCTAGGAATACTGGGAGTTGTTAACAATGCAATGGAACACATAAAGATCAATATCCTAGCCATTAGTGAGCTAAAATGGACTAGTACTGGTCATTTTATTTTTCTTTTCTTTTCTTTTTTTTTTTTAAATTGTGACTTGGGTGAAAATTTACAGAGCAAATTCACTTCCCATACAGCAGTTCACATACACTTTGTCTCATGGCATTTGACTACAATTCTCCACAATGCAACAGCTCCCCTCCCACTTCTTTCCGACAGTCACCTCTTCCTTGTGTCCATCCCTCCATGCACCCCTGCCCCCTGAGCTGTCTCCCTGTGCATAAACAGCCCTACTTTCTCCCATAATTGTTCTTTCCAAGGAGTGTATTTACCTCAGGAAAAGTTCAACTCTTATGCCTGTCTTTTGCTTGACTGGAAGCCACAGGTGTGGGTTCAATTCTAGACCTGAAGGGCAGTTAGGGGCCATAGTCTCAGTGGTTCCACCAGGCTCTATCAGACCAGCAATCCTGATTTTTTTTTTTTTTAATGATTTGGATTTTTGTTCTGCATTATTCTCCCACTCTCTTCAGGGTCTTCTGCACCAATCTCCTCCAAGTGGTTGACAGTGGTAGCTGGGCATCATTTATGTCTTCTGGTCACATGGTCATAAAGGCTGAGGATTGCATGGTCTATCAGTCCCTTGGACTAATTGTCTTTCTTC
>NW_006921637.1:13816798-13820086 GCF_000298275.1 Orycteropus afer afer | reverse complement strand
GTTCTTCTGATCTCATAGTCATATAGACTGTGGATTGCATGGTGTACCAGTTGCTAGGACTAATTCTTTCCATGAATCTTTGGTTTTTCATTCTTCTTTGTGCTGGACAAGGAGAGACCCATTGTTGCAACTAGACGGCTGCTTGCAGGCTTTTAAGATCTCAGTCGCAACTCACCAAAGTGGGAGGTGGAACAATGTTTTGTATAGTATGTTATGCCAATTGAGCTTGATGTCCCCTGTGACTATGGTTCCAAGCTCACAGGTTCAACTACTCAGTCCCTCTGGTTAGCTGGCTGTGACCAAGAAGTGACTACAACCTTGTCCCTTGTCAGCTCTACTATACACCTGGGAATTCAGATCATACAAATACACTTATAGGACCATTGACTTACTTATAGGACCATTGGCGAACCCTATACATGGGCTTGGATATACTCCCCACTTCATAGACATCCCTAATAGTTCAGCCTGTCCACCCTCCTATCCACCTGTATACCCATGTTTGCCTTCACTGACAATGCAGTACTGTATGTGCAAAAGGGTTCATCTTTGTTTTTGGTACCTCCCATGTACCTCTCTATGTCTTCCTCTTCCTCAATGCCACCATGTTGATCACTCACATTTGGTACATTGCCCTTCTCATCACCCAAATCAATAATTTATCTCTACCTATCTAACAGTGTTCCCTCCCCTCCCTTCCCACCCCTGGTAACCAGCAAAGAAAATTTCCTTCCATAGATAAACCTTTCCTTGATTTTTAAAATAATGGACTAATACAATATTTCTTTTTTCATGATTGACTTATTTCACTCAGCATAATATCCTCCAAGTTCATTCAAGTTATGTGGGGTTTTGCAGATTCTAGGTTATTCTTTAGGGTTGCATAGTATTCCATTGTGTGTATGTACCAAAGTGTGGTTATTCATTCCTCAGTTGATGGACACCTAGGTTGTTTCCATCTTTTGGCTGTTGTAAATAGTGCTGCAATGAACATGGGTGTGCATTTGTCTGTTCTTGTCATGGCTCTCACTTTTTTTAGGATATATACCTAGTAATGGAATAGCTGGGTCAAATGGTATTTATATTTACAACTTTTTAAGGAATCGCCATACTGCTGTCCACAGTGGTTGTACCATTTTACGGTCCCACCAGCAATATATGAGAGTCCCAATCTCTCCACATCCTCACCAGCATTTGCTATTTTGTGTCTTGTTGAACTTTGCTACTAGTGCTGGAGCAAGAAGTTATCTCAATGTTGTTTTGATTTGCATCTCTCTAATGGCTAATGAACATTTATTCATATGTTTGATGGCTGCCTGAATATCCTCCTTGGTGAAGCATCTATTCATGTCTTCTGCCCATTTTTTAATTAGATTATTTGTCTTTTTGTTATTGAGGTGTTGGAGTTTTCTATAAATTATAGAGATAAGTCCCTTCTCAGATATGTCATTGCCAAATATTTTTTTTTCCCAATCTGTAGGTTTTCCTTTGACTCTTTTGCAGAAGTCTTTGGAAGCACATAAAAATTTAATTTTTAGAAGGTCCCATTCATCTAGTTTCTCTTCTGCTGTTTGTGCATTTTGGGTTATACTTGATAGTCTATTTATGCCATATATTAGGGCCCAAAAAATTGCCCCTAATTTTTCCTTGAGGAACTCCATAGTTTTAGGTTTCACATTTAAGTCTTTGATCCATCTAGAGTTAGTTTTAGTGTATGGTATGAGGTACAGATCTTCTTTCATTTTTCTGCAAATGGATCTCCAGTTTTGCCAGCACTGTTTATTAAACAGACATTCTCTTCCCCATTTAATGGATTTACACCCTTTGTCAAAGATCAGCCGACCATAGGTCAATAGATCTATTTCTGGGTTCTCAATTCTATTCCATTGGTCTATGTGGTATAATGACAGCATTATACCAATACCAGGCACTTTTGACTGCTGTGGCCATACAGTAGGTTTTGAGATCTGGCAGTATGAGACCTCCTACTTTGTCTTCTTCAGTCTTGCTTTGTTTATTCAAGGTCTCTTTCTTTTCCATATAAAGTTAGTAATTGGTTTTTCCATATCCTTAAAAAATGTTGATGAAATCTGGATAAGGATTGCATTGAATGCATAGATTGCTTTGGGTAGTGTGTTAGACTGGGTTCTCTAGAGAAACAAAACCAGTAAAGCTTATGTATATATATAGAGAGAGAGAGAAAGAGAGGGAAATTTATCTTAGGAAAATTGCTCACACACTTACTGAAGCTGGCAAATCTAAAGTTCCTGGATCAAACGTCAAGCTGGAGGCTTTTCCACATCAAGCTGGAGGCTTTTCCCAACTCTTGCAACTGCAGGGGCTGTGGAGCTCAAGGCTGGCAGGCAGTACACCAGCTGTTGACTCCAATGAATGATGAATCCAAGATCTCCAGGCTGAATGGTGGACTGTTCACTCACGGACAGTTGTAGGCAGCATGACAGAATCCCTATCCATAGAAGAATGTCTCTTTTCCCAGGATGTCCTTGGATATACTGGAAGCAGGCCACACCCCTAGGGAAACTCCCTTTCAACAGATTGCCTCCTCAAACATAATCATCTGATCCCATCATAGCAATAACCACATCACAACAGCTTAAACCACACAGAAATGTAGTTCAGCCAAGTTGACACACAGCTCCAACTATCACAGGTAGAATTGACACTTTTACCATGTTCAGTCTGCCTTTCCACGAGCATGGTATGGTCTTCCATTTATGTAGATCTCTTAAGGTTTCCTGAAGTAGTTTTTTATAGTTTTCTTTGTACAAGTCTTTTTTGTGCTTGGTAGGATTTATTCCCAAGTGTTTTAATTTTTGGGTAGCTATTGTAAATTATATTGATTTCCTTATTTCTTTTTCAGCAATCTCTTTGCTAGTGTACAAGAATCCAGCTGATTTTTGGATGTTGATCTTGTATCCTGCAATGATGCTAAATCTCTCAATTAGTTCCAGTAGATTTTTGACTGAATCTCTGGATTTTCTAAGTATAGGATCATATTATCAGCAAATAGGGATAGTTTGACTTCTTCTTTACCAATTTGGATGCCTTTGATTTCCCTTTCTTGCCTTATGGCCCTGGCTAGGACTTTCAGTACAGTGTTGAATAGAAGTGATGATAGAGAGCATCCTTGTCTGGTTCCTGTTCTCAAGAGGAATGGTTTCAGTCTCTCTCCATTGCGAATAATGTTGGCTGTTGGTTTTGCATAGATGCCCTTTATCATGTTAAGAAATGTCCCTTCTACTCCTATTTTGCTGAGAGTTTTGATCA
>NW_006921637.1:13815461-13816698 GCF_000298275.1 Orycteropus afer afer | reverse complement strand
GTTCTCAAGAGGAATGGTTTCAGTCTCTCTCCATTGAGGGTAATATTGGCTGTTGGTTTTGCATAAATGCCTTTTATTATGTTCAGGAGTGTCCCTTCTACTCCTATTTTGCTGAGAGTTTTGATCAGGAATGGGTGTTGGATTTTATCAAATGCCTTTTCTGCATCAATTGATATGATCATGTGGTTTGATATGCAGTAAAAGATAATGTATATTGTGCTGTTGATGGGTGAAGAGCTCTGTAGATGTCTCTTCAAGTTGGTAGTTTGTATTGTTTAGCTCTTCTTTGTCTTTGTTGAGTTCCTTTCCAGTTGTTCTATCTTTCATTGAAAGTGGTATATTAAAGTCTCCCACTGTGACTGTGGCGTCATCTATTTGATTTTTCAACTCTTTTAAAGTCTGATTTAGGCATTTTGGGGCCCTTTCATTGGGTCCATAGATATATTGAACAAGAAGATATTCTTGTTCAATAATTGAACAAGAAGATATTAGGGTTACATCTTCTTGTTCAATTGATCCTTTAAACATTATATAATGTCCTTTCTCATCTCATATGGTGGTTTTTGTCTTAAAGTCAATTTGATAAAAAATTAATAGTCCACTCCTGCTCTTTTATGGTTGTCATTTGCTTGATATATCTTTTTTCAACCTTTGATTTTTAGTCTATTTTTGTCTTTGTCTCTAAGGTGTGTCCTTTGTAGACAGCATATTGATGGATATTGTTTCTTTATCCAATCTGCAATTCTCCGTCTCTTGAGTGGTGTATTTAATCCATTAACATTCGATGTAATTATTGACAAGTAGGAATTGGTTCCTGACATTTTGTTATATGTTTTTTCATGGTTTCCCTTGTTTCTTTGTTCCATATTCTTTTCTGTGCTAAGCTCATTATGTTTATGAGTCGTGTTATCATTGCCTTTGTTGCTGTTGTTTTTGTATTTGCTGAATATTTGTGCTTGTCCTCTTTTTTTTTGCGATGTGAAGGTTTATCATTTTTATTTGAGGTTACCCTGTGATTTATAATTCCCCCCCCCCCAAGATTAGAACAGTCCATTCTATCTTGCAACTCTTTTGACTTCCTCACCATTTAGAAGCTCTGTAACTACACAGTATTTTCCCTCTTTTTGGTTAGTATTTGTCCTCACTTTTGATGTCTCTGGTTCCCTGTTTACAATCTTGTAAGCTCATTTTACTTTGGATATGTCCATAGCTGTGGTTTCTGGGTTATGTCATCTTG
>NW_006921637.1:13762774-13814781 GCF_000298275.1 Orycteropus afer afer | reverse complement strand
CATCAATTCTACTCCTTTGCCCTTCCAATGTGTTATCTCTTTCTGACAATTTAGTATTAATCTTCTGGATTTCTATCTGTAGATTTAGAATCATTCCTAATTTTTCATTTTGTTCTTGTATTTTCTTCCAAAATTCTTCTAGGGTTTTTTCTGTGTTTTCCTTGGTCTATCTCTCAATCCTCTGAAGATACCTAAATATAGTTCTTTTGAATTCCTTATCAGAAAGTTCCAATGCTGCTTCATCCTCAGGGAGGTGTTCTGGGTCTGTATTCTGTTCCCTTGTTTCTACCATTTTACTTTACTTCTTTGTGTGAACTGTGATGGTCTGTTGTCTCTGAGTATTGTGGCATTATTGTATTTAGATCTTTGTTAACTGTTTGTGAGGAGCAGCCAAGGGTGAGTCAGGCTCTTCTTGGTGGTTTTTTATTGTAGGCCCGTTGGTAGAGAAGGAAGTGGTGGCTCTCAGTAAGGGAAGCTTCAGGAGGAGGTGTTGGTGTCATTGTCATATGGGGACTGTTGCTGTCTTCCACTCTGTTAGATGAAAATAACAATTGAATAACCATCAAAAAAGTAAAAGCAAATGGACAAAAATACACTGTGTAATCACACTGGAACAGTAACTAAAAAAAGAAACAAGGGAAACAGAAGAAAAAGAAAAGAAAACAAAAGAAAGAAAAAGTATCTGGGGAGAGGACAATAAGAGAAAAAATGTAGAGAAGGAGAATAATGAAGACAAAAATAGGAAAAACACAAAAAGAAAAATGAGGAATGGGTTTAACCATGAGAAAGGAAAAAGAAAAAAAAAAAAAAAAAGTGCAACCAGGACCAGGGAAAAGAAAAAAGCTGAAAACAAGAACCTGGGAGGGGAAGAATAAAGAATAATAGTAAAAGGGACACAAGTAATTACAGTAATGGTAGTTTCAAAACAGACAAAAACCAACAAACTAAAAAACAAAAAAAAAAAAAGAAGAAGAAAAAATGAGGGCAGGGCTGGGAAGGGCACCCAGGCTCTGTCTGAGCAGACTGGGGTGGAGTTTCTGTGGGCCCAGAATATGAGTGGGAGTGAGAGATGGCCATACCTCTGTTCACCAAGAGGGTGTGGGGTATAAGAGTAACAAGGGGAATGTCTCATCTTTCCAGTCATCCAGGCCTGGAATGCCCTTGTGGTTACTGGCAAGTGGAGCCTGTTCTTAAGTCCCTAGATTCTGGGAGAAGGCTGTCACTTTAAATATCCAAAATGGTCAGGCCATTTGTAAACATTCAAAACGGTTGTGCCGCCCAGATAGACAAAGTCCACAGCTCAGTCTGCCATCCTCTTTGCTGCTTTCCCTTTTATTCCTCAGCCACCAGAGCAGTCTTAAGTCCCTGAGTTTGGGAGAACACTATCACTTTAAATACCCAAAATGGTCAAGCCACCTGTAAACATTCAAAATGCTTGCACCCTCCAGACAGACAAAAGTACACAGCTCAGCCCACCATCCTCTTGTTGCTTTCCCTTTTGTTCCCCAGCCACCAGGCAGTCCTCTGTGCAGTCCCTGGCTAGCAGGGCTGCTTTTTGGGGTAATTCTTAAGTCTTACCACGACTCGGCAATATCCAAGCTGTCTGTGCTATGAAGATCGCTGCCAGACTGCTGCTCTGTATGTCTTCTTTTTTGGTGTTTTCATGCAAATTCTTATGCTAGCTGGAGTTTAGTCCACTTCTATATCCTTTCCTTCAAGGCTCAGGGGTCCAGGATTATCTTCTGTATCTGTGTTAATTGGTTCCCCTTTTTTTTTGTTGAAGAGGGTCTGTAGAGCCTTTCTGCCTATTCCACCATCTTACCGGAACTCCAGTACTGGTCATTTTGAATCAGATAATCAATCATATGGTCTACTATGCTAGGAATGACAAGGTGAAGATAACTGGCATTACATCCACTGTCCAAAAGAACATTTCAAGATCTATCCTGAAGTAAAATGCTGTCAGTGATAGGATATTATCCATATGCCTATAACAACAACCAGTTAATATGACTACGATTCAAATTTACACACCAATCACTAAAGCCAAAAACACCAGGCTTTTCTACTGAGGCACCTCTTGAAGATTTTTACAATGAACTTGTAGATTTGTACCAATTTTTGCAGTCTGAAGTTGACCAAACATGCAATCAAGATGCAATGATAATTACTGGTAATTGCAATGTGAAAGTCAGAAACAAAGAAGCATTGGTAGTTAGAAAATATGACTGTGGTAATAGAAATGACTCTAGAGATTGCATGACAGAATTTTGCAAAACAAATGACTTATTCCTTATAAATACCTTTTTCAACAACATAAATAGTGATTATTCAAATGGACTGTGCCAGATGGAATACACAGGAATCAAATTGACTACATGTGTGGAGCTCTGGTAGCATAGTGGCTAAGGCACTTGACTGCTAACCAGAAGGCTGGTGGTTCAAACCCACCAGCCACTCCTCGGAAGGAAGGTTGGGCAATCCTACTTCCATAGTGATACCGCCTCGGAAACCCAAGGAGTGGTCGCTATGAGTCGGGGCCGACTCGATGGCACATAACAACAACAACAACAACATGTGTGGAAAGAGATGAAGGTGAAGCTCAATATCATCTGTCAGAACCAGGCCCAGGGAGACTGCAGGACAGACCATCAATTGTTCATATGCAAGTTTAAGTTGAAGCTGAAGAAAATTAAAATAAGTCCATAACAGCAAACATACTACCCTGAGTTAATCCCACCTGACCCAAGCCATTTTCTTTTCACATTCCTGTGAAAGCTAGACAATGAATAAGGAAGACTGAAGGATAACTGATGTATTTGAATTACTGTGTTTGTGAAGAATATTGAAGATATCATGGACTGCCAGAAGAATGAACAACTCTATCTTGGAAGAAGTATAGCCAGAATGCTCCTTAGAAGCAAGAATGGCCAAACTTCATCTCTCATACTGTGGTCATGTTATCAGAAGGAACCAGTCCCTGGAGAAGAATATCGTGCTTGGTAAGGCAGAGGGTGAGCAAAAAAGGAGAAGACCCTCAACAAGATAGAATGGCACAGTGGCTGCAACAGTGGACTCAAGCATAGCAACAGTTATGAGGATGAGGCAGGACCAGACTGTGTTTCTTTCTGTATGTACTGTGAGTCAAAATCATCTCAATTGCACCTAACAACAACAACCATGGAAAATAGAAGCTATTGTTTCTAAAAAATATTGTCTTTTAACTGGGAGTTGTTTATATTCACATGCAACTTCTGAATATCTTTAAAATTATGCTCTATAAGAATGAATAAGTTCGTAGTTGCAAAGTCCTTCTAGCTTTCTAGAAATATGTCTTTCAGTTTGTCAGTCCTCTGCACTGAAGTGATGAAGCAAGAGACTGTAGTATTAAAGTTATCTTTTGCCTTTGCCTCCATTGAGCAATTTTCATGGCCACTGTGTTTCTCCTTTATTCCCTTAGCGTTGAGGCACTGTAGTATATGAATCACTAATTCCTTTCCAGAGAGAATTAAAGTAATATTAATGTCTTCATTTTCACTCCTTGAAGGAAATGCTGTATTATATCAAAAGGGACAAAGGAGGACATTTGCAATGTTTTTTGTAACTTACTAATCTTTTTTTGTTTCTTTGTTGTTGTTGTTGTTGTTGTTTTTAGGTGCCATCAAGTCAGCTCCACCTCATAGTGACCCTATGTATGACAGAACAAAACACTGACCTGTCCTGCACCACCCTCACAATATTTGCTATGCTTGAGACCATTGTCACAGCCACTGTGTCAATCTATCTCCTTGAGGGACTTCATCTTTTACTCTGGCTGTCTACTTTACTAAGCATGACATCTTTCTCCAGGGACTAGTCCTTCCTGATAACATGATCAAAATATGAGAGATGAAGTCTGGACCTTCTCATTTCTAAGGGGCATTCTGGCTGTACTTCTTCCAAGATAGATTTGTTTGTTCTTCTGGCAGTCTGTGATATATTCAATATTCTTCACCAACACAATAATTCAAAGGTACTAATTTTTCTTTGGTCTTCCTTATTCATTGTTCAGGTTTCACATGCATATGAGGTGATTGAAAATACCATGGCTTGGGTCTGGGGCACCTTATTCTTCAAAGTGACATCTATGCTCTTTAACACTTTAAGGGAGTCTTTGGGAGCAGATTTGCCCAATGCAAGATGTCCTCTGATTACTTGACTGTTGTTTCCACGAGTGTTGATCATGGGTCCAAGTAAAATGTTGTTAATAGGTTAATAGTTTTTCCTGGAGCTTTTCTTTCTTTTTTTCAATGGAGCTTCCAGATTAAGATGAACTAGGAAGAAAGACCTAGCAATCTACTTCCAAAAATCAGCCGAGGAAAACCCTGTGAGTCACAATGGTCTGATCCCATTGTGCAGGGGTTGCTATCTGTCAGGGGCAAATTCAATGGCAGCTAACAACTAACCCTATGTACCAGGCACTGTTGAAGGTTCAGAGGAATGTGTATGAAATTGCTCTGAAAAAGTTCATTTCTTCCGAGAATCACTAAGTAGTCATTAGTCATCTGTTATTTGTCTGCCCCATCCTTTCCCACTGAGGAAAGTACATATGATCTAGGCAGTCTACCTGAGTCTTCCCTGGGGTAAGACCTCACTTTTGAGTCACAGATAGTAAGATTCAGAGCTGCCAGTAGCTTTCCTATTGCTTGATGAGAGCAGGCCTATCATGTAAAAGCAACAACAAGAGGGTCAGAAGAGAGAGAGGGACTTAACAGCACTCTTTGAGCCTCAGCATCAAGCCTTTACAACTCTGGATTTGCCAATTACACAACACAATATGAGCTAATTTTATTTAAGCTTCTGAAATTTTTAATCCAAAGAGCCTTGACTAATGAAGTTAGTAAGATTTAGAGCTGCAAATGAGACCAGGAGAAAGGGAAGACCATGGTAAATTCCCTGGAGTTTCATTAGGTAATGAAAAGATATCCTGGGCTTTCTAGGAAAGAAACAGGAGCAACAGGAATCTCATTTGTAGGGAAAAGCAAAGTTGGATGAAAACTGTAAAACAGCGAGTTAAGAAAAGAACCAGGACATGGACAAATGCTAACTTTTATCCTTTTATGTCTTATGCCAAGATTCCCAAAATCTCACTTTGAGATGTCAGTGCACTAATGCTAACTTCCACTTTGAGGATTTATATCCCGTACTTTTACTTATAACTTTTCATATTACATAAATTCAGATGTAAATTCTGATTCATATCTCTACATTTTGGTGACGTTATTGATAAACCTAATTAGGGCCATATACACATGTGCAATGCCTGATTCTCAGTTCAGTCAAAAGGCACACTGGTGCTTTAATTGACCTTGGTGATAAGATAACTTAGTTATTGTTACAGACAATCCAATTATACATTATTGACAGTTTCCAATGAACTCTATTGTCTGTGTAACTAGAATTTCAAGTAAGTGACTTAACTTTTCTTAGCTACATTTTTGTTTCTAGGTATAGAGATACAAACAAAAAAATATCTGACATAATCAGAAAAGTGTGCAAGCATGTCTCATATAGCATTTTTAATAATAGCAAAAAACTGTTAACTAAGTATTCAAATAAATAAAGTACATTTAGATGTGTAATTAAAAAAGATTCACCGTATCTATCAGAATGGAAAGCCGTCAATTATATATTTGTTAACTGGAATAAAACTGGCTCACATGACAACATGTACACCAAATCCCATGTTATACGAGTATCTTACATATATGTTTACATGTGCATAGAAGGATACAACCCATTAGGAATGAGGAGTTTCTCTGGTACAGTGCAGGGGAAAAGGGGAGAGATTAATTACAAAATATCTTTATATTTACACGTATTTCTGTGTTGCTCTTTTGTTTGTTCATTTCACCACCAGCATGTGTTACTTTTATAATTTAAAAAAACACAAAAAATATCTTTCCATTTTAGAAAAAAAAAAAAATAGCTTTCTCATTTGATCTTTGTAAAGGCAATACATGTAAAGCACTTATCATAGGTTTGAAAATATTTTATTAATGGTAACTCTCACTGTTTCTACTATAAAATACTGGACACCTCCTTCCCTCATGTTTCACAGTCTAAATATCTTCATGTCTTTCCATTAATGTCACCTTATCAGTCAAACTTTCCCTGATGCCCTGCCTTATCTGAATTGCTCTGCCCTATCTGAATTGCCTCCCCTTCTCACTACATATGAGGAACTCTGGTGGTTCTGTAGTTAAAGTATTGGGCTGCTAATCAAAAGGTCATCCGTTCAAATCCACCAGCCACTCTGCAGGAGAAAGATGAGTCAGTCTGCTTCTGTAAAGATTTGTGGAGTGTTGGAAACCTTATAGGGAAGTACTACTCTGTCCTATAGTGCTACTATGAGTAAGAATGAACTCGATGGCAGTGGGCTTTGGGTTTGTTCAATAAATACAGACACACACTCACAAACACACTCACTCCATCCCTCTGCCCTATTTTATTTTTGTCCATAGAACATTGCTGTTTAACATGCTATATTGTTTGCTTATTTGCCTCAAGTGTTGTCTTTTTCATCCCACTGGAAGTCAGCTCTAAGAGAGCAAGGCACTTTCATCAATTTTGCTCACTGTTGCCATCTCCACCATGTAGATTGGCCCTAACACATGGGAAATCCTCAATACATATTTGTTAAAGAAATAAATGCCTAACTATACTTGCCTTAAAAAGTTATTATAAATATGGTCTAAACTAATCTATGTAGAGTATAGGAACCACAGAAATAGTCATGCATATTGTTGTTGTTATGTGCTGTCAAATTGGACCCAACTCATACCGACCCTTCCTTGGGTTTCCAAAGAGGTATCACTACGGAAGTAGATTGCCCAACCTTCCTTCCAAGGAGTGGCTGATGGGTTTGAACCGCTAGACTTTTTGTTAGCAGTCAAGTGCCTTAGGCACTATGTCACACATAGTGAGTATTAAAAGGGTAGCTCTTGTGTCAGACTGCCCAGATGTGAGCACAGTTTCTGTTTACAAGCTGAAGTACCCAGGGCAAATTACTTAATCTCTCTAAGTCTCAGAGTCTTCATATAAAATGAGGATAAGAAGTCCAAGAAAGGCTTCTGTTTCTAGCCAAGATAGTATAACAGGGACCTATTTTACCCTTCCAAAAAAAGGGAGAGTTATATAAAACAGTGGGTTTCAAGATACTGGCCATTAGGAAACAAAGGATAGTGAAGACTGGGAGATCAGAAACAAATGAGGTGAACCCTACAAGTGCCCCAGTTCACCACCTTGAGAGAGTTTCCAGACTGGGGCACATGAAGGTAGGACGAAAACAGAGTCTGATGAACTTTCTGAGGCATTAGATTTGAGAGTAGGGGAACATCAAGGTGGCCAGAATTATAGGACAAAGTACCAAAGAGGGAAGAAAGTTGCACAAAGAGAACTCTATAGTCCTTTCTCTTTCTGACTTTTGGGTTTCCATCCATTTAGAGAAAGTGGTGTGTTGCATGGTGTGTGTGTGTGTGTGTGTTTGTGCACATGCACCAGAATTACAGGAGGGTCTGTGTCTTCATTGAAATTGCCTACATCTTTAGGACATCATGTTGTTGTTCTGAGTACGTTTTCTTCCAGCTTAAGAAAGTTCAGCTGTACAGCACATACCATTTCCCTAGAACAGCACAAATGTACTTCAATCACACAGAAAATGGTTCTAAACATGATTAAGTCACCTTTTTTTCAGCTCTCTGAACATTTTTCTCTCTCCACATAATGTCTTGGAAATGGCCCAGAAGCCAGTGGCATCGTAAAGGGAACAAGATCCTTAGCATGGCCACATTCCAAAGATGCCTAGAGAGGTTTCTCACATCAAGGGAGAAAATGAAACTTGGTTTCCCCAGCCCTATCCCCATTACAGGGAGCTCTGGTAGCATAGTGCCTAAGGCATTTGAGTGCTAACCAGAAGGCTGGCGTTGATAGGCACTGTGCCAAGCTGAAATGAACCCTAGAATGGCCAAGGCCACAGACAGTCTCTTCCCAAATAAATCTGGGACCAGTCAGCATACTCCCTCTTCAGCAACATTTTAAATAACTTTCCCACCCACAGCAAAAGTCATCTGGCATTCCTACTTCACTAAAATATACTTCATCCCAGGATATCTTTTAGCAAAATGAAGCTGTTACAAAAGCTGATTAAGTGTGTTTCAAAATGATAAATTCAAATGTGTTTCTGCTTCTACAGGCCTCTCTCCAACCCATTAGTGCTGGGTTAATGGAAGCATTTGGCATATAAATCCAGGATGAACACTGCCTTTACTTTTTCCTCACAGCTCACCTTTGTAGATCTGTGAGTCTAAACGTGCTAGTCTAGAGACTGATAAGAGGGAAAAAGCTTTGCTCATAGGTTTAGTTCTTGACTCTGAGAAAGGGAAAATATGAAAAGTAAGAGTATCCAAAAAATATATGTAGAGCATGAGGCACTGCTATCCTAGTAGTGATTTATGGAGAGACAGGTAGAAAGGAGCAAGCTCCAGACCCTGGGCTGAGCTGGGGGAGGAAGGGCCCAGGCCTGAAGACAAGGCCAGAAAGGAGGAGCAAGAAATTCACTCATTCTTCTTCAACCACCACTGAAGGATATGATGAAGGCAGGAGTATGTGTGTCTGTGGAGGGTTAATTATATCAAAAACTTTAAGATAAGGAAAGTAACTAAAAAAAGAACAAACTTTAGCACTGAACTTCCAGAAATTCAAATGTTTCTTCTTTGTTTAACAGGGTATATAGTAACACAAACCACACCTGAATCCCCAGCAACTGGAACTGTGCCCTAAACAGAAGAAGCTCATGGTGTTTGTTGATGAATAAATGGGCCAAGAAGCCTGCAGATTTGCTTTGGGGGACCCTGCCAAAATTGTCACTCAATAGCTGGATAAAGCAGTGTCCAGAACCCTCCCTCAATGGGACTGGATATAGAATTTTAACTTGCATAATTTCTTTTTATTCACTTTAAGAAACATTGTGAACTATAACACAGAAAATGAAAAATGCACAAAACATATATGTACAATTTAATTAATAAATGTAAAGCAAATACTCTTGTCATCAATCACCAGATCAAGTAACAGAACATTGCCACCATCTCACAAGCCCAGTGTGTCCCTCCCAATCTGCTTCTCCCCTAAGTAAACTATCATGTTTATTTACCATAATTATCTTACTTTTCTTTATAGTTCACCACTATGTATTAAAATCTAAAAAATATGGATCAAACTTGCCTGTTTTTGAATGGTTGGAATCATGTCACATGTATTCTTTTGTATCTTAGTTCTTTTGCTCAGTTTTATGTAGGTGAGATCTTCTAGTGAATTTACAGCTACAGTTTTTCTTTTTAGTATTGTAGTATGTAAACCACAACTTATCTACATCCCTACATTCTGTCGTGGATGCTGGGCTCCACTCCAGTCATTGGCAGCCTCTATGGGTTTTCAGGCTGATACTGAGTGACCTGCCCATAATCACTGGCTTCTGGTTGATATTTGGTCACATGTTCTGGGCCACCCAATGGAAGCTGCTCCATGAAATGGCCCCATGGCCCCATGCTCTACATGCTCAATGGGACTCTCACTCCTTAAGCCTCCCAAAACTTTGTGCCCTCAGGTATCTACTGACTGCCCTGTGGCCTCACACTTATAGCTATTTCTCTGGGTTAAACACTTTCTTAGCCTTTTTAAAAATATAATATTTTATGTTTTCAGTGAAGGTTTACATAACAGTTTAGGTTCTCATTCAACAATTTCTACACAAGTTGTTTCTACACAAACATTTCTACACAGATGTTTGTTGCATTTTTCACAATGCATAAACATTCTCATTATTTCCACTCTGGTTGTTCCATTTCCATTAATCTAGTTTCCCTGTGCCCTTACATCTTTATATTTGCTTCAAAGTCATGTTGACTGTTTTGTCTCATATAAGTGATTTTGTAAAGGAGCACAGTACTTATGAGTGATATTCATTATTTTTTGAGCCAATTTGTTATTAAGCTATAAAGTAACCTTAGGGGTAAGTTTTGGTACAAGGTTTGAATGTCTCAGGACCTCAGGGACTCCTCCAATCACAACTGGTCCAGTAAGTCTGTTTGTTGTTGTTATTGCTTGAGGTTCTGTTCCATATTTTCCTCCCATTCTATCAGAGCCCATCTATTGTGGCCCTGATTGGAATGGTCAGTAGTGGCAGCTGGGCACCATCTACTTCTTCTGGTCTCAGAATAGAGCAGGTCATGCTTCAGGTAGACTATTCTCTTACAGAATAGTTTCTTCTTTGAATCTTTGGTTTCCTTCTTTCTCTTTTGCTCCAGACAAGTAGAGGCCAATAGTTATATCTTACATGGCCACTTGGAAACTTTTAAAACTAGGATGTAGAACATAACTTCATGAACTTTATGAATATTATTCCAATTAATCAAGATATTCTGTGAGACTGTGATGCTAATAGCTCAAACCCAGAAATCCAATCCCACGAGGTGTTTGGTTACATCTAAGAAGGATCCATAACTGTGCCCACTATGTACTTTGTTATATACAGGCAGTCTCTGACTTATAATGTATTCAGGTTACAATGAATCACACTTACAAGCATCTGTTTTTTTTTTTTTTTTTTTACATCTTCTTGTTAGTAATATGTAATACATACAATGTTACAGCATATAATTTGCTGATGTTATCATTCTCAGATGTTCATTTGTAGACGTTCAATTTTGCGATTTACTGTTCAAAATCCTGCTATATAGATTTAGTTTTCTAAACTAAATCAGAGTCTTCAGTTGTTTGAAAATGTGGCCCCAAACACTAATTGCATTATTAAAGTCAATAGACAGATTCAGGAAGCAGTGAGATGTTACAACACAATACATAAAGAAGAATATCATACAGCCAACTCTAACTAATTTTCTGAGTAAAAATGCCATCCCATTCCCAGGGACAATCCAGATGATCTGGAACCTTCCACAAGTAAAGTTATTACCATAACTGACAAAATGCCAATGTTGCCCAAGTCCTCTTCCTAAATGGAGTAAATTTTTATGATGTGTGAATTTTTATGTATGTATGTGCACATTAAAATATATACATAAAAATAAAATTTTATGTACTGTTTCCAACCCCTAAAGAAAAATAAAGATTGGATTTATAAAGATACTGATAAGGAAAGGCAATAATAATGAAAATTGAAAAAATAATGAAGTGTTTGACTTACATCAGAATCAATTTACAATTAACTCCTTAGAATGGAACCCAGTCTTAAATTGGGGACTACCTATATATAAATATATGTTTATACAATCATATACATTCATATATGTATGACTACACCTATACACACACATACACATATGTACCTCTACACATATATGTCACTTTGAGGATTAAGGTGATGCTGACCTATTCCATGTATTTTCCATCACCTCAAATGCATTTGAGAGCTGGACAATGAATAAGGAAGATAAAAGAATGATTGATGACTTTGAATTATGGTGTTGGCAAAGAATATTGAATATACCATAGACTGCCAGGAGAATAAACTAATCTGTCTTGGAAATAGCTAGGATTCTCCTTAGAAGCTAGGATGGTGAGACTTTGTTTCACACACTTTGGTCATGCTATCAGGAGAGACCACTCTCTGGAAAAGGACATCATGCTTGATAAAGTAGAGGGTGATCAGGAAAGAAAAAGACCCTCAATGAGATGGAATGACACAGTGACTGCAACAATGGGCCCAAACATAGAAACGATTGTGAGCATGATGCAGAACCAGGCAGTGTTTTGTTCTGTTGTACACAGGGTCACTATGAGTCAGAACTAACTCAAGGACACCTAACCACAACTTACACATATATACCTACATATATACCAACACACATTTTTTGCTGTTGTCTCAAAATTATATACACCATAACAATTACCAACAACTCGTTTTTCTTGTGTACTTCTAAGTAACATTGTTTACCTTCACCAAACTGTGTGCAATTCACCCTCATTTTGTGTTACCTTTCCTTCATCAAAAAATAACAAGTGCCTACTATCTAAATTGGATTATACCTCAATATAAAGAAAACAAAAATTCTCACAACTGGTCCAATAAACACCTTCACAAAAAATAGAGAAAAGATTGAAGTTGTCAAGGACTTCATAGTACTTAGTTCTACAATCAACACCAATGGAAGCAGCAGTCAAGACATCAGACAATGTATTGCATTGGGCAAATCTGCTGCAAAGGACTTCTTTCAACTGATGTGGAGCAAAGATGTCTTCTTGAATACTAAGGTGTACCTAACCCAAGCCATGGTATTTTTCAGTAGCCTTTTATGCATGTGATAGCTGGACAATGAATACGGAAGACCAAAGAAGAGTTGATATTTTTGAGTTATGATGTTGGCAAAGAATGCTAAAAGTACCATGGTCTGCTAAAAGGACTAACAAATCTGTCCTGGAAGAAGTGCAGCTGGAATGCTCCCTGGGAATGAGAATGGCCAGACTTCATCTCACCTACTTTGGTCATGTTGTCAGAAGGAACCATTCCCTGGAGAAGAATATCATGCTTGCTAAGTGGAGGGTCAACTAAGAAGGGGAAGGACTTCAAATAGATGGATTGACACAGTGGCTGCAACAATGGGCTCAGGTATAGCAAGGATCGTGAGGCTGGCACAGGACCAGACAATATTTCGTCTGCTGTGCATAGGGTTGCTATGAGTCGAAGATGATTTGACAGCACCTAACAAAAACAACCACACTATCTAAATAGTGAATCCACCTCTCCCTACCCCATCCCTGGTAACCACTAATGAACAAGTTTTGGTATATTTACTTGTTGATGTTATTTCATAAAAATGAGAACAGACAATATTTGATTTGTTTTACTTTGCTCGACATAATGTTCTCCAGGTTGATCCATGTTCCAAGATGCTTCATGAACTCATGTTCCTTTATTGATAAGTAATATTACGTTATATGTGTGTACAACATTTTATTTTCCGTTTTTTCATTGATGGGCAGTTAGGTTGTTTCCATCTTTTTGCTATCATGAATAGTGTTGCAATGAATTGTTATTGCTATTGTGAATAGTGCATATATATCTGTTCATGTTCCTTCTATTAGATCCCTAGTGTATAGACCTAGGAGTGAAATTGCTGGGTCATTTGGTGGCTATATTTCTAGTTTTTTGAGGAAACATCAGAGTATTTTCCACAATGATTGTACCGTTTTGCGCTCCCACCAGCAGTGGATGAGGGTTCCAATTATTCCACATCCTCTCTAATACTTGTATTTTCCTTTTTTTTATTTTTAATATTAACCACTCTGAGGGAGTGAAATGGCATCTCATTGTGGTTTTGATTTTCATTTCTCTGATGTCTAATGATGATTAGCATCTTTTCATGTGACTGTTGGCCATTTGAATACCCTCTTCAATAAACTCTCTGTTCATGTCCTTTGTCCAGTTTTTGATTGGGTTGTTTTTAGTTGCTATTGGTAAGTTGAAGAAATATTCTAAAGATGTTAGACCTTTATCAGTTAAACCATTGCCAAAGATTTTTCCCCAGTATGTAAGTTGTCTCTCTCTCTCTCTTTTTTTATAAAGTCTTTTGATGAATTTAAGTATTTAACTTTTATGGGGTGTCAGTTACCTGTTTTGTTTTCAGTTATTTATGCATTCATTGTTGTGTTTGATAATATACCATTGAAAAAATTAGGTTTGCTCCTATATAAGAATTTTATGTTTTTTATTTAGCATTGAGATCCTTGTTCCATTTTGAATTCATTATTTTCTATGACATGAAGTATGGATAATGTTTCATTTTTCTGCATGTGGAAATCCAGTGTTGCCAGCATCATTTGTTGAAGTCATTGTTCCTTCCTCATTGAATGGGTTGGACATCCTTGTCAAAAATCTATCGACCATAGATGTTTGGATTTATTTCTGGATTTTCAACTCTACTCTCCTTGTTGTTGTTGTTGTTATGCACCGTGTATCTCTAATTAATCCAGTACCAGGCTGTTTTGAATACTGTAGTTGTATAATAGGTTTGGAAATCAGGAAGTATGAGACCTCCTACTTTGTTCTTCTTCAAAATTGCTTTAGCTATTCAAGGTCTCTTCTCAAGTAAAATTGAGGATTAATTCTTTCATTTCTGTAAATAATGCTGTTGGAATTTTTATTGCATTGTATCTCTAGATTACTTTGGCAGTATTGTCATCTTAACTATATTAACTTTTCCAATCCATGCACATGGAACATGTGCACATGGAACATCTTTCCATCTAGTTAGGTCTTCTTAAGCGTCTTTCAGTAATGTTTTATAATTCTTATTGTATAAGTCTTTTACATCTGTGAGTAAACTTATTCCTAGATATTTTATTTTCTTAGATGTTATTGTATATGGAGTTGTTTTCTTAAACTCCTTTTCACATTTCTCATTGCTGTTGTATAAACACCCAATATACTTTTTTGTGTTTTTCTTATATCTTGCAACATTGCTAAATTCCTCTGCTAGTTCTAGAATATTTTTAATAGCTTATTTGGGATTTTCTGTATATTGGACCACAGTATCTGTAAATAGGGGTAATTTTACCTCTTCTTTTCTAATTTGTATACATTTTACTGCTTTTTCTTGCCTTATTATTCTGGCTAAGACTTGCAGTATGATATTGAATAGAATGGTGAGAATGGGCATCCTATCTGAGATCCTGTTTTAAAGGAGAAAGTTCTCAGTCTTTCACCAATGATTATAATGTTGGCTGTTAGTTTTTCATAAATGTCCTTATTCATGTTGAGGAACATTCCTTTCATTTCTAACTGGTCAAGAGTTTCTATCAAAAAAGTTTCTAGATTTTATCTAATGCCTTTTCTGGATCAATTGATATGATCATGTGGTTCTTTTCTTTTGTTCTATCAATTTGGTATATTACATTCATTGATTTTCTAATGTTGAAACAACCTTGCATTCCTGCCACATTCTTAGCTTTTGAATCCAATTTTATTCTATCTCCTGTTTTTAAATTCCATGTCACCTCCCTGTTTTTCAACTAATGGGCTAATGCTATCCAGTTCATATTACAGTTATGGCCAGACCTCATTGTTGTTATTAATTGCTGCTGAATTGGCTCTGACTCATGGTGACTTCATTATAATTGAACAAAACATTGTCCAGTCCTATATTATCTTCATGGATCTTGGTATGTTTGAGTCCATTGTTGCCGTTATTGTGACAATCAGACCTGACTTCTCATAATTTAGAATGGGAATTCAAATCCTATGTTTTCTTCCCCACTCCATCCATATCCCAGCCCTCTACCCGCCCCCCCCTTCCCTGACTTTTTCAGTTGGATCAAATAGGCTTAATGGTTTTGAGGACATGAACTATGGCTTTAGAGTCAACTGAAAAATTATCAATTGCCCAGTTTCAACAAATTTGAAAGTCAGAAAATATGAATGAAAAATTTTCATACTATTTCATGCAGCCACCATCTCTAATTATTTAATTAAGCAAGTTGTCATTACAGCTTTATCTCCCACCAAAATTGAAAAATGAAAAAAAATAGGTTCAGCAATTCAATTAACCAACATTTTCTGTGGACTTATTTCATCCCAGACATCTCATTAAAGGTTTTGAACTCAATAATAATATGAAGAGAAATGGAACAGATTTTTATTTTTAACGTTATAGGCAGTCCCTTTGCTCTATGGGTGCAACAAGCACTCATATTTGAAATATCCATTCAGTGAACTTTTGCAAAAATAAAGATGAGGAGGTTGGGGGTGGCACTGTGCTCTCAGCACATTTTAAAAGCTAGAAGCCTACCTGTATGGTGAGTGGGCAAAACAGTCATTGGATGAGGTGACCCTTGGAATGTACAGGGTGGATGGGAGCATCAGTTTACACACCAAATTCATCTTCCATTCAGTAGTTCATGCACGTTTTGTTTTGTGATATTGATTTTATCCCCATGTAAGATATTACATGTCAGATGTAATATCTTTATTTTCACTTCCTCCTTTTGGTTACATTTTCCCTGTGTCTCTCTTGGGTATGCATTCCTGTCCTCTAAGCTTTCTCCTGCACAAATGCTGCCCTTCTTGATCTCTCATGGTTGATTTTTCTAAAGAATGCTCCTATCTGGTGTAATTGTTCACCTTTTAGGCCTGTCTATTATTTGGCTGGGAGCTCTGGTAGCATAGTGCCTAAGGCACTTGACTGCTAACCAGAAGGCTGGTGGTTCGAACCCACCAGCCACTCCTTGGAAGGAAAATGGGGCAATCTACATCCATAGTGATACTGCCTCGGAAACCCAAGGAGCGGTCACTATGAGTCAGGGCAGACTTGACGGCACATAACAACAACAACAACAACATTATTTGCATGAAAGTTAAGCCACAGGAGTGAGTTCAACTCTAGGCCTGAAGAGTAACCAGAGACCACAGTCTCTGGGGTTTCACTGGTTTCTATCAGAGCGGTAAGCCTAGTCATTTTTATGTTTTTGAGTTTTGTTCCACATTTTTCTCCCACTCTATCCAGGATTTCCAATTTTGACACTTTCCAAGTGGTTGGCAGTGGTAACTGGGCTCCATCTAATTCTGATTTCATGGTTGTGTAGGCTGAGGTTCCCACGGTGCACTAGTCCCTTGGACTAATTGTTTCCCTGCATCTTTGAAATTTTTTTCATTCTTCTTAGCTCCAGATGATGAGAGACAAATTGTTGCATCTTAGATAGCCATTCACAAGTTTTTAAGACCCCCGTCTCTGCTCACCAAAATAGGATGTAGAACAATGGTTTTACGGGCCATGTTATGCCAATTGAGCTTGATGTCCCCTGTGACCATGGTCCCAAGTTTGCATCCCCAGTGACACCGTCCCTCAAGGTGTTTGACTGTGGTTAAGAGGTTATCATAACTTTGCCCCCATTGTTGCTGTTGTTGTTATGTGCTGTCGAGTTGGACCCAACTCATAGCGACCCATCCTTGGGTTTCCGAGGCAGTATCGCTACAGAAGTAGATTACCCAACATTTCTTCTGAGGTTTGAACCGCCAGCCTTCTGCTTAGCAGTCAAGTGCCTGAGGCACTATGATACCAGAGCTTTGTTATATACATGGACATTTTTTTAGCACAGGTGAATATATATGTAGAAATATCATCTGCCAAACTTACGTATGATGATGAGTATATTCCATTTAGCTTACCTATACCTGATAATCTTGCCTGCCTACCTATGTATCCACCCATAGATGAATGTTTGTTATTACTGATAATTCAGTATTGTGTATGTACAACTTACCTTTGTTGTCTCCAGCTCTTGTGCACATCTCTGTGTATCCCTTTTCTTCAGTGTTATTAAGTTGGTTACTTCTTTTGTTATATTTCCTTTTCCTTCCCCCAAATCAATGTGTGTCTCTTACCTAGCTAGCAATTTTCCCTCTTGAGGGACAGTTTTTCTGGATTTGTAATTCTTGGTTGGCAAGTTTTTTCCTTCAAGGTTTTGTGTATGGCATCCCATTGCCTCCATGTCTGTGTGATTTCTGCTGAGAAATCAGAGCTTGGACTTTTTACTTATCCTTTGTAGGTAACATGTTGTTTTTCCCATGCTGCTCTCATGATTCTTTCTTTGTCTTTCATTTTGGAAAGTTTAATTATGATGTGTCTTGGTGACTTTCTCTTGGGGTTGATCCTGTGTGGGGCTTGCTGAGTTTTTTGAATGGATATCTTTTCATCTTTCATGATATTGGGGAAGCAAGTCTTTCACAATTTTCTCTGTGGGTTTTTATTTTATTTTATTTATTTATTTTTGCCTACCCTCGTTCTGGAACTCCAATCAGATGCATGTTATTTCTTTGATATAATCCCATATAACTCTTAGGTATTCTCCATTTTTCTTCGTTCTTTTTTCTGATTTTTTTCTCATACAAGCTGGTATCAAGGTATTTGTCTTGTAGCATTCTTTAGCCAATTTGATTCTACTCTTTTGTCCTTACAACATGTTATCTATCTCCATAATTTTAGTGTTAATCTTCAGGGTTTCTAATTTCTGTTTCAGTATGATTTCTAATTCTCTATTTATTTTTGTCATTTTGCCCTTGTATTGTCTTCCTGAATTTTTTAAGGGTATTATCTTTTTCCATGCTTTTGCTTATGTTTCCCTTGAACTCTTGGAAAGTCATATATATAAATTCCTTATCAGGTAGTCGTATTACCTGTTCTTCCTTGGGGAGATTTCCTAGTTCTTTATTTTGGTCACTTGCTTCTGTTATCTAGTCCTGTTTCTTTGTTTGAACTGAAGTTGTCTATTTTCTCTGAGATTTTTTGAAGTTATTTTTTTTGTTGATTATGTGTTGGCTTGTTTCACTCCACATTTTTTTGTTTTCCTTTATTTTGATATGTCTGGTTGTATGGGTCAGGTGTGCTTCCTTGGTTGTCAGCTTGGTAGCACTGGGATGTTCCCGGCTTTCTGTGAGTTGGTTGACTAACTGGTGGGAATATGGGCATGGGTCTTTGTTTGTTGTGAAGAGGAGATATGGGTAGGATGGGCAGGTATTGTCCACCATCTGTCATTGATTCAATTGTGCAGGACCTGTTGGTGCTGCTTACCTCTTATGTGAGGTGGCTGGTGCAGTAGATATGACTGACTAATGGAGAGTTATGTCCAAGTTAATGTACTCCTCTCATTGGATGGAGCCGAATTTAAAAAAAAAAAGAAAAAGAAGAGAAAATTTAAAAATAGAAGCAAAAAAAAGGGGGGTGGATGAGGAAAAGGTTGGTCAAAATAAGAGGAAGAAGGGGAAATGAACAAATAAAAAGGAAGACAAATTGCAGGGGGGAGTGAGAAAGGTAAGAAGAAAAAGAGAAGAAAAGCAAATGAGAAGGGACTTTTGTACTTACAGTCAGCTGGGACCAGGCAGTTGTGGCATTGTCACTGACCCACTGGAGCATGGCATATGTGAGTACTTCTGAGAGAGAAGGCCATAAGAACATGCCTCTTCCATTCAGTGTGAAAAAGATCTGTCAGTAACACAGAGACGAGAGGGCAAGCTGCAGCCCCTGGCTCTGTCTGCTTCAGGCATGTTGCCTACATAGGTGACTGGGCTGCTGTGGAGGCAGCCAGGGATCTAGGTGGGTGGGGGAGGGGTTTCTCTTGTCCCTGGGTTGGTGGGGGCAGGAAAAGTATTCACCCATAGTTGCCAAAACTCCCTGCTGTTGAATCAATCCCAACTCATAGCGAGCCCTCCTTGGGTTTCTGAGGCAGTATCTCTGCGGAAGTAGATTACCCAACCTTCCTTCTGAAGAGTGGCTGGTGAGTTTTAACCATCAGTCTTCTGGTTAGCAGTCAAATACCTTAGGCACTACACCACCAGAGCTCCCCTAGTTGCCAAGGAGGTATATATTTGTTAGAGCAGAGAATGAACTTCTCTAGCTGCAATTCATTGGTGTGGGTCTAGATCCCTTCTGGACACAAGCAGACATTTATCCAGCTCTTTCCCAGATTCAATAAAGTGAGAGACCACCCAGAATCTAGCTTCTCCAACCACCCAACACAGGCTTTTTTCTTCACATAGGTTCTCAGCCAAAACGAGTAGTGTTTACTAGTGTGAATTGTTTCTTTCATTCCCTTTCTCTGGCTCCCTCCTAGTTCCATGGCCTCTTGTGCCACTGGAAGTTTGACCTGTTTTCTTGCACTTTCCTTTCCCTGCTCCAGCATGTATTCTGCTCATCTGGAATTCCTCAAGTCTGTCTACAGTGTGTCTCTATTGCCATGTGGACTCTGTTAAGTTGGTTTCTCCTTGTCCTGTATGATGATTCTGTGACTTAAAATGGCCACATTATGTCAAGTACTGGCCTTTTCCCTCTTCCCAGTCACTGTCTTGATTCCATCTGCTTTCTCAATGAGTGCTCAATCTAATTCTTTATCCTCTTGTTTGATGCTCAGAGTTCCAGGATTGTTATTTGTCTCTGTTTCACTCAGTTTTTCTGGGTCTCTGTTGCAGGGGGATTGGGCAGAGTGTATTAGCAGGATGCCATCTTTCCTCTACCTCCAGCAATATTTGATCTTGAGAGACTTTTTTCTCAAGCTCTTTCCCTCATATGCTATTAATTCAATATTATCCTCAAGCTTTCATAAAGTTTCTTTAAACTCCTTTTGTTAGTTGAGTTGTGATTCAAAGGCCAGATATGATGGTGAGACAAGGGACAAGGGGGCTACTGCCCTGGCATGGCCTCAACCAGGGCAGTGGCTCAGAGCCACAGCAATCGGGGCCCCAGGAGAAGGAGGGGCTGTCTTCTTGCATGCAGTACAGTGGGAATTTTGGATTATAGCTGTTTAATATTCTAAGGTTAAGTGACTCAAGGCCTTGGACCACCTGAGTTATATAGATGTGAATATCCCAAACTCCATTGACATACAATTGATTAGGACTCATAGGAACCCTATAGGACAAAGTAGAGCTGCCCCCATAGGATTTGGTTAATCTTTACAGAAGCAGACTACCACATCTTTCTCCCTATGGAATGGCTGGAGGGTTTGAACTATGAGTCTTTTCAGTTATCATCCTAACACTTAGCCACTGTAGAGTTTAAAAGTCCAGGCAAAGATATCTATACTCAACAGATAAAGCAGAGGACATTGTACCAGGTGCAGTGCTAAGCAAAGAAAAAGGCACATCTGGGCAAAGCTTCCTGGAGGAGGTAGTGTTAAGGAATCAGCCAATGATAGGCCAGGCAGTGAGAGGAGTGCACAAGGTCGGAGAATGTGAATAAGACACAGGGATGGGGCTAAAAGGTACAAGGAGTGAACAGTAGCTGCAGAAGACATGCAGGAGGCCCCATGGAAGTGGCAAGTGACCTGTTGTCTACTACTCAGTTTTCATGTTTACCCATCTCTTCCTAT
This sequence comes from Orycteropus afer afer, assembly GCF_000298275.1. Lineage (NCBI taxonomy): Eukaryota > Metazoa > Chordata > Mammalia > Tubulidentata > Orycteropodidae > Orycteropus > Orycteropus afer. Next base: position 13,793,868 of record NW_006921637.1, on the reverse strand, counting down.
AGGAGCCGGGGTTGGCTGCTAACTGAAAATTTGGAGGTTCAGTCCAAACCTCAGAAGAAAGTGCTGCCAATCTACCTCCAAAGAACCAGCCATTGAAAACCTTGTGGAGTAGAGTTCTGTTCTGTACATGGGGTGCTCAGGAGTCAGAATGGACTTCATGGTAATTGGTTTTATTTTATTTTTGTTTTGTTTTCTATGATTTCTCATGCTGCAGATGCTGGGCATGGAAGTGAAACCCGAATCTATCAAATCCATGGCAAAAGTGCAGCTGAGTAAGAAGTTGAATGATAAAAAGACCATAATACTTAGGCTGCAAAGAGTTTCTGGAAGAATGTGAGGACTCATCTGTTCCTCTAGCCCTTGGCTACAATGACCACATCAGATCTGCCCTGAGACTCTGGCTTAGTTCCCCCACAGTGTGGGGAATGCAGGCTACTATCATTGCAAGGCCATCAGCTCTTTCCTGCCTGCAATTTGATATTCTTCCCCACTCCCACTCAGTTGGTCAGGGATTCCCACATGTTACACTCCTGAAGAGAATCCCCAGGATGCCTCCAAGTACATCAGTTTTATACGCAGCTGGCCCAACTCTGACTAACTTGCTAACTCAGGATTAAAGCCTTGCAGCCAAAGACATAATTTGCTCAGCTGTGACATTTCTGGTGTGGTTCAGAGGGCCCTGCTGCTTTGTGGCCTACCACCCACATTTCTAAGTTGCTCTTTCTCTAATCGATAAATGATTACCAAATGCTAAAGTCATTTATATTCTTACTGCTTTCTTGAAGGACTAATTCTCTCATTCTCCATGCCATACTGAGACAACTTTAAAAGAGAGGACAGTGAAACACATCTCAGTGTTTTGCTTTGAAAGAAAATGGCAATGGAAGTCCTTAAAACTGTCAATTATTTCCATGCAGCAATGGGGAGACAAGAGTCTCTGATTCTCCCATTAGCTATGCCAGAAATTACTGTTCTCATTTTGGACTGGTCAACTCATTTTCTTTGAGCTAATTTTCCCTGTCATAAAATGGAGATAACAAATTCTCCATTGTATAAAATTAAAGATAATAATTAGTTCTCAACCTATCTTTCCCTAAAAGGATGTTAAAATCTAAACTTTGGTAAATCTACCCCCAATATTAGAGCCATTTTCTGACAGTTTAATTCTGACAAATCTATTATTACTCTGCTAGCCAACCTGGCCTAAATCCCAGTGCCATCTTTGACTCTCCCCATCTCTTATTATCCACATTCAGTCAGCCTTCAAGTTCTGTGAACTTTTCTTCTGCACAACCTTCTCTGTCACCTATTCCCCTCTCAGCATCACTAGCTATTCTCAATTCCTTGTCTACTCACACTTGTGGTATTGTATTAGCTTCTGAACCTGTGGCCTTGTTTATTGTTTCTCTCTTCCAGCCACTCTGTGAGCTACTGTCAGAATCATTTTCCAGAAATGCCTTTCTCTCAGATCATCTTCCATGCCAACATTTCTCAGTGGGGGCAGTTTTGCCCATTAAACGGACAATTGGTAGTGTTTGTAGTTATTTTTATTTGTCAAAATTGGGAACTAGGGGAGAGATGCTACTGGCATCTAGTGAGTGAAGGCCAGAGATGATATTGAACATCGTATAATGCACAGGACTACCCCACAACGAAGAATTATCCTCCTCAAATCTCAGTAGTGCTGAGGCTGAGAAATCCTGCTTTACAATTCTGCTTTTCAGTGGCTTCCTAGCATCTACTGAAAAAAAAAGTCCAAATTTATCCTGGAACTCAAGACCCCACGTAATCAGATTTCTACCCATGTCTCCAATATTGTCTTACTTTACCTTTTAACATCCACCTCCATAAACATGTCTTCATAAATCTTAAGACACTTAAGAGACACGGGTTATCTCAAAGAGAGTTTCCCCTCTTGTGAGAACATTTAGCAATTTCTACCACCTGTGCCTGCCACCTGGAACAAATCACGGTATTCCTTCAGCTTGCTAGTTGTGCATAGTTTCCACATGTGATGTCTTACCTCCTTAGGGATAGGAACACTAAGGATACCCCAGAGGTTTAACACACAGTGGCAGCACAATTCATCTTTGTTGTTGTTGTTGTTGTTGTTATGTGCCGTCGAGTCGACCCCGACTCATAGCAACCCCTCCTTGGGTTTCTGAGGCAGTATCACTACGGAAGTAGGATTGCCCAACCTTCCTTCCAAGGAGTGGCTGGTGGGTTTGAACCACCAGCCTTCTGGTTAGCAGTCAAGTGCTTTAGCCACTATTCATCTTAGGGAATGCTTAAGAAGATGCTCCTGGAAAGAGGAGTGACTCTTCGGAAAAACATGCACTTTGAGTCCAAGGCACTAAGCTCAAGAGCTCAAGTGCTCCTAGCAGCAGTTAGTCTGCTCTGGGACTGCAGAAATCTGCAGATTCTGGGCACACTTAAGGACACATCACATGGTCTCTGTATATCTGGTTCCAAATCATCCACTCTTTCCCTGGCATGCCTCCTTTCTACATTTCGTAGAATGATAGACTAGAGAGTAACCCATGTCAATTCTTTGTTTTACTCATATGCCTGGAGCTCTTTGAACTAGAGAGAAGTGGAGTCATTTTAACCCAATGTCTTACCCTAGGACAACATCATCATCATCATTAAAATATCACTGTCTTTACAAGAATCATTAATCAAATCTTTCACTGTTTTATTGATTTTGGATGCAAGTAACAGAAAATCTTACTTATAATGGCTTAAGAAAATGCAGATTTATTTTTCCAAATAACAAGTCTGGAGATAGGTAGCTAACAGCACTTGTAGAATTGCTTAACAATGCTAGGACCAGAAAGAATCTCTGCGATTAGCCTAATCCTTCTACTCATGGTGGCAAGATGACTGCTAATGAAAAGCTACAAATATCCATTTTTAGCAGGAAGCAAATGGCTTTCCCAGAATATCACCAGAACAATTCTACATCAATGTTACTGGCCAACATTATATCCCATGGCAATTACAGGCTATTTACTAGAGATGGGCAAAAGAGAAAGGTGCAGAAAGGATGCTGGATACCAGTGTACGGTATTTGCCATAGCATGCCTAAAAGTAGGTAAGACCTTGCCAACAGATTCAAAACCATAGAACCAAATTAAGTCCTGTGGTTCATTTAAAATGCAGAATCCCAATTTGTACTTCATTTGTTTGTAAGTTGGTTTGCCAGAAGATTGATAAATAAGAAAAAGAAAGAAAGAAAGAAAAAAGGGAGAAAGGAAGGAAAGAAGGGAGTGGGGGAGGGAGGAGAGAGAGAAATAAAGACAAAAAGAGAGAGAGAAAGGAAGAGAGGGGAGGGAAAGGAAAAGGAAATAACCTTAGATATTCTAATAACATTTCAAAGGTTGTTTTCATCAAGCTGTGAGGACATACATGAGTAACTTTTCTTTTCTAAGGTAGACTACTTGCTTGTCAAGCAAACCATAATATTTGTACAGATCAGTAAGGCCTTTCTCCCCTGTGGAGAGTAGAAGAGAGGATGGAAAGGGAGGGGAGGGAGAAGGAGGGGAGACAGGTGGTAAGATAAGCCTAAGCCAAAACTACCCAGCTAAGCTTCTCCCTGATTCTTGATGCTCAGAACGTAGATGAGATAATAAATCATCTGCCACTCCTCCTACTCTATTTTCTGGTTTTTGTTGTTGCTCTTTTGGTTTACATCATACAAGTAATACAGCACAAATTCCTAGAAATAGAATGACTCATCAAAATCCAAATAAGAAAAAATAGGAAACTTGAAATTCTTTATCAAAGAATCTAAATTTGCAATAAGGAATTTTCTAGGAAGAAAACTCCATGTCTAGATAGTTTGACCACTGAAGTATTCCAAATGTTTAAGAAAGAAATACAAGGAATCTTCCACACATTCTTCCAGAAGATATATAAACAGGAAACGCCTATTAATACATTTTATAAGGCAAGCTTTATCTTTCTACCACTCTGACAAGCACATTACAAGAAAAGAAAATAACAGAACAATATCACTTTTGCACATAATTTCAAAATTCCTAAACTAAATATTAGCAAATCTGATAATATATGAAAACAATGATACACCAAGACCAAATTAGATTTACTCTAGGAATGCAAGTTTGCTTAACATTTGAACATTAGTCAAATTCAATTCAACGCATTAACACTTTTATAGTAGCTAGCCTTAAAAATAGTCACTAGTCTTCCAGCCAAGCAGTAGACAGGCATACTAGTTGAGCATTTACCTGAGGTAGACACACTCCTTGAAGAGAACAAGCAAGAGAGAAAGAAGGGCTGCTCAGGCACAGGGAGACAGCTCATGGGTTAGGAGTACATGGAGGGATGGTCACAGGGAGGAAGCAGTACCTATTGGGAGGAAATGGGAGAGGAGATGTTGCATTGTGCTAAATTGTGGTGAATGTCATGAGACAAAGTGTATGTGATCTGCTGTATGGTAAGTGTATTTGCTCTGTAAATTTTCACCCAAATCACAATAAAAAAATATATATGAAGTTAAACATTCATTAAAAAAAAAAAAAAAAATAGCCACTAGTAATCCCCACATCCTCGTACCACATGCATATGTTTTACCAGGGTTGGCCTGCATGACCAATATCATAAAGCAGAAGTGACAGCAAGTCACTTCTGATATTGTATTATTTAAGTCTGTGGCTTCCATCTTGGACACTGTCTCTGTCCTTCACATTGTCACTCTTATTCTTTGTTTCTCATGTCTCTTCCACTAGGAGAAGCAAGCTACCATGCTTGAGAAGTCTTATGAAGAGGTCTATGTGGCAAAGAACAGAAGCCTCCAGCCAACAGCAATAAACTAAGAACTTCCAACACCTTGTGCATAAGCTTGGAAGTGGATTCTTGAGTCTTGAGATGACTGCAGTCCTGGCCAATGGCAAGAATGCAACCTCATTCAGAAACCCTGAGCAAGAACCCCTCAAGCCAAGCTACTCCTAGATTCTCATCACTCAGAAACTGTGTGAGATAATAGTTCTTGTTTTAAGATGCTAAATATTGAAGTCATTTGATATGCAACAATAGATAACAATAATACAACTATAAAAGGGAAAAAGCAGGTGATAATATCACTACAAAAAGTATATGATAATATTTAATACCTACTGTTAATTTTTTTTATTTTAAGAGTTTGTTTTACATTCAACAGTATGTGTACATTTAGCTTCACCCAACCCTAGGAAGGTTGGGCAATCTATTTCTGTAGTGATACTGCCTCAGAAACCCAAGGAGGGGTCGCTATGAGTCGGGTCCAACTCGATGGCACATAACAACAACAACCTTAACCCAGTCTCCTCCCCTCCCTGCCCCATAACCCTCTCCCCCTGTACACCTCATAGTTATACACTCCTGTGTGTCCTGCATTTCCTCCATGTGAATGTTGCCCCTATTGTGCCCCATGGTCGATTACTCCAAGGAATGCATTTCCATAGAGTATGTGGGTGCATCACCCTGGGTTGAGTGGTCTGCATGTACATCTTGTTTATTATTGGGCTGAGAGCCAGCCCTGGGAGTGGACTTTATTCCATGCCCAGAATGTTTACCAGGACCATATTATTGAGGATTTCACAAGACTCCATCCAACCAGTAATACTGGTCATTATTGAGTTTGGGATTTTGTTCCACATTTTTCCTCCACTCTATCCAGGATCTCCAGATTTGATCCTTTCCTGAGTTATTGGCATTGGTAGCCAGGCACCATCTAGTTCTTCTGGTCTCGAGCCATCTAATTCTTCTGGTCTTGAGGGCCATCCTGTCCTAGGGCTGATTGCTTCTAAATGCTCTTTTTTTTTTTTTTTTTTCCCCACTCTTCTTGGCTTCCAACAATATGATATAATTAGCTTCATCTTAGCCACTTGAAAGCTTTTAAGGCTCCAGTTGCTACTCACCAATGTAGGATGAGGAATAAGGCTTCTATGTATTTTGCTATGCCAATTGAGTCTGGTGTACCCCAGTACAATGGTCCTGAGACAGTAGATCCATTGGATCTCTTTCCCACAGTGGCTGGATGTCTGTGAGGGATTACTCTGTGTCTGTCTTCTATTGTTTCTGTAAGGATTGCAGGTATTTTTGTGTGACTGGTATCTGTGCAAGATTATCCATCGCAGAATCTAACCTTGGTCTAGAGTATACTCCAGTTCACTGATCCCCATCTGATCCTCTCAGGTGTTTATGTGTTTATCTGTAGCCTGGTGTTTGGTGTTCATGGTAATGCAGTATTTTGGGCCCACTGTTGGTATTAGCATCTGTCATCTATCTCCTATGTGCACAATTCACTGTCCTACCTTTTCCTAATGTTATCATGGTGGTCACAGACTCTTTCCACACATCCCTCCCCTTACCCACCTCAGCATGTGGGCCCCAACTAGTGCAGAATTAATCCCTCCCCTTCACTCCCCACCCTGGTAACCTACACAGTGAGTTCCCTTTTGCAAGCAAACCTTTCTTTGTCTTTTTACCATAATGGGCTTAAACAGTACTTGTTCTTCTGCGAATGACTTATTTCACTCAGCATAATGTCCTCCAGGCTCATCCACATTGTGAGATGATTCATGTATCCTTCATTGTTCTTTAACATAGCATAGTATTCCATTGTGTGTGTGTACCATAATTTGGTTATCCAGTCATCCATTGATGGGTATTTAAGTTGTTTCCATCTTGTTGCTATAGTGAATTTTGCTGCAATGACCATAGGTGTGCATATGTCTGTGCACTATCTCTCACCTCTTTAGGATATATTTCTAGTAATGGAATTGCTGGGTCAAAAGGTATTTCTATTTTCAGTTTTTTAAGGAAACGCCATAGTGTATTTCTACAATGGTTGTGCCATTTTATAATCCCAACAGCAATACACAAGAATTCCAATCTCTCCGCAACCTTACCAACATTTGTTATTTTCTGTCCTGTTGAACTTTGCTATTATTACTGGGATGAGATGATATCTCATTGTTGCTTTGATTTGCATCTCTCTAATAGGAGTTCTGGTAGTGTAGTGCCTAAGGCACTTGACTGCTAACCAGAAGGCTGGCAGTTCAAACCCACCAGCCACTCCTCGGAAGGAAAGTTGAGCAATCTATTTCTGTAGTGATACTGCCTCAGAAACCCAAGGATGGATCACTATGCAATCTAATGTTCACAAGCAATTTCTCATGTGTTTGTTGGCCGTCAGTATATCATCTTTGATGAAGTGTCTGTTTAAGGCTTTCGCCCATTTATGAATTGGGTTAAACAACTCTTTTTGAGCTGAGGTGTTGAAGTTTTCTATAGATTTTGGAGAGAAATCCTTTATCAGACATGTCATAGGCAAATACTTTCTCCCAATCTGTGGGTTCTCTTTTTACCCTTTTGACAAAGTCTTTCAATGTGAATAAGAATTTAATTTTTAAAAGGTCTCAGTCATCTATCTTCTCTTCTACTTCTTGTGCATTCTGGGTTATGCTTGATAGTCTATTTATGCCATAAATTAGGCCCCCCAGATTTGCCCCTATTTTATCTTTGATGAATTTTATAGTTTGGGGTTTTACATTTAAGTCTTTGATCCAGCTTGAGTTGCTTTTGTGTATGGGGTGAGGTATGGGTCTTGCTTCATTTTTCTGCAAGTGGATATCCTGTTTTGCCAGCAACATTTGTTAAAGAGGCTATCTCTTCCCCCATTTAATGTGCTTTGGATCTTTGTCAAAATCACCTGTCTATAGATGGATGGGTCTATTTCTGGACTTTCAATTCTGTTCCTTTGGTTTATCTGTCTATCATTGTACTAATTCCATGCTGTTTTGACTACTGTGGTTGTATAGTAGGTTTTAAGATCTGAGAGTGTGAGACCTCTCAATTTGTTCTTCTTCAGAAGTGCTCTGCTTATCTGAGGTCTCTCCTTTCCATATGAAATTAGTAATTGTTTTTTCCATTAGTAATTGGTCCTTCAAAAGTTTTCTTGGTATCTGGATTGGGATTACATTAAACGTGTAGATTGCTTTAGGTAGTATTGACATTTTCACAATAGTCAGTCTACCTATCCATGAACAAGGTAGGTTCTTCCATTTATGTAGTGCCCTTGTTGTCTCTCGTAGTAATGTTTTATAGTTTTCTTTATATAGGTCTTTTGTGTCTCTGGTAAGCTTTATTCCTAGATATTTTATCATTTTAGTAACTATAGTAAATGGTATTGTTTCCCTTATTTCTTTATCAGTGGACTCTTTGTTGATATAGAGGAATCCAACTGATTTTTGTATGTTGACCTTGTATCCTGCCACTTTGCTGAACTGCTCTATTAGTTTCAGTAATGATTTTGTTGAGTCTCTTGGGTTTTCTAGGTATAGGATCATATCATCCACAAATAGAGATAGTTTTACTTACTCTTTGCCAATTTGTATGCCTTTTATTTCTCTTTCTTGCCTTATTGCCCTGGCCAGAACTTCCAATAAAATGTTAAATAGGAGTGGTGATAGAGGGCATCACTGCCCAGTTCCTGTTCATAAGTGGAATGCTTTGAGTCTTTCTCCATTAATAATGATGTTAGCTGCTGGATTAGGTTATATGCCTTTTATTATATTGAGGAATTTCCCTTCTATCCCTGTTTTGCTGAGAGTTCTGAACAGGAACGGTGTTGGATTTTATCAAATGCCTTTTTCACATCGATTGATATAATCATATAGTTCTTTTGTTTTGTTTATGTGGTGGATTACATTGATTATTTTTCTAATGTTGAACCACCGTTGCATAACTGGTATGAATCTCACATGGTCAGGATGTATTCTTTTTTTGATAGGTTGTTGGCTAAGATTTTGTTAAAGATTTTTGCATATATGTTCATGAGGAATATTGGTCTGTGGTTTTCCTTTCTAGTAGTGTCTTTCCCTGGTTTTGGTATTAGTGTTATGCTTGCTTCATAAAATGAGTTTGGGAGTATTCCATCTTTTTCTATGCTCTGGAATAGCTTGAGTAGCATAGGTGTCAACTCTTCTCTGAATATTTGGTAAAATTCTCCAGTGAAGCCATCAGGGCCAGGACTTTCCTTTGTGGGAAGTTTTTTTCATGACCTGTTCAATTTCTTCTTTTTTTATAGGTCTGTTCAAGTTTTCTGTCTCTGAGTGGGATAGTTTAGATAAGTCTTGTGATTCTAGAAACTTGTCCATCTCTTCTAGGTTCTCAAATCTTTTGGAGTACAGTTTTTCATAATATTCTGTCAGTATCTTTTTTATTTCAGTTGGTTCTGTTGTGGTGACACCCTTTTCATTTACTATTCTTGTAATTTGCATCTACTCTTTCTTTTCTTTTGTTAGGTTTGCCAATGGTTTATCGATTTTGTTAATCTTTTCGAAGAACCAACTTTTTGTTTTGTTGATTTTCTCTATTTTTTGTTTGTTTGTTTTCTGTTTCATTTATTTCTGCTCTGATTTTTATTATTTCCTTACTTCTAGATACTGTAGGATTCTTTTGTTTGTTCCTTTTCTTGTTGTTGGAGTTGATAAATTAGAGTGTTGATTTTATTTCTTTCCTCTTTTTTGATATATGCATTTATTGCTATAAACTGACGTCTGAGTACTGCTTTTGCTGTGTCCCATAGGTTTTGGTATGATGTATCTTCATTCTCATTTGTTTCTAGGAATTTTTTTATTTCAGTTTTTATTTGTTCTATTACCTAGTAGTTTTTGAGCAGTAAATTGTTCAGCTTCCACGTGTTTGTTTTTTCTTTGATCTTCTTTTTATTAATTTCTAATTTTTAGTGTTGTGGTCTGAGAAGATGCTTTGTAGTATTTCAATATTTTTTTAATTTATTAAAGTTTTTTTATGTCCTAACATATGATCTATCCTGGAGAATGACCCATGTGCACTGGAGAACAATGTGAAGTGTGTTTTTGTTGGGTGGAATACTGTATACATGTCTGTGAAGTTGAGTTGGTAGATTGTGTTGTTGAGTTCTTCTGTATTTTTGTTGAGTTTTTTCTATGATCTTTCCCTCCTTGAAAGTGATGTGTTAAAGTCTCCTACTACTATTGTAGAGTTGTCCCTTGTCCCTTTCAATTCAATTAATATTTGCTCCCTGTATTTTGGAGCACTTTCATTGGGTGCATAAATATTTATTGTCATAACATCTTGTCAATTGACCCTTTCAGCATCATACGGTGTCCTTCTTTGTCTCTTATGTTGTTTTTCATCTTTAAGTTTATTTTATCAGAAATTAATACTGCCACTCCTGTCTTTTTTTGATTACCATTGACTTGGTATATTTTTTTTCCACCCCTGAACTTTTAATTTGTTCTTTTCTTTATGTCTACAGTGGGTCTCTTGTAGGCTGCATAGTAATGGGTCTTGTTTTCTTATCCAGTTTGCCACTCTCTTTCTCTTGATTGGTCCATTTAATCCATTCACATTGAATGTAATTAGTGATAGGTATGAATTGATTGCTGTCATTTTATTGTGGTTTTTTTGTCATGTTGTTGGTGTTTCCTTGGTTCATATACTTTTTTGTGCTGAGTTCAATTTGTTGTCGAATGCTTCCTCTCTTTTCCTCTTTATTGTTGGTTTTGTGCTTATTAAACCCATAAATTTTCCTTTCCTTCTGGATTTGCTTAGGGAGATTGTTAATATTCTCTGTTGTTACCTTGGAGTGAATTCTTGCCTCTACATTTTTAGAACAGTGTATTCTGTGAAGACATTGTCCTGTTTTCCTCTCCATTTGAAGTTTGTACCTAGAAGTTTTATTCCCTCTAATAGGTTAGTTGCTGTTGTCTTGTGTTGATTGACTTCCTTGGATTTTAGTGTACAGTGTTTTATGGTCTTATTTTGAGTTTCTATTTCTGACTTGGTTTTAGTGTTGATGCCATGTATCCTGATTTTGTTGGTCTCTGTTGTGGGTTCTCTATTGGAAGGACTTCCTTAAGCATTTGTTGCAGGGTTGGTCTGGTTTTCACAATATCCCTTAATTTCTGTTTGTCTGAGAATGTCTTTATTTTGCCCTCATATTTGATGGATAATTTGGCTAGATATAGGATTCTCGGTTGTAAGTTCTTTTCCTTTGGTGTTTTATATATGCCATTCCATTGCCTTCTTGCCTGCATGGTTTCTGCTGAGTAATTGGAGCTCAGCCAAACTGTTTGACTATTTTAAGTAATATTTCTTTTGTCCTGGGAAGCTCTCAAAATTGTTTCTTTGTCTTTGGTTTTGGAGAGTTTGATTATGATATGCTTCAGTGTTTTTCTCTTGGGATCTATCCTATATGGGGTTCTATGAGCTTCTTGGACAAATATCTTTTCTTCCTTCACGATACGGAGGAAGTTTTCTGTTAGTAGGTATTCCACAATTTTTTCATTGTTTTTTTTCGCCTCTTCTTGTTCTGGAATTCCAATGAGGCATATGTTGTTTCTTTTCATGTTGTCCCATATAGCTCTTAGTTTCTCTTCATTTCTCTTAAATCTTTGTTCTGATTTTTCTTCATACAGTCTAGTATCCAGGGATTTTTCTTCTAGTTGGGAAATGCATTCTTTACTAGTTCTATCCTATTCTTTTGTGCTTCCACTGTATGGTGTAATTCTGTAATTTTGGTATTCATCTTCTGGATTTCTAACTGCTGTTTTTGTATGAGTTCTGATTGTGTGTTAATATTGTTATTTTGCTCTTGAATGATTTTCCTGAGTTCTTCCAGGGAACTGTCTGTGTTTTCCTTGCTTCTGTTTGGGGTTTCCTTGCGCTCTTGTAAAGCTCTATAAACATATCTTCTAAATTCCTATTAGATAGTTCTATTACCTCCTCTTCTTCCATGTTTAATGAGACCTTTGTTTGAGGTTTTACTTCTAATGCCTTGTCCTGTTTTTGTTGTTGTTGTTGTTTGATTTGAGATTGCTTGTTGTTTCCTAGACATTTTAAGATTGTCTTCAACTGTTGGTTATGTATTGATTTGTTTTGTCTTGGTTTTATAACTTATTATTTTGAAAAGGTGGAGCTGGTATTTTAATTTTTGGCTATTAGGTCAGGTGTGCTGGGTTGCTCTGCAGTTTTCTTTGTGATGATGGAATCACTGTGTGGAATGTGGATGCAGGTCTCTGTTTGTCATAAAGAGAGTTTAGGATTTGAGCCAGCAGGTATTATGGTGGCTGAATGTGGTTTTTCTATTGGATGAGTGAGGGTATAGGCCCAGAAAGTGGGAGGAGAAGAGAGAATGAAGAAAAGCTCCAAGGTGCCAGGAGCAGTTTCTAGGGCTTTGAGCAGCTGCTAATGATGATGTTGTACTGTTATTCACAGGCCCACAACTCACTTTCAGCAAAGACTCCATTATTAGGGTGCCGTCACTTTGGGCCAGGTTCAAACACATGCATAAACTCTGCTCTCGAGGCTCCTCCATGCCAAAAGGCTGCCCTAAGATTACTGCCCTGTTCCATGATCCGCTGCAGGAGTTCCTCCCAGGACCTGCCCACTTGCAGTATCAATGTTCTCTCTGCTCGGGTTTCCCAGAGAAATGCCTGCTTGCAACCAACAGTCCCATGTTTACCAATAAAAGCAGGTTCTGAAGGTAGATCTGTGGAGTGGCCACTGGTTCTCTGGTGTGGTGCATTCTCTCCCCTACCTCAGGGAGGTCTCCAATGGCCTTTCTCACCTGCCGGTCAATGCTATACACAGCAGGTTCCCTTGTTTTTGTTATTTTTCCCCTGTCCCTTTCTCCTTTCTAATCCTACTCCCCTGAGTTTGGTGTACTCTGACTTAATGAGCTGTTCAGAGCACCAGGATCTCTATTTCAAACTGCTGCACCTAGTTTTTCAGGCACTAAGATGCTAGAGGGAATTAGTGTGGGGACTACTAAAGAGATGCCATTTCCCTCCCACAGACCTGACTGCTAATTTAAAAAAAAAAAAAAAAAAAAACCCTGTCAGTCTACTAAGAAGAGAAGGGAATGCCCTAAGCTACTAAAGACTATCACAAAAAAAAAGAAAAAAAAAAAATGTCAAATTTAAAGAGGAAATGTTAAAAACTTTCCTTTTGATATTTGAAATGAGACAAGTTAACCTATTACCATTTGAATTCAACATTTTACCAGAAGTCTTGGCCAGTGAAACAAGAAAAGAAATAAATAGATGAATGGAAAGAAATTAAACTGACTTTTTTTGCAGATGATGTTTCTACATCCATAGAAAACTTAAAAGAATCTCTAAATGTAGCTATCAAACATAAATAAAAATGCACAAACAGCAGAAGACAAAATAGACATCTGTAATCTCCTAAAAATTAGACACTTATACACATCAAATTATTTCACCCAAATAGCAAAAGGAGAGCCCATAGACTGGGGAAAAAAATTGGCAATGACATCTCAGACAAGGGGCTAATCTCTAAAACTTATAAAAACTTCAGTACCTCAACAACCAAAAGAAAATAATCCAATTTAAAAAAATGGGCAGAGGTGATGAACAAACACTTCACCAAAGTCATTCAAGCAACCAACAAACACATGAAGAAATGCTTGTAATCATTAGCAATAAGAGAAATGTAAGCCAAAACAACAATGAGGTATCATCTTACCCCAGCAATAATAGAAAAGTTCAAAAAGCGGCAAAGGCTAATAAAGGGTGTGGAGAGACTGAAGCTCTCATACACTGCTGGTGCAACTGTAAAATGGTGCAACAACTGTGTGAAAGCTGGAAATAGAAATACCATATGATACAGCAATCTCACTACTAGGTATATATCTTAGAGAATAAAAAGATCCATGACACAGATATATGCACACCCATCTTCATTATAGCACTATTCACAATAACAAAAAGATGGGAAAAACCTATTTTCCCATCAAAGAATGAATGGGTAAACAAAAATGGTATTTACACAGAGTGGAATACTATACAATGTTAAAGAACAATGATCAATCTGTGAAGCAGTTCATAACATGGATGAACCTGGAGGACATTACACTGAATCAAATCACAAAGAAAAATGTATTGTATGAGACCACTATTTTAAAAGGCAAGAAAAAGTTTTCACACAAAAAGAAATGTTATTTGATGGTTACCAAGGGTAGTATCACCATTTATCTGTCAGTTTGTCATACTGTGATATCTTGCATATTGCTCTGAGGCTGGAGGATATGCCACTGGTATTTCAAATACCAGCAGAATCACCCATCATGGACAGGTTTCAGCAGATGTTCCAGACTAAGACAGGGAAGAAGAAAGGGGCCATCCACTTGTCAAAAAATTGGCCAGTGAGAACCTTATGAAAAGCATTGAAACATTGTCTGATATATTACTGGAAAACTTTACAAATAGCCCTGAAACATTTTCTGATATAATGCCAGAAGATGAAACCCTCTGGTTGGAAAACAAAATAAGACTGGGGAAAAGCTGACTCCTCAAAGCAGGAAAAAAAAAAAAAAAGCACCTCACTATAGAGTCAACTTTAATGACATGGATGGAGTAAAGCTTTTGAAACTTCCAGCTGCTGATGAGGTATAAACTCAAAATAGGAAGAAACAGATGCAAACATCCACTAATAATCAGAACATGTAATGTAAAAAGTATGAATCTAGGAAAATAGAAAATTTTCAAAAATAAAACGGAACACATAAAGATCAATATCCTAGGCATTAGTGAGCTGAAATGATCTGGTATTCACCATTTTGAATCAGACAATCATATGATCCGCTACTCCGGGAATAACATATTGAAGAGGAATAGTATCATATTCATCATCACAGAGAATGTTTCAAGATCTATCCTCAAGTACAATGCTGTCACTATCAGTGATAGGATAGTATCCATATGCCTACAAGGAACACCAGTTAATACTACTATTATTCAAACTTACACACCAACCACTAAAGCCAAAGATGAAGAAAATGAAGATTTTTTTACCAACTTCTGCAGTGTGAAATTGACCAAACTTGCAATTAAGATGTATTGATTATTACTGGCGATTAGAATGTGAAAGTTGGAAACGAAGAATCATTGCTAGTTGGAAAACATGGCCTTGGTGACAGAAATACCCTGAAGATCATATGATACAATTTTGCAAAAGCACCATTGCAAATACCTTTTTTAAACAATATAAACAGTGGCTATATATGTGGACCTCACCAGATGGAATATACAGAAATCAGATCGACTACATATGTGGAAAGAGGTATGGAGAAGTTCAAAATCTTCAGTTAAAAACAGGCAGGAGCTGACTGTGGAACAGACCATCAATTGCTTATGTGCAAGTTCAAGTTGAAGCTGAAGAAAATTAAAACAATTCCAGGAGAGCCAAAATGCGACCTTGATTATATCCCACCTGAATTTAGAAATATCTGAAGAATAAATTTGATGCACTGAACATCAATGACCAAAAACTGAATTGTGGAATGACAGCAAAAACGTTGTACATGAGGAAAGCAAACTGTCATTAAAAATATGGGAAAAGGAATAAAAATCCAAAATGTATGTCAGAAGGGACTCTGAAACTTGCTCTTGAACAGAGAGTAGCTAAAGCAAATGGAAGAAATGACAAGAAAAGAGAGCTGATCAGAAGATTTCAAAGGGCACTTCAAGAAGATAAAGTAAAGAATTATAATGAAATGTGCACAAACCTAGAGGTAGAAAACCAAAAGGGAATAACACCCTCAGCATTTCTCAAGCTGAAGGAAGTGAAGAAAAGAATTCAAGCTTTGAGTTGCTTTAATGAATGATTCTATGGGCAAGATATTGAATGATGCAGGAAGCATCAAAAGAAGATGAAAGTAATACACAGAGGCACTATACAAAAATGAGTTGATTGATGTTCAATTATTTCAGGAGGTAACATATGATCAAGAACCAATGGCACTGAAAGAACGAATCCAAGCTGCACTGAAGGAATTACTGAAAAAACAAGGCCCTAGGAATTGACAAATTGTTTCAACAAACAGACACAACACTGGAGACACTTACTCATTTATGCCAGGAAATTTGGAAGACAGCTAACTGGCCAGCTCACTAGAAGAGATCCACATTCGTACCCATTCCAAAGAAAGGTTATCCAACAGAATGTGGAAATCATCGAACAATATCATTAACATCACATGCAATTAAAATTTTGCTGAAAATAATTCAAAAACTGTTGCAGCAGTATATTGACAAGGAAATGCCAGAAATTCAAGCTGGATTCAGAAGAGAACATGCAATGAGGGATATCACTGCAAAGAATACCAGAAAGATGTTTACCAGAAAGTATTTTATTGACTATGCAAAGACATTCAACTATGTGGATCATAAGAAATTATGGATAATATTGTGAAGAATGGGAATTCCAGAACACTTCATTGTTCTCATGAGGAACCTGTACATAGACCAAATAGAACAAGGAGATACTGCATGGTTTAAAATCAGGAAGCCTGTGTGTCAGAGTTGTGTCTTTTCACCATACTTATTCAGTTAAAACTACAGTGAGATACCATTTCATTCCCACTAGGATGGTTACTATGTTAATAATAGTACAACAGAAAATATCAAATGTTGGTGAGGATGTAGGGAAATTTGAACCCTTTTGCATTGCCAGTGGGACTATAAAATTGTACAACCATTAGGGAAAATAATTCCTCAAAAAACTGAAAATAGAACTACCATCTGACCCAGAAATGTTATTGTCAAGTATTTGCCCAAAAGACTTGAAAGCAGAGACTCAAACAGAGATGTTTGCACCAATGTTCATTGCAGCACTATTCATAATAGCCAAAAGGTGGAAACAACCTAAATGCCCATGCGGTGTAGTAAATTACATAGTGTGGCTTTTCTAGCCCTAAGTCTTTGTAAACTCCATGGTGGAATTTGCTGTGAGAAAATGAGTAGCTCCTGATTGTTAAAGTTATCCACCTGGGGTATTTCTGTTGGCAGCAGCATGAAGTAATTTTCTGGGAAGTTCGCTCTCTTACAGGTATATAGAATTCTGATGTTGGGGTTGGTTAGTTTGGCCACTCTGCCAGGCTCAAAAAGAGCCCTCCTAGAGGCAAAAGGAATCCCTCACTGGAGGCTGAGAGATACAAGAGACATGCATTGCTGAGAAAGATATGTGAGAGACACTCACTGCTGAGAGAGACTAAGAGATACACACTGCTGAGAGAGTCTGTCAACTGAGGGACGGTGGGCTGCAAGAGACAGAGTGCATTTCTGCACTTGAGTTGTAGCCTGTTTGTTCCCTAATAAATCCCATAATCTGTGAGTTTTGTGTGGTCACTGCAGCAAATTATCAAACCCAGCAGAGAGGTGGTGGGTGCTGCAGGAGGAATGGTTGGTGTCAGGGTTGGTGAAAGGGTTGGAGGGAGGCGGCATGTCTGACCTCACAGGAATAGGCATTGGGCTACTGATGGTGATTATGTCTTCCTCTTATCGGGTTAGAGGAGGTCAGATGATGTGGCCTCCTTGCCCCTTTGACAGCCCATCAACAGAAGAATGGATTTAAAAAAGTGTTATATACATATAATGGAATACTCACCAGCAGGAGAAATCAAGTCTTGATAAATGGTACAATGTAGATGGAGCTTGAAGACATTATGTAATTGTTTAATTGATTAATTGTGTAATCAGTCACAAAAGGACAAATATTGTATGACCTCACTTATATAAAAAGACAAGAAGAGGCAGATGTATAAAGACTGAAGTTTATTAGTGGTCATCAGGGACAGATGGGAAGAGGAATGGGGGAGGTTAATGGTGATGGAAAAATTTAATTGATTAAGGATAGAGTTGCATAGCTAATCATTCTAATTGCTGTCAGTAAGTTGTATATCTGTAAAAAGTTGAATTGGCAAAAGGTGTGTTATGTAGTTATTAGGTGTCATCATAGTGGTCCTATATACAACAGAGCAAAACGCTGCTCAGTCCTGGGCCATCCTTACAATCATTGCTACATTTGAGTTCATTGTTGCAGCCACTGTGTCAACCCATTTTGTTGATGGTCTTCCTCTTTTTTCACTGACTCTGTTTTACCAAGTATGATGTCCTTCTCTAGGGACTGATCCTTCCTGATAACATGTCCAAAGTATGTGAGACAAACCCTTGCCATCCTTGCTTCTAAGGAGCATTCTAACTGTACTTCCAAGAAAGATTTGTTCATTCTTCTGAGAGTCTATGGTATATTCAATATTCTTCAACAACACCATAATTGAAATGAATAAATTTTCTTGTTCTTCCTTATTTGTTGTCCAGCTTTTACAAGCATATGAGGTGATTGAAAATACAATGGCTTGGGTCTGGTAAATCTTAGTCCTCAAAATAACTTCTTTGCTTTTTAACACTTAAAGGAGATCTTTTGTAGCTGATTTATCAAATACAGTACGTGATTTTATTTCTTGACTACAGCTTGCAGGGATTGAAAATCCAAGTAAAATGAAATCCTTGACAACTTCAATATTTTCTCTTTTATTGTGATATTGCTTATTGTTTCAGTTGTGAAGATTTTTGTTTTCTTTGTGTTGAGGTGTAATCCATATTGAAGGTTGTAGTCTTTGATCTTCATTAGTGTTTCAAGTCCTCTTTATGATCACCAAGCAAAGTTGTATCATCTGCATATCTCAAGTTGTTAATGAGTCTTCTAATCCAGATGCCATGCTAGTCATATAGCCCAGCTTCTTGGCTTATTTGCTCAGCATATAGATTGAACAAGTATAGTGAAATGATATTTTCCTGATATTAAGCCATGCACCTGACATACACCTTTCCAGATATTAAACCATGTAATATCCCCTAGTTCTATTCAAATGACTGCCGGTGTGATAAATATGAATATATGAATATATGATAAAATGAATATATATATGTAGGGTCAGTGACTGAAGCACCCCCAAAAAAATGCTCTCAGATTCCATCTTGTTTAGCCACGCTTGTAAGAAACTGCAAGCCATTTCCTTCCCTCTCCCTGTCAGATAATGATCATCTCCCCCCATCAGATATTAACCCATCCTTAGACTAGGCCCAGGCAATTAAGTGCCCTAACTGGCAGTGTTTTTATCAAAGCAAACACAAACGATTCTGAAAAGCGCTGCCCAGGGTCTCCTCCCAACCAGCCAGGCACACTGAGTCTGAAACCAGTCACGTAGCTTTTCAGTCCTGGTCAGGTAGACCCCATCCCCAATTCCCCAGACTCAGGTATAAATATTCCCCCTGAGAAATGGGTGAATGCAGCAGACATTTTTTGATCCATTCCAGTTCACCACCATGGATGCTAGCAGATGGAACTGCTAGCAAAGTTTGTAAGCCTGTGCCTACTTTTCTTTCATCTATTATCTTGTAAATCCTCTCTCTCTCTCTTTCTTGATTTTCTTTTCTCCTATTTTAAATAAAACTAATGCCAGTAATGATACCCCCAGAAGATTTTTTGGTTTCTCTGAACCTATTCAAAGGGAAATTCCCACAACAGCTGGCGAGCCAGCCAGGGGAAACCACGGAATCTACCCATAAGGTAACAGTAAGCATCAACAGAGTAACTGGTGAAATTATAAGCTGGACAGATATAAGTATGTATGGACCCATTGCCAGGCTGTTATCCGGCTTGGGATTGGTGTGATCGTTTGGGGACGTCCAATGAACTACACAAGAACTGTTAGAGGTACTACAGAGTGCTGGAGTAGAAAAGTTGAAAAAAGAATACCAGGCGCTGGTTCCAGTAGTAACTTGGCCTCTGCTATGTGCAGTCTATGCTGTCTCAGAAGGTTAACAGGTAGTGGAAAATGAGTGTCAGTAATTAAGGATAAGCTGCAGACAGTTAAGGAAAAGCTAAGCTTGGAGAGGGACAGAAGATTGGCTCAGTCAGATTCTAGAGAATCTATCGCTTCCAAGCTACAAGCATCTGACCAAATTATAAAAACATTAGCATGTCAAACAACAAAATTGGCTATGAGTTGCCTACCTCACCAACAAATTTGAGTGGTTGTAACTAGGGTCGATTAGGACCCTAAGAAATGGAACCCTCTCAAGTCCCCAGACTCAGATGAGGAAGATGAGGCCTGGGATGATAGCATTAGTGTAACTGAACACCTGCAAGCCCAGCCATTAATCACCACTAAGGCAAAGATTGATATGCTCTGCACTCCAGGTGGTGCCAGATCACCCACCTCTCCTGAGGAGTGGGAACATATTACAGTAAGGGACTATACCACCAAGGAACTCCTTGATATAGCTGGCCAATACAGACAGAAAAGAGGAGAACCTGTGTATTAAGGCTGTGGGACACAGGGCCAGATGACATGGTCTTGTCAGGATGGGAATTGTCTAAAATAGCCTCAATTACTTTCCATTCTGCCTTAAGACAAGGGTTATATATTTTCCAGAATGGGACAGGGAATGCTGCACTTATGAAGTGTATTATCTTAGCCTGTCAAGCAGTGTGGCCCATGGAAGGAGGGTTCCTGCACCTCTCTTAGATGGAACACTCTTGAGAAGCTGCAGTGTCTCATTAGAAGATTAGGAGCAAAGTATGCTATATATACATCTAAATCTCTGGGTCCTGGTAATGAAATATTTACAGATGGCATGAGTAATGCTCTCCTATAGTCTGCCCCCAGCCAGTATTATGGTTCTCTTTTGTCCATTCTCCAATCAGTGGTCGGATGCCCCATCTCACAAGTTGTGCAAGCCACTGCTCACATGGGGGAAACTTATAGACTGAAGCAGAAGAATTTAAGAGCTACTGACAAGGCCCCCTGAGTTGTTGTTGTTATATGCCATCAAGTAGGACCTGACTCATAGCAACCCCTCCTTGGTTTCTGAGGCAGTATCACTACAGAAATAGATTGCCCAACCTTCCTTCCGAGGACAGAGAGCCAAAGAATTCCGCCAAGGGAAAAGAACCTCTAAGAGTGACTTGAAAGCAGCTTTGGATCAACTTTATGGCTGCTGGGACTCCTGGGGAAAAGATAGATAAGCAGACTAATGCCATCCTTTTACATTTATGGCATCTTTTCCCACCAGACCAGCAGTTCCTTCCCCTGGGGAAAGAACAGAGGGAACCTGATCAGCCTGCTGCTCTTTCAATGTGGGAAGCACCAGTTCCCTTAGACTAGGAAATGGGCTGAGATCCTTCACTGAAGGTGCAGAAAATTATTAGGGATCAGAGGCCTCATGTTTAAATAGTTGTCCACTTGTCCCCAAACAATGAACAAAGAGCTCTAGCTTTGGTAGATATGGGAGCCAAGTGCATCCTCACTCATGGGAATATAAATAGATTTAAAGGCCCATTGAGTACTATTGATGGCTATGGGGGGGAGGCTTAGTCCAACTCTGGCACATTGTGCTCACTCTCACCATAGAACATCTCCCTCCCTCTGAATACCAGGTGCTTATTTCTCCTCTGGTTGAACATATCTTGGGAATTGACATTGCCTTGGGATTAACCTTATTAACAATCGCAGGGGAATTCCATTTTAAGTCAATTATGTGGGGGTGGGCAAAGTGGAGCCCTGTGTGCCTCACTTCCCCCACCAGACTTGTGAATATTAAACAGTACTGGCTGTCTGGGGGCATGAGGAAATAACCAGTTACCATTGCAGAACTAGCATGAGTGGACATCATCTGACGCATTCAACAGCCCTCTATGGCCAGTGTGGAGACTAGATAGCAGCTGGCGGATGATAGTGGATTACCAAAAGCTAAATAAAGTCACCCCTGCTCTGCATGCCACTGTCCCCAGCATAGCCCAATTGCAAAATACTATTAGTGAACACCTCAGTACTTATCATTTTGTATTAGATCTTGCTAAAGCATTCTTCACTATTCCTAAAATATATGCAAACCCACACTTCTGTTATCCAACAATTAAGTATAGACTCCATTTCTTCCTGGGTAAATTCTTTACCATCCATGTGGAAATATCTCTTATATGGAATATTAGGTTTTATAATTTTACTGTTTGAATGTTGCAGTTTAAATTGTTTTGTGAGATGTGGTTGCAATACTCCAACTTCCAGGTCCAAGGATATAGTGGAAGAGGGAGTACACAGAATGTAAGGACCATTTTAGGGTGTTGGGGGTGGAGTGTAGGGTCAGTGACTGTAACACCCTAAAAAATGGTCTCAGATTTCATCTCATTTAGCCACACTTGTAAGAAACTGCAAGCCATTTTCCTTCTCGCTCCCTGTCATGTGTTGATCACCTCCTGCCTGTCGTGTATTAACCTGTCCTCAGCCTAGCCCCAGGCAATTAAGTGTCCTAACTGGCAGTGTTTTTATCAGAGCAAACACAAGCTATTCTGAAAAGTGCTGCCCAAGACCCCTCCCAAGCAGCCAGGCTAAGTCTGAAACCATCACATAGCCTTCCAGTCCCAGTCACATAGACCCTGTCCCCAATTCCCCAGACTCAGGTATAAATATTCCCCTGAGAAATGGGTGAATTCAGTGGACACTTTTTGATCTATTCCAGCTTGTTGTCACTGGATCGAACTGCTAACAATGTTTGTAAGCTTGTGCCTACTTTTCTTTCATATATTATAAATCCTCTTCTCTATTCTCTCTCTTTTCTCCTATTGTAAATAATGCTCACACCAGTAACAGCATTCCCAGGCAGATTTTTTGGTTTCTCTGAATCTATTCAAAGGGACTTTCCAAATTTCCTGGGAAATTCCCACAAATATATACATATATATGCTGAGGTTACTTATGCACAACTAAAAACCTCATGGGATTTATGGGATTTGGTTCCTTGAATTGGAGGCTTAGGGCATCCCATTTAGTTGACCTAATATCATGGTTAGTGTTTCTGTTCTACCTCCTAGTTTGTCACATAGTGACTGGGGTCTAAAAAGCTTGCAAGCACTCATCCAAGGCACAACATTTAATCTCTATTCACCTGGAACAGCAAAGGAAGAAGGAGAGTCAGGAACAGGAGGAAGATACTGAATATACTCCATGAACAATTGCCTTCTTTGTCATGAGACCAGAAAAACCAGATGGTGTCTAGCTACCATTACTGGACATTTTGATCAAAAATTCTATAGAAGAATCCTCATCAAAAGGAAAAAATGCAGAACATAATTTCACATTCTCTTGGAGTCCAGAATTTCTGGAGTCATGAAGGCTCAATGAACCCCTGGAACTATTGTCCTGAGCTAATCTTTAAACTTTAAACTAAAAATGTCTTCTGAAAGTCTTCTTAAAACCAAACAATAGGTTAGCTTAACTAGTAAAGAATGTCTGCCTTAAGCATTATGCTCTTTTAGGACTTATGCATAAGGGATCAAGTTGACAACAACAGCAAATCAAAATAGTAAGTAAGAACCATAGAGGGCAATGAGATTATTGGGGAAGAATAACTCAGAAAAGGAGGTAAGAATGGTTGCAAAACTCTAAAAATGTAATCAATATCATCTAATTTTTTCATGTAGAAATTGTTGGATTGACATATGTTTTGCTGTATATATCCTCAAATTAATTAAAATAAATTAAATTAAAAATAAATTAATTTTAAAAAATTGAAAGAATTTAAAGAAGACATAAATAGACAAATAAATAAATCATGTTAGTGTATTGCAAGTGTCAATATTTTATAAATGTTAGTTTTCCACGAATACCTCTATAAACTTAAAGAAATCGAATTAAACTCCAAGCAGGATTTTTGGAGAAATTTAATAAGTTAGTTATTAAATATATGTGATAATGTAAAGTGTAAATAATAGACAAGATTATCTAGAATGTAGAATAAAGTTGGAAAACTACACTGCAAGATATAAAGACTTATCATAAAGCTAAAATAATTAAGACAGTGAGGTAATGGCTTAATGGTGCAAGAAAAGACAATTAGAGCAATGGAATAGACTAAAGAGTCCAGAAACAGATTTACATATGTAGTGTCCTTTAATTTATAGTAAAGATAATGTGTAGAAGGGCAATCTCTTCAAAAATTTTACTAGTCAATTGGTTACTAACATGGATAGATGAAAATTGACCCTCACTTCAAATCACACAAAACCAATTCCAGATGAGTTACATATCTAAATGTGAAAGATATTGAATTTTCTGAAATAACACTGTTCAATGAAATATAACTGAACATAAATGTAAATTTAGATATTCTAAGTGTCCACATTTTAAAAAATAGTAAGAAATACACTAAATCAATTTAATAGTATATTAAAAGTTACATTAATATATTATAAATAAAATGTCATATTTAATGTACATAATGCACATTTAATTCAATATACCCAAAGTAGTATTATTTCAAAATGTAACTGATATAAAAATTATTAATATTATATTTTACATTATTTCATTCATATCTTTCAAATTTAGTGTATATTTTATACTTACAACTCATTTCAACGCAGATTAGCCATATTTCAAAGTACCCAGTGCACTTCAAGAATAATGTTTTCATAATATATAAATTGGCAAAGATTTCTTAAACAGGACACACAAACACAATTTAAATGTAAATTGGACCAAATTAAAATTAAAAGGGAGACTGGTTTACTAACTTGTATTTGGAACACAATGTAAACAATTTGTAATAAAATCTTCTGTGGAATTGGGAGTATGTAAGTGAGAAGCAAGTGTGATGTCTTTCTTTCAGCTTCTGTAAATGAGATCTCAAAAAAAAAAAAATTAAATTAAAAACAAAATAATTGCCATCAAGTCAATTCCAACTCAGAGGTAGAAAAAAAATTAAGTGAGAAAATTTCCTAGAAAATACACAGCACCATTATTCATAATAGGAAAAACTGGAAATAATACAAATGACTATCAACAATAGAATGGATGAATCAATTGTAATATATTCAAACAATGAGAATGAATAATATACAACTACAGCAACAACATACATAAATATTTAAAGCAGAATATTCAACAAAAGGAACTAGATATAAAATGGTATAGAAACTATGATTTCTTTTACATACAGTTTTGAATTAATCTATCTCATGAAGAAGAAATCATGATTACTTTTGGAACAAAGATAGGGGACAAGATGGAAAGGCACAAGGGGAGTATCAGGGTACTGGTATGTACTGTTTCTTGTATGGGTGATGTTTACATGCGTGTACTGTTGTTGTTGTTATGTGCTGTTGAGCACAACTCACAGCGACCCCTCCTTGGGTTTCCGAGGTGGTATCACTATGGAAGTAGATTGCCCAACCTTCCTTCTGAGAAGTGTCTGGTGGGTTTGAACCACCAGTTTTCTGGTTAGCAGTCAAGTGCCTTAGGCACTACGCCACCAGAGTTCCATAAGGAAGGTAGGTAGGAAAAAGGGAATTGGTTAGGGGGCAGGTAAGAAATCACAGATAAAAAGCAATTAAAGAATTATAAAACAGTACTTTGGAAACAAATTTGACCCTCTAAGGGAAAGGGATATTTTCAAAGAAATATATACTGGTAAAATTAACCATGAAGAAGAAGAAAAATTGATTAGAGCAATTACCACAGTAGAATTGGGAAAAGTGATTAAAGATCTACCACTTAAGTTACTGGGAACAACTGGATGCAGAATTTGGTTTTACAGAACCTTTAAAGAACAGATAATTCCAATAATGGCCAAATTATTCCAAGCTATAGAAAAAAGATTAATGGTTCCCAGTGCTAAAACCTGATCTAGAACAAAAGGTTAAAAAAAAAAAAAAAAAGCCTAAACTCATTTATGACCTAAAACAGAAAACTTTGCTGTAATATAAGAAAATAAAATACAGCAGTACTTCAAAACAAAACACAGTATAACCAAGTAGGTTTTAGTCTAGAATGTCAAAGGTAGTCCAATATCAGTATTTTGTTGTTGTTGTTATTTGCCATTGAGTCAGCCCCAACTCATAGGGACCACCCCCTTGGGTTTCCGAGGCAGTATCACTATGGAAGTAGGAATGCCCGACCTATTTACACATAAAATCGATGCAATAACAGATTAATTGAGAAAATCACATGGATATATAAATAAATCTTGGAAAGGAATTAAATAAAACCCAGCAGCCATTCTTCAAAAGAATTATAAACAAGATGAAAATAAAAATAAACTTACATTTGTTACAGGCTATTTACAAAGATTCATTGGCCAATATCCTAAATAATGAACCACTGAAATCATTTCTATTACCATCAGAAACCAGACAAGAATCCTAGCTCTACCATTTTTTATTAGACAGTGTCTTAGAGATTTTAACAAAAGAAATTCATTGAAAAAATAATTCTCATAAATATTAACTAAGAAAAAAAATCATTAATTTCTTGCAGATGACATAATTCTACACCTAGAAAAGAAATTTAACCAAATATCTAGATATAAGATAAATATGCAAAAATCAATAGGTTTTTCTCTATGCTGTCTTTCATACAGAAACACTCTGTTCATAATAACGATAAAAACTATTCATGTAATATTCATGTGACCAGCTCCCAGTTTCTGCTAGAACATGTAAAGAGCTTGCAAGTCATCACTCCTATTCTAACAACAGGAAAAAAGCAGAGTAAACTGAAAAACAAGTCTTCTTAGATTCTTCAGAGAACTGATGCTATAGGCAAGCTGCTGTCCTGAAAATAGAAGAAACAGAAGTAGATGCAGAGACTCACTACTTACCTGGAGCAAAAAGCCATGCAGAGGCTTTTGGAGCCAGACCCAATAGTAACACTTGTAATGTAACTGACAAATTAGTCAATGTCAACTAGCTTGTGAGGGGGAAGACACACTTTCCTGAGTTTTGCCTCCAGGGCCCCCAGTAAGCTCTTGTTTGGAGGACTGGAAGAAAATTTCCTCATACTTTCAGAGGGGAGGGGTAGGAAAATAGCCATTTAGAAATTTGCCTAGAGTGTTCTATTATCCTTGACAATGGCCTATTGTCAGGGAAAACTGTTTTGCCAGAGAAGAGAAGAGAAGAGAAGAGCCTATACCAGGCAATCTCTACCCTTTGGTATAAGGAAAGCAAAATATTCAACTCCAGTCCCCTCTAGTTTTCCATGTGGATGAAGGGAAATACCCAAATCCAGTCCTCTCTAACCTTCCTGTTTCACCTAATACCTAGCCAGATAAACATAAAACCTCACAATAAAAGACTATTTCCTAAGTTCCTTTTACATGGTAAAACATGCCTGGCTTTCAATAAATAATTTCAAGGCATACTAAAAGGGGAAACATACACATACACACAGTCAGAAAAACAGAGACAACATCAAAACCAAACTTAGATATAACAAAGATTTGAGAATTATCATACCAGAAATTTTAAATAACTATGATTAATCTTCCATACAGATACGCTTTGGAAACCCAAGGAGGGGTCGCTATGAGTTGGAATCGATTCAACAACAGTGAGTTTGGTTTTTTGGGGTTATTATTAATATGCTAAACATTATAAAGGAAAAAGTGGACAACATGCAAGAACAGATAGGTAATGTAAGCAGACAAATGTAAAGTATAAGAACACTCAAAAGTAAATGTTTATATATATAAACACACACAAACACACTGCCCTCAAGTTGGACCTGACTCAGAGATCCTTCCTTGGGTTTCCGAGGTGGTATTACTATGGAAGTAGATTGCCCAACCTTCCTTCCAAGGAGTGGCTAGTTGGTTTGAACCGCCAGCCTTCTGGTTAGCAGTCAAATGCTTTCATATATATAGTAATAGAAATGAGAAATGAATTTGATAGACTCACCAATAGATTGGACATGTCCAAGGAAAGAATCAGTGAGTTTGAAGATATGTCAATAGAGACTTCCCAACCTGAAAAGCAAAGAGAGAAATGAAAGAAACAGAATAGAATATCCAAGAACAGCATGACAATTAAAAAAAAAAAAAAAAAAGCAATGTAAGGGTGATGGGGAGTCAACAATTAGAAGAAAGAGAGAAAATTCAATAAAAATGTTTGATGTAATAATGATAGAGAATTTTTCAAAATTACGGACACTAAACCACAGATTCAAGAGGTTCAGAGGAAACCAAAAAGGATAAAAATCTACATCTATGCATATCATATACATAGATCATATGCATAACCTGCAGAAAATCAAAGACAAAGAGAAAATCTTGAAAGAAGCCAAGCTGGGGTGGGGTAATACCTTACCTACTGAAGAACAAGATTAAGAATTACATTGAACTTCTCTTTAGAAATTACACAAGCAAGTAGAGAATGAGTCAAAATACTTAAAAAGTTGAAAGAAAAACTCACCAACCAAGATATCTGTATCCAGTGAAATTATCCTTCAAAAGTGAAGGAGAAATAAAAGTTTTATCAAACAAAAATTGAGGGTATGTAACTTGCATACCTGCCTTGAAAGAAGTGTTAGAAGAAGCTTTGTGGAAAGAAGAAATATGATATATGTCAGAAATTCTGATCTACATAAAGAAAGTGTGGTAAAGTTGTCAACTTGGCTGGGCCTGGTTGAGTGGCTGGGCAGCTGGATGTAGTTATTCGCCATGGTGAGATTGGCAATCAGTTCCATGGTGAAATCTACTGGAGCAGCTGAGTAGCTGCTTTAGAGATGTGGTCTGCTTCTAATATATAAGAAGCAACTTTGAGGAAGTTCTCTAGTATTTTGGCACACTTGAACCCCGCATGTAGCTGAGTCTTCATTTGGTACCTTGCCATGCTCTGTCAATCTTGTGACTTTCAATGGACTTGAATTAATGGCCTGCCATGTAGTTTGGTAACATTGGGACTGTGCCTTTTTACTTGTTGACCTTGGGTTTGTCAGCCTCAGCAGCCAGTAGCTGCCTGAGTGAAGAGAGCTTCCAGTTTCAGTGGGCTGGGAGAAAGAGGCAGAGCTGAAGCTCAAGGTCAAGGAGTTTTCACCCAGCCCCTAGACCCTGGCACTTTGAAGTTGGACTTCTACCCTCCAATAAGAGAAATAAACTGTTAAAGCCATCCCAAAAACAACAATAAAAAAAAAAACCTCACTGCCATTGTGTCATTTCTGACTCATAATGACCCCCATTGGCTTTCCAAGGTTGTAAATCTTTACGGAAGTAGATTGCCCAGTCTTCCTTCCATGTAGCAACTGGTGGGTTTGAACTGCTGACCTTCCAGTTAGCAGTCAAGTCCCTTATCCACTATGCCACCAAAGCCATCCCATTTGTGGTATTTCTCTTAGAGAGATACTAGGTGACCAAAACAGAAATGAAGAGCAAAAGAGAAGAAATCAATAAAGGTAAAATAAATTTCTTTTTTCTTGTACTCAATTAACATAATAGATAACAATTTGTTTAAAATAATAATAGCAACAATACATTTGGGTATTACAGCTTATGGATAAGTGAAATGACTAACAGTAATGAAATAAGAGATGGAAATGAGTAATTAGGAATATGCTCCTGTAAGATACTGTTATTTGAAGGTAGACTTAGATTAGCTGTAAATGTATATTACAGACTCTAGAGCAATCACTAACATTTTTTTTTAAAGAAGTAAAATTGATATTCTGAGAGGAGAAAAAAATGGAATCATATAAAATATAAAATAACCAGAGAAGACAGAAAAAGAGTGGAATACACAAAAAGAAACAATCAACAGGGACAATAAATAGAAAACAGATATGAATATGATGATATTAACCCAGATCTTTCAATAATAACTTTATTTATTTATTTATTTATTTATTGTGGTTTAGGTGCAAATTTACAGACCAGAATTTGTTTTACATTCAGTAGTTTGTGTACATTCGGTTTCACTCCCCAATTACCATCGCCAATCCTAACCCACTCTCCTCCTCTTCCTTCCCAGTGACACCCTCATCCCTGTGCCCTTCTTAGTTATGCACTCCTGTCTGTATAACTTTTACTCCGTATGACTGTTGCCCCTTTGGTGCCCCATGGCCAATTGCTCCAAGGGTGTATCTCCATAGAGTAGGTGGGTGCATCACCTTGGGATGGGTGTTCTACGTTTAAGTCTTATTATTGTTAGGCTGAGAGGTAGCCCTTGGAGTGAGTTTTATCCCAGGTCTGAAGCATATCCCAGGACCATAGTCTTGGGGGTCCCACCAGACTCAATCCAACCTGTAATTCTGGTTGTAATTGTGTTTTGGGATTTTGTTCCATGTTTCTCCTCCCATTCTATCCAGGATCTCCAGTTTTGATCCCTTCCTGAGTGGTTGGCCTTGGTAGCCAGGCACCATCTACTTCTTCTGGTCTTGAGGTTCATCATTTCCTAGGGTTGATTGTATCCAAATGCTCTTGGTTTTCTTCACTTTTCTTCCCTTTTGATGATACCAAAAAAACAAACTCCCTGCCACTGAGTTGGATCCAACTCATAGTGACCTCTCCTTGGATTTCCAAGGTGGTATCACTACCAAAGTAGATTGGCCAACATTCTTTCTGAGGAGTGGCTGGTGGGTTTGAACCACCAGACTTCTGGTTAGCAGGCAAATGGTAGGAGACCATCAGTTACATCTGAGATGGCTGCTTGAAAGCTTTTAAGACCCCAGTTGCTACTCACCAAAAATATTGTTGGAACAATATTTTTATGTATTTTGGTGTGCTAATTGAGTCTGGTGTCCCCCAATACTATAATCCTGAGTTAGTAGATCTGGTGGATCTCTTTCCCATGGTGTCTTGCTGTCTATGAAGGATTGCTCCATGTCTGCTTTCTGCTGCTCCTAAAATGATTGTGGTTATTTTGTATCACTAGTTCTATGTAAGATTAGCCTCAGCTGAATCTAAATGTTAATGTTACATATACAATTATTTGGTCTATATACAAGTATTAAAAAGAAGACTGCCAGAGTGGACTAAAACAACAACAAAGATCCAGTTATCTCTCAGGAACCTACTTTACCTATAAAGACCCCGGTAGATTTAAAGGTAAATGGAGGTAGAAAGATATGTCATGTTAGCATTGGACAAAAGAAAGCTGGAGTTGTTGTTGTTGTTGTTAAGTGCCATCGAGTCATTTTCGACTCATAACGACCCCATGCACAGCAGAACGAAACACTGCCCAATCCTGCACCAGCCCCACAATCCCTGCTATACTTGAGCCCATCATTGCAGCTACCATGTCAATCCATCCCGTTGAAGGCCTCTCCCTCTTTCGTTGACCCTCCACCCTACCAAGCATGACATCCTTCTCCACGGAATGGTCCCTTCTGACAACATGACCAAAATAGGTGAGACGAAGTCTGGCCATTCTTGCTTCCAAGGAGCATTCTGGCTGCACTTCCTCCA
>NW_006921637.1:13753788-13759634 GCF_000298275.1 Orycteropus afer afer | reverse complement strand
GGGCCTGAGTTTCCTCTCCTCAACTAATCCCTTTGGCTGATTGCTCTTCTCTCTGGCTTCCTGGCTTTTAATTCCCTTTCCCCTGCTCTTCCCGCTTGCTACTTCGGGCGTCCCTGAGTTGTCTCTCCTCACCTGTAACCCTGGGGCTGACAAGCTGGAGTAGTATATTAATTTCAGACAGTGCAGATTTCAGAGCAAAAAATACATACATAAAGAGAATACATAATAATAAAGAACTCAGTTCTCCATGAAGCCTTAGTAATCCTGAAAGTGTGTTCACCTAATAGAGTGACAAATTATACAAGGGAAAAACTTCAAGAAGAAGTAAGACAATTCACTATTTTAATAGAAGACTTCAGTACCTCTCTATCAGCTGTAAAGCAATAGGGAATTGCCAAGCATTCAAGCCAGATTGAAAAGAGGATGTGAAATGAAGGATATTGTTTGTAATGTCATTTGGATCTTGGTTGAAAGCAGAGAACAACAGAAAGATGTTTACATGTGTTTTATTGATTACACACAGGCATTCAACTGTGAGGGTCATAACAAATTATGGATAACATTGCAAAGAATGGGAATTCCAAAACACTTAATTGTGCTCATGAGGAACTTGTACATAGACCAAGAGGCAATTGGTCTAACAAAACATGGTTTAAAATTGGGAAATGTGTGCACCAAGATTGTATCCTTTCACCATACTAATTCAATTTGTGTACTGAGCAAATAATCAAGAAGTTGGACTATATGAAGGAGAATGCAACATCAGGATTAGAGGAAAACTCACTAACAACCTATGATATGGAGATGATACAACTTTGTTTGCTGAAAGTGAAGATCAAAAAGTGCAACCTTCAGTATGGATTGTACCTCAACATGAAGAAAACAAAAATCCTCACAATTAGACCATAAGCAACATTGTGATAAGTGAAGAAAAGTTTGAGTTGTTAAGGGTTTCATTTTGCTTGAATCAACAATCAATGACCATGGAAGCAGGAGTCAAGAAATCAAATGATCTATTGCACTGGGGAGATCTGCGTCAAAAGACCTCTTTAAAGTATTAAAAAGCCAACATGACACTTTGATAAATAAAGTGTGCCTGGTGCAAGCCATGGTCTTTTCAATCACCCTATATGCTTGTGAAAGCTGGACAATAAAAAAAGGACTACTGAAGAAGAATTGACACTTTTGAATTATGGTGTTGATGAAGAGTATTTAATGCCATCCACTACCAGAAAAACTAATAAATCTGTCTTGGTTGAAGTACAGTCAGAATATTTCTCAGACATGAGGATGGCTAAACTTCATCTTGTTTACTTTGGACTTGTTATCAGATGGGCCAATTCCTGGTGAGGCACACCACACTTGGTAAAGTAGAGGGTTAAATAAAAAGAGAAAGACCCTCAACAAAAAGAATTGACACAGTGACTATAGCAATGGGCTTGAACATACCTACTATTGTGAAGATAGCATAGGACCAAGTAATATTTCATTCTGTTACACATGGGGTCTCTGTGAGTTGGAACCAACTCAACAGTACCTAAAAACTTCATCCAACAACAGCAGAATACATATTCTTTTTAATCTCACATGGAACATTCACCAAGATAGATCAGATTGTGGGCATAAAACACACCTAACCAACTTTAAAAGAATAGAAATTATACAAAATATGCTTTCAGAACACAGTGGAATTAAACTGGAAATCAATAACAAAAACTTACTGTTTAATATTTGGATATTAAACAATAAACTTCTAAATAACACATGAAACAAAGAAGAAGCCTCAAGAGAAGTTTAAAAATATTTTGAACTAAATTAAGAAAATACAACTAATAAAAATTTGCAGGACACAGTGAAAGTAGTGCTTAAATACAAATTTATAACATTCAATGCATATATTAGAAAATGAGAAATCTAAATTCAATAACCCAAGCCTCCACTTTCCAAAACCAAACAAAACTCACTGCTTTCTAGTTGATTGCAACTCAAAGTGACCTCCTTTAGGTTTCCAAGTCTGTAAATCTTCATGGAAGCCGATCACCTCATCTTCCTTCTGCAAAGCAGCTGGTGGTTTCAAACCACCAACTTTTTGATTAGCAGCCAAATGCCTTAAACACTACACCGCCAGATCTCTTTCACCTTGGGAAACTCAAAAATGAATAGGAAATTAAGTCCAAGTAAACAAAAGAAAAGAAATAATAGAACTTCTGGTAAGCTGGCAGAATAGACAGAAAGCTACACAGACACTCGTCAACAAAGAGAAGAGAAACCAACTGACACAGATATGGAAGATAATCCTGGAGCCCTGAGCTTTAAAAGGAAGGACACAGAAGTGGATTAAATTCCCACTAGTAGAAGAATCTGAATGAAAACAGTGAAGGACACAAATGGAGCTGTGGACTCTCAGCTATTCTGATGGTATGGATAGTTTGAATTACAAGTGGTGTTAGGTGCTGAGCAGTAACCTAAAAATTGGCCCTGCTCACCAAGGGCTGTGTGGACAACTGCACCGGTGGCTGATGACTGAAAATAGAATTAGCAAAGAAGAAGAAAACTGAACTGTGGGCTATTTACAAAAAGAGTAGCCATTTTGGATATTTAAAGCTGCAGCATTCTGATCCTCGTGACCTATGAATAGGCTCCATTTGCCAAGGACAACACGGGCAACCACACTGGAGGCTGACAACTGGAACAGCTATAGTTTTTGAGTGTTTTTCTCTTCCTTTTCCCTGGTTCCCATCTTTTTTCTTCCTTTTGGTTCATCCCATTGCTTGCTTTTTCTTTTTGCATTTTTCTCATTTTTTTGTTTATTATTCTTTTACTCTAGTTTTTTTTTTTATACTTCCTTCCCCAGATATTGTGGTGTTTATCTTTTTCTATTTATATTTCTTTTGCCTTTTAAAAGTGTTTCCTTAAATATTTCATCTCATTTATTGCCTTTCCTTTTTTTTTTTTTTTTCCTTTCTGGTTATTGTTCTTGTGTGTTTTGTCCTTTTTTTTATTTTATTTTTTGATGGTATTTTTGATTAGTGTTTTTGTCTAATTGAGTGGAAGAAAGCAACTGTGCCCACACAAACCAACCATACCTTCACATCCTGCAGTCCCACCTACTCAGTGAGGGCCATCATTTGTTTCTGCACCAACTTGCCAATGACAGAAAATATAAGGCCAACTGACTCTTAACTGCCCTTCACAAACAGCTAACAGAGATCTGTGCACACAGTCTCATTCTCTATCACACCCACCAGAAGACAGGTGGTAAGTGCATAAGGACTGCCAACTAGTGAATGGAGGAACACAGTACCCTGCTTATTCAGATATATCAAAATCAGACAAAGAAAAATAATCTTGGGCAAATCACAACAACATACAATCACCAATTAAAAATAAATATGATGACATCACAATATCTTGGAGACAACAGGCCATCACAGTCCACACAAAGAAATAAGATAAAGTAGTAGAAAAAAAGGCACCAGGATACAGACTCAGAAAACATCCCTGAGGAAGAAGCAGCATTGGAACTCCCTGATAAGGAATTAAAAAGAATTATCTTTAGGTATCTTCAAAGGATTGAGAGACAGACCAAAGAAAACACAGAAAAAAACCTTACAAGAATTTTGGAAGATTTGGAAATACAAGAACAAAATGACAAAATAAATGAAAAAATAAGAATGATACAAAATCTACAGATAGAAATCTAGAAAATTAAGACTAAAATTTCAGAAATAGATAACTTGCTGAACAGGCAAAGGAAGAGAATCAAATCAATGGAAAATAGAATTAGCGAGATTGAAGACAAATACCTCAATACTACTTTGGTAAGAAATCAATCAGAAAAAAAGATCAAAGCAAAATGAAGAAAATTAAAGATTCATGTGGGATACCATCAAGCACAATAATCTACTTGTAATCAGAATTCCAGAACAGGAATAGACCAATGAAACCACAGAAAATTGATAGATTTGTTGGAGGAGAATTTCCCTAATATGATGAAAGAAGAGAATATATCTGTTTAAAAAGTTCAATGAATGCCAAGTAGGATTGCCTCTAAAAAAAAATCACCAAGACATATCACCATCAAATTCACCAAAACCAAAACAAAGAATCTTGAAAGTAGCTAAGAAAAACTAAAAGTTACCTACAAAGAGCAACACTAAGCTCTGATTTCTCAGCAGAAACAAGGCAGGCAAGAAGACAATGGGATGGTATATATAAAACACTGAAAGAAAAAAAATTTCCAACCCAAAATTACATACTCAAAATTGTCCCTCAAATATGATGGTGAAATTAGGACATTTCCAGATAAGCAGAAACTGAGGGAATTTGTTAAAGCCAGACCAACCTTACAAGAGATGCTAAAAGGAGTCCTTTGGACAGAGAACCAATATCAACAAACAGCAAATGACCATTAACACACAAGATGACATAACCCACAAACCAACCCAGTTATGGAAGCATCCAGAATAAAATAAGCTTACAAGATGGTAAACAGGGAACCAGAGACATCAATTGGCAAGTGAGGACAACTACAAACCAAAACAAGGGGAAAATAGTGTACTTACAAACTTATGAATTGTGAGTAAGTCAAGACAATTCCAATATAGTATGGACTGTCTTAAACATGGAAAATGACAAATAACAGTGTAACCTCAAAGGAAAAATAATAAGACTTTGCATCAAAATAAAAGAAGACAAGCACAAATATTTAGCAAATACTAAAACAATAACAATGAAGGAAATGATCACGTTTCATAAACATAATGAGCTCAGCACAGAAAATTATCTGAAACAAAGAAATCAGCAGCTTCATGAAAAAGACAGAACAAAATGAGAGCAAAAAATTCATACTTGTCAATAATTACACTGAATGTCAATGGATTAAATGTAACACTCAGAGTTGCAGATTGGATAAGAAAACATAACCCATCAATATGCTGTCTACAAGAGACATGCCTTAGAGAAAAAGACAAAAAAGAGACTGAAAATAAAAAGTTGGAAAAAGATATATCAAGCAAATGACAATCAAAAAAGAGCAGTAATGGCAAAATTAAATTCTGATAAAATTGACTTTAAGACAAAAATGACCATAAGAGAAAAAGAAAGACATTATATAATGATTAAAGGATTGTTTAAACAAGAGGACATAACCATAATAAATATCTATCCATCCAATGAAAGAGCCCCAAAATACATAAATCAGACTTTAACAGAATTGAAAAGACAGATAGATGATTGCACAGTAATAGTAAGAGAATTTAATACACCACTTTCAATGAAAGATAGAATAACTGTAAAGAAACTCAGCAAAGATACAGAAGAACTAAACAATACAATCCACCAACTTGACCTTATGGATGTCTACAAAGCACATCACACAACAACAGCACAGTATACATTTTTTCTAGTGTACATGGAACATTCTCCAGGATAGATCATATGTTAGGCCACAAAGCAAGCCTCAATAAATTTAAAAACATTGAAATACTGCAAAACATCTTCTCAGATCACAATGCTATAAAATTAGAAACCAACAATAGGAAGATCAAAGTAAAAGGAGCAAACTCATGGGAATTTACTCTATAAAAATGACTAGGTAATATAAGAAATAAAAAATTCCTTGAATCAAACAAGAATGAAAATAAAACATACCAAAACCTGGAGAAAGGCTGAAACCATACCCCTTGTGAATAGGAAGCATCTATGCCATCTATGCTATTCATAAGGTTTTCCCTGGCCAATTGTTTGAGAAGTGGACAGCCTCTTCCTTCTTCCTAGTCTGTCTCAGTCTATAAGCTGGGCTGTTACCTGTGCACCAGGTGCATTTTGCTGGGTTTTAAACACCA
>NW_006921637.1:13747703-13752878 GCF_000298275.1 Orycteropus afer afer | reverse complement strand
AAGAGGGGGAGGCCTTCAACGAGATGGATTGACACGGTGGCTGCGATGATGGGCTCAAGTATAGCAGGGATTGTGGGGCTGGCGTGGGATCGGGCAGTGTTTCATTCTGCTGTGCATGGGGTAACTATGAGTCAGAAATGACTCGATGGTACTTAACAACAACAACAAATGCCATCTATGGGAGCTATTGGAGTGTAGTGCCTAAGGCACTTGACTGCTAACCAGAAGGCTGGAAGTTCAAACCTACCAGCCACACCTCGGAAGGAAGATGGGGCAATCTAATTCTGTAGTGATACTGCCTCAGAAACCCAAGGAGGGGTCTCTATGAGTCGGGTCTGACTTGATGGCACATAACAACAACAACCATAGTGCCATCTATAACCACTTCTATTCAATATTGCATTGGAAGTCCTAGCCAGCGCAATAAGGCAAGAAAGGGAAATCAAAGGCATCCAAATTGGTAAGGAAGAAGTCAAATTATCTCTATTTGCTGATGATATGATCTTATACATAGAAAACCCAAGACACTCACCAAGAAAATTACTAGAACTGAGAGATTTAGCATATGACAGGATAGAAGATAAACATACAGAAATCAGATGGATTCCTTTAGACCAACAAAGAGGTTGTTGAAAAGGAGACAAGGAAGTCAATAGCATTTACAATAGCTACCAATAAAATAAAATACTTGGGAATAAATCTTACCAGGGACACTTTAAAACATCGATACAAAGAAAACCACAAAACACTACTTCAAGAAACCATAAGATATCTACATAAATGGAAGAACATACCATTCTCGTGGATAGGAAGATTGATTATTGTGAAAATGTCAATCCTACCCAAAGTAACCTATACATTATTGCAATCCAAATGAAGATCCCATCAACATTCTTTAACAATATGCAAAAACCAGTCACAAATTTTAAATGGAAAGGAAAGGGACATTGGATAAGCAAAGCACTATTGAAAAAGAAGAACAAAGTAGGCAGTCTCACACTCCCAGATCTTAAAACCTACTATACAGGTACAATAGTCAAAACTGCCTGGTATTATAATAAATATTTATGTACCCAAAGAAAGTGCACCAAAGTACGTGAAGCAAATATTAACTGAATTAAAAGGGATGATAGACAACTCTATGATAGTAGTAGGAGACTTTAACACACCACTTTCAAAGACGGACAGATCAACTAGAAAAAAACTCAACAAAGATACAGAAGAACTCAACAATACAATCAACCAACTGAACTTCATAGAAATATACAGAGCATTTCACCCAACAAAAGCACAAATCCCATTTTTCTCCAGTGCACATGGATCCTTCTCCAGAATAGACCATATATTAAGACGTAAAACAAGCCTCAGTAAATTAAAAATCATTGAAATACTGCAAAGCATCTTCTCAGGTCACAATGCTATAAAATTATAAATTAATAATAGGAAGGCCCAGGAAAAAGCATCAAACATATGGAAGCTAAACAACTCACTACTCAAAAACTACTGGGTAACAGAGCAGATAAAAATTGAAATAAAAAGTTCCTAGAAACAAATGAGAATGAAAATACATCATACCAAAACCTATGAGACACCGCAAAAGCAGTACTCAGAGGACAGTTTACAGCAATAAATGCATACGTCAAAAAAGAGGAAAAAAAAAAATCAACACTCTAACTCATCAACTCCAATAACTAGAAATAAAACAACAAAAGAATCCTACAGTATCTAGAAGCAAGGAATATTATTTAATTCAGCAAAAATAAATGAAACAGAAAAAAAAAAAACATAGAGATAATCAACAAAGCAAAAACCTGGTTCTTCAAAAACATTAATGAAATCTATAAATCATTGGCAGACTTAACAAAGGAAAAGAAAAAGAAGACCCAAATCACAAGAATTGTAAATGCTAAAATAGTGTCATCACAACAGAACCAACTGAAATAAAAATGATACTGACAGAATACTATGAAAAGCTGTACTCCAATATATTTGAGAACCTAGAAGAGATGGACAAGTTTCTAGAATCACAAGATCTACCTAAACTATCCCACTCAGAGACAGAAACCTTGAACAGACCTATAACAAAAAAAGAAATTGAACAGGTCATGAAAAAACTTTCCACAAAGAAAAGCCCTGGCCCTGATGTCTTCACTAGAGAATTCTATCAAATATTCCGAGAATAGTTGACACCTATGCTACTCAACCTATTCCAGAACATAGAAAAAGATGGAGTACTCCTAAACTCATTTTATGAAGAAAGCATAACACTAATACCAAAACCAGGGAAAGACACCACTACAAAGGAAAACTACAAACCAATACCCCTCATGAACATAGATGCAAAAATCTTTAACAAAATCCTAGCCAACAGAATCCAAAAACATATCAAAAAACTAATACACCCTGACCAAGTGGGATTCATACCAGGTTTACAAGGGTAGTTCAACACCAGAAAATCAATCAATGCAATCCACCACATAAACAGAGTAAAAGAAAAGAACCATATGATTATATCAATTGATGCATTTGATAAAATCCAACATCCATTCCTGTTCAGAACTCTCAGCAAAATAGGGATAGAAGGGAAATTCCTCAACATAATAAAGGATATATATGCAAAGCCAAAGGCCAACATCATTATTAAGGGAGAAAGACTCAAGGCATTCCCCTTACGAATGGGAACCAGGCAGGGATGCCCTCTATCACCATTTCTATTTAACATTGTACTGGAAGTTCTAGCCAGGGAAATAAGGCAAGAAAGAGAAATCAAAGGCATACAAATTGGCAAAGAGGAACTAAAACTATCTCTATTTGGAGAATATGAGCCTGTCAATTTGAAACCCAGGGGGCTAATTAAAAAAAAAAAAAAAAAAACTACTGGAACTAATAGAGAGATTCAGCAAAGTGCCAGGATACAAGGTCAACACACAAAAATCAGTTGGATTTTTCTACACCAGCAAGGAATCCTCTGATAAAGAAATAAAAGAAACAATACCATTCACTATAGCTATGAAAAAGATAAAATATCTAGGAATAAACCTCACCAGAAACACAAAAGACCTATACAGAGAAAGCTATAAAACACTGCTACAAGGACAACAAGGGCACTACATAAATGGAAGAACCTACCTTGTTCAAGGATAGGTAGACTAAACATTGTGAAAATGTCAATGCTACCTAAAGAAATCTATACATTTAACACAATCCCGATCCATATTTCAAAAAAATTTTTTAAGGACATGGAAAAACTAATTACGAATTTCACATGGAATGGAAAGAGACCTCGAATAAGCAGAGCACTTCTCAAGAAGAAAAAACTAAAATAAAATGGGAAGTCTCACACTCCCAGATCTTAAGAACAACTGTACAGCCACAGTAGCCAAAACAGCATGGTATTGGTACAATGATAAACAGGTAGACCAATGGAACAGAATTGAAAGTCCAGATATAGACCCATCCATCTATGGACAACTGATCTTTGACAAAGGACCAAAACCCATTAAATGGGGAAGAGACAGCTTCTTTAACAAATGGTGCTGGCAAAACTGGATATCCACCTGTAGAAAAATGAAACAAGACCCATACCTCACTCCATACACAAAAACAAACTCAAGCTAGATCAAAGACTTAAATGTAAAACCCCAAACTATAAAATTCATCAAAGATAAAATAGGGGCAAATCTGGGAGCCCTAATTTATGTCATAAATAGACTATCAAGCATAACTCAGAATGTGCAGGAGATAGAAGAGAAGCTAGATGACTGGGACCTTTTAAAAATTGAATTCTTATGCACATAGAAAGACTTCATCAAAATGGTAAAAAGAGAATCTACAGATTGGGAGAAAATATTTGCCTATGACATATTTGACTTATCTCCAAAATCTATAGAAAACTTCAACACTTCAACACCAAAAAGATAAATAACCCAATTCACAAATGGGCAAAAGACTTGAACAGACACTTCTCCAAAGAAGATATACAGGCAGCCAACAAACACATGGAAATTGCTCATAATCATTAATTGTTAGAGAGACACAAATCAAAACAACAATAAGATATCATCTCACAGCAAAGTTCAACAGGTCAGAAAATAACAAATGCTGGTGAAGTTGGGGAAGATTGGAACTCTTGTGCATTGCTGGTGGGATGGTAAAATGGTACAACCATTGTGGCAAATGGTATGGTGTTTCCTTAAAAAACTGAAAATAGAAGTACCATTTGACT
The DNA here is from genome assembly GCF_000298275.1 of Orycteropus afer afer. Lineage (NCBI taxonomy): Eukaryota > Metazoa > Chordata > Mammalia > Tubulidentata > Orycteropodidae > Orycteropus > Orycteropus afer. The sequence goes on along the minus strand of NW_006921637.1, from coordinate 13,748,653 downwards.
CAGGAATTCCATTACTAGGAATATATCCTAAAAAGGTGAGAGCACACAAACAGATATATGTACACCTATGTTCATTGCAGCACAATTCACTATAGCAAAGAGATGGAAACAACCTAAATGCCCATCAATGGATGAGTGGATAAACAAATTATGGTATATAAACCCAATGGAATACTATGCTACGTTAAAGAACAATGAGGGACATGCAAACCATCTCACAACGTGGATGAACCTGGAGGACATTATGCCGAGTGAAATAAGTCAATCACAGAAAAGACAAGTACTGAGCCCGTTACTGTGAAAAGACAAAGAAGGATTTGCTTGGGAAAGGGAACTCACTTAGTAGGTTACCGGGATGGGGAGGGAAGGGAAGAGATTAATTCTGGGCTAGTTGGGGCCTACACACTAACATGTGTAGGGGAAGGGATATATGGGAAGGACCTATGACCACCATGATAGCATTAGGGAATGAGAGGACACCAAACTGTGCACATAAGAGAGAGATGACAGATACTAATACCAACCAATGTGTTCACAATACTACATTGCCATTAACACCAAACACAAGGTTACAGATAAACACATAAAAACCTGAGAGGATCAGATGGGGGTCAGTGAACAGAAGTATACTCCAGACCAAAGATAGGTTCAGCTGAGGGTAATCTTGGACAGACACCAGTGATACAAAATACCTGCAGTCCTTACAGAAACAATAGAAGACAGACACAGTGTAATCTCTCACAGACAACCAGACACTATGGGAGAGAGATCCAATAGTTCTACTGTCTCAGGACCATAGTACTGGAGGACACCAGACTCAATTGGCACAACAAAATACATAAAAGCGTTGCTCCACATCCTACATTGGTGAGCAGTGACTGGGGTCTTAAAAGCTTTCAAGCAGTCATCTAAGATGCAGCTAATGGTCTCCTAGCATTGGAAGCAAAGAA
>NW_006921637.1:13745178-13747583 GCF_000298275.1 Orycteropus afer afer | reverse complement strand
CAAATCTGGAGATCCTGGATAGAGTGGGAGGGAAATCATGGAACAAAATCCAAAAACTCAATAATGACCAGAATTACTGGTCAGATGAAATCTGGTGAGATCCCCAATACTATGGCCCTGGAATACACTCTGTGCATGGAATAAAACGCACCCCCAGGGTTGGCTATCAGTCCAATAGTTAACAAGATGTACATGCAGATGACTGAATCCAGTATGATGTACCCAGATACTCTGTGGTAATGCATCCCTTAGAGCAATAGACCACGGGGCACCAGAGAGGCAACATTCACACTGAGGAAATGCAGGACAAACAGGAATGAAAAACTATGAGAGGTACAGGAAGAGTTACAGGGTAGGGAGGGGAAGAGACTGGGTTAGGGCTGGACATGGTAAATGAGGAATGAAACTAAATGTACATGTAATGTTGAATGTAAAACAAGCTCTTAAAATAAGAATTAAAAAAAAATGTTTAAAAACTGCGATTCATACCTCACACCATACATGAAAACTATCTCCAGATGGATCAAAGACTTAAATGTGATCCTAAACTATAAAGTGCCTCAAGGAAAAATATGAGCATATTTAGGGGCCCTAATTTATTACATAAATAAAGTATCAAGCATAACTCAAAATGCATAAATACCAGAAAATAAAGTAGATGATTGGGATGTTCTGAAAGTTAAATTTTTATGTGCTTCAATAGACTTCTCTGAAAGAGTAAAAAGAAAACCTACAGATTGAGAAAAAAATATTCAGCAATGACATACCTTAAAAGAGACTTATCTCTAAAATTTATAGAACAATTCCAAAACCTCAGCAACAAAAAGACAAATAATCCACTTAAACAATGGACAGAAGACATGAATAGACACTTCATCAAAGAAGATATTTAGACAGCCAACAAACACATAAAGAAATGTTCACAATCATTAGCCATTAGAGAGATGCAAATCAAAACAACATAGAGATACAATCTTGCCCTAACACTAATAGCAAATTTCAACAAGACAGAAAATAACAGATGCTGCTGAAGATGTGGAGGGATTGGGACTCTCATACACTGCTGGTGACACTGTAGAATAATATAACCATTGTAGAAAGCAGTATGGCAATTCCTTAGAAAGTTGGAATTACAAATACCATTTGATCCAGCAATCCCATTACTAGGTATATACCCTAAAGAAGTGAGAGCCAGGACAAGAACAGATATATACACACCCAAGTTCACCATAGCACTATTCACAATAGCAAAGAGATGGGAATGACCTATGTACCCATCAACAGAAGAGCAGATAACCAAACTATGGTACATACACACAATGGAATACGATGCAACACTAAAGAATAATGTAGAATCTGTGAAACACCACATAACATAGATAAACTTGGAGGACATTATGCTGAGTAAAATAAGTCAATCACAGAGAGACAAATATGGTATTAGTTAACTATTGTAAAATGTCAAGGAAAGGTTTCTATATGGAAGGAAATTTTCTTTGTTGATTACCAGGGAGGGGGGAGGGGGTGGAGGATGGGAGGTGTGGAACACTGCTAGATGGGTAGTGTTGTTGTTGTTATGTGCCATCGAGTCAGACCTGACTCATAGCGACCCCTTCTTGGGTTGCTAAGGCAGTATCACTACGGACAAGTATTTATTTGGGTGAAAGGCAGGGCAATGTACCAAAAGTGAGTGATCAACATGGTGGCACTAAGGAAGAGGAGGGCATAGAGAAGTGCATGGGAGGTACAAACAAAGGTGAACCCTTTTGCATGTACAGTACTGCATTGTCAGTAACAGCAAGCATTGATCTATGGGTAGATAGGTACATGGACAGGCTGAATGATCAAGTATGTCTAGGCAGGGAGTAGTGTGCCCATGACCATGTATAGGTGTGGCAGGAGATGTTTCTACATGCATATTTGTATGTGTTGTAAGAATGTCTGGGTGTATAGTAGAGCTGACAAGGAGCAAGGTTGTGGTGGCTTCTTGGCCACAGCCAGCTACCTTGAGCAAGTGGTTAGACCTGTGGGCTCAGGACCTTGGTTACAAGGTACTTCAAGCTCAACTGGCATACCATACAACACAAAAACACTGTTCTAAATCCTAGTTTGGTGAGTAGTTACTGGAGTCTTAAAAGCTTGCAAGGGTCCATCTATATGCAACAATGGATCTCTCCTTGTCCAGAACAAAGAAGAATGAAGAAAACCAAAGACACATGGAAACAATTAGTCTGAGGGATAGACTAGTAGACCATGTGATCTTCTGCCTATATGAGATGAGAACAGAAGAACCAGATGGTGCCCAGCTACCACTGCCAACTACTTGGAGGGGGATTGGTACAGGAGATCCTGATAGAGTGGGAGAACAATGTGGAACAAAACTCAAAATTATATATATATATATA
>NW_006921637.1:13740772-13745078 GCF_000298275.1 Orycteropus afer afer | reverse complement strand
ATAACTATATAACTATATATATATATGTATATATATATATATTAGGCCTGCTAGTCTGATAGAGCCTGATGAGAACCCTGAGATATGGCCCCTAGTTACCCTTCAAGTCTGGAACTGACCTCACTCCTGTGGTTTCTAACCAAATAATACATGGGCATGTGGAGTGAACATTTACATCAGGTTAATGCACTACTTGGAGTGATCAACTGTGGGAGAACCGAAGGGCAGTGTTTGCCCAGGGAGATAGCTTGAGGGATGGAAGTGCATGGGAAGGAAGGATACAGGGAAGAGATAACTATGGGGAGTAAGTGGAAAGAGGGCTGTTACATTCTGGGGAATTGCAGTCAATGTCACGAGACAAAATGTTTATGAGCTTCTGTATGGAAAATAAATTTGCTCTGTAAACTTTCACCCAAATCACAATAAAAAATTAAAAGTAAATTGAAAAGAAAAGAAATAATAAATATCAGAGCTATTGTTGTTGTTGTTATGTGCCATGGAGTCGGACCTGACTCATAGCGACCCCTCCTTGGGTTTCCGAGGCAGTATCACTCCTGAAGTAGATTGCCCCATCTTCCTTCTGAGGAATGGCTGGTGGGTTTGAACTGCCAGGCTTCTGGTTAGCAGTCAAATGCCTTAGGCACTAAGCTACCAAAGCATCAGAGCAGAAATTAATAAAATTGAAAGCAGAAAAAGAATAGAGAAAATCATGAAACCTAACACTAGATATTTACCAAAATCAATAAAGTTGATAAACTTTTAGCCAAGTTAACCAAGCTAACCAATAAGAAAAGGGAGAAGACACAAATTATTAATATCAGAAATAAAAGAGGGGTTATCACTACTGATCCCAAAGATAATAAGGAAATCTTATGAATAACTCTGTGGCCACAAGTTAGATAACTTAGATGTAATGTGCCAATTCCTTGAGAAGCAATCTGCAGCAATTTATACAAAGAGAAATGTATAATCTGAGTGTGACTATATTTATTAAGTAAATTTCATCAATAATTAATAACCTTCCAAAACAGAGTGCACCCAATCCAGACAGTTTCATTAATAAAGTCTACCAAACATGTAAAGAAGAAACAGTTATCTACAACCTCTTCCAGAAATTAGAAGCAGAGGGAATACTTTCTACCTTTTTAATGAGATCAGCATTACCCTAATACCATATCCAGGCAAATATATTACTGGGAAGGAAAATTACAGACTAATCTCCCACGAGAACATAGATTTAATGGAACAACCAATAATAATGAGAATGTTTACAGATTGTGAAGAATGTAACCAACGCCACTGAACAACTTGTATAGAAATTGTTGAATGGGGACCTAAACTGCTGTATAAACCTCCACCAAAAACACAATAAACCATTGTTTTTTAAAAAAAGAACATAAATGCAAAAATCCTTAACAAAATATTTGCAAATCAAATCCAGCAATGTATAAGAAGAATTATATATCATAACCAAGTGGGATTTATCCCAGGTATGCAAAGTTAATTCAGCATTTGAAAATCTATTTATATGATTCATCACAATGAGTCATTGGCCAAAAGCATGGTGTACAATCATTTCACCAAAAAATAATCTGGCCGTTGGTTTGGGTTCCTGAGTCCCTCTCAGTCTGACCTTTCTAAGGACTGGCTGGAGAGACTCACTCAAAAACTGACCCTTGCCTGGATTGACTGAGGAGCTCGCCCAGTTTAACCTTTACCAAGATTGATTGCGAAGCCCAGTTCAGTAATTGATTTTCACCTGGATTGCGTGGAGGACCCTAACAGAGATTGATAAAAACCTAGAAAGAAGAAACTCAGATAGAACCTACCAACTGATGAAAACCAGTAGGAGAACATATCCTGTGGACACGGAGGCACTATGCTCAAATCCTCCCAGACCAGGTAAACATGTGACAGGAAGAACAAGTAGCAACTACCAAGGTACAAGTAAAGGTGGAGACAATGAGCAGACCAGATGGTGTCAGCAGATATAAAGGTCAAACCCCAACAGAGACCTGGGAAGCACCCTAAGAGCAGGAGTTTGCCACAAGAGCTGGGGCTATCTGAGAGCTGTCCTGGGACTTTCCGGACTAAAAATTTCCTGGTTGGAAAGTTTCCTGGTTAGTGAAAATGAACATCAGTTTTTGGGTAGGGTAAGCAAGTCTCTTTTGAGACATTGAAGCCTCATACTGGAACTCCTTCTGAACCTTGCCTTATGAGTATTTTCATTTCTGTTTATAAACTTCATTTATATCCTTCACTGTTGTTGGTTATTGCTACTCTTATATTGGTTATGATGTTTCTATGAGTTCTCTGTGACCCTTGTAATGATCAAATAGAGAAAGAGTGTTGTAGAGGGAATGGCTGGTGTCAAAAATGATTGGGATTTGTTTGACCTCTGCCTCATAAGAATCAACTTTGTGGTGACTCATCATCAGAATTACCTTTTCAGTGCTTCAGTGGTAGAATTCACACCTTCAAAGTGGGAGACTGTGGTTTGATTCCCAAGCAATGCATGTCATGTGCAGCCCCTACTCACCTGTAAGTGGAGGCTTGTGTGTTGTTATGATGTTGAACACTTTTCAGTGGAGCTTTCATACCAGAACAGACTAGGATGAGAGGACTGATGAGTTACTTCCAAAAATCAACTAATAAAAACCTCTAAAGATCACAAGGCCCAATCTGCGATCGATTATGGCAATGGCACAAAACTGGTTGGTGTTTTGTGCTGTTGTGCATGAGGTCACCATGAGCCAACAGGATAAAGGGGAAACAATCATATAAATAGATGGAGAAAAACATTTAGAAAACATCAACACTTATTTATAATTCAAAAAAAAAAAAAAAACTTCCAGCAAACTTGGAATTGAGGGAAAATTTCTCAACTTGATGAAAAAAATCTATAAAAACCTTACAGATAACATTATACTCAATGGTAAGAAACTAAATGAATTTCCCTTTAAGATCAAGAACAAAGCAAGTAGGGAGTTCCAGTAAGATGGTGGAATAGGTAGAAAGACTGCACAGATCCTCTTCAACAAAGAAAAGGGGAACCAATTAACAAAAATACAGAAGATAATCCTGGACCCCTGAGCCTTGAAGGAAAGAATATAGAAGTGAACTAAACTCCAACTAGCAGACGAATTTGCATGAAAACATCAAAAAAGGAGACATATGGATCTGCGGTCTGGCAGTGATCCTGATGGCACAGACAGTTTGGGTATTGCTGAGTGGTGATTCCAGGGACTTAAGAACAGGCTCCAGTGGCCTGGAACCCCAAGAACATTCCAGACCCAGACAACTGGAAAGGTGTGACATTCCCATTGTTACTCTTATACACCACACCTTCTTGGTGAACAGATGTGCGGCCATCCCTTACTCCCACCCAATTTCTCAGCCAGTAGGAATTCGATTCTAGTATGTGTTCTAGGATGGAGTCTGGGTGCCCTGCCCCACCCTACCCCAATTTTTTTTCTTTTTTCTCTTTTTAGTTTGTTTGTTTTTCTTTGTTTTAAAACTGTTATTATCATTATTGTCCTTTTTCACAATTATTCTTTATTCTTCCCCTCCCATGTTCTAGTTTTCAGCATTTTTTCTTTTCCCTGTTCCTGGTTTCAATTTTTTTTTTCTTTCTCATGGTTTACCCTGTTCCTTGTTTTGCTTTTTGCATTCTTCCCATTTTTTCCTTCATTATCTCCTTCTCTACCTTTTTTCTCTTCTTGCCCTCTCCCGAGATATAGCAAGTTTTCTTCTTCTTCGTCTTCTTTTTCCCTTTTTCCTTTTCTTGGTTACTGTTCCTGTGTGATTACATGATGTATTTTTTGTCCATTTGCTTTTACTTTTTTGATGGTTATTCAATTGCTCTTTCTGTCTAACTGAGTGGAAGACAGCAACAGTCCCAATATGACACAATTACACCCACACCTCCTGAAGCTTCACTTACTGAATGAGAGCCACCACTTCCTTCTCCATCAACGGGCCAATGACACACAACCACCAAGTAGAGCCTGACTCACCCTTGTCTGCTCTTTACAAACAGTTAACAGAGATTTAAATACAACAACATCATGATGTCTTGGAGACAAAAGACGATCACAGTCCACACAAAGAAGCAAGATAAAGTCATAAAAACAAGGGAGTAGGATACAGACTTAGAACACATCCTTGAGGAAGAAACAGCATTGGAATTCTCTGATAAGGAATTCAAAAGAATTATATTTAAGTATCTTCAAAGGATTGAGAGACAGACCAAAGAAAACACAGAAAAAACCCTAGAAGAAGTTTGGAAGAAAATACAAGAACAAAA
>NW_006921637.1:13738689-13740317 GCF_000298275.1 Orycteropus afer afer | reverse complement strand
GATTTCTCAGCAGAAACCATGCAAGTGAGAAGGCAATGGGATGGTATATATAAAACCCTGAAAGAGAAAAATTTTCAACCAAGAATTAGAGAGCTGGCAAAACTGTCCCTCAAATATAATGGTGAAATTGGGACATTTCCAGATAAGCATAAACTAAGGGAATTTGTTAAGACCAGACCAACCTTACAAGAAATACTAAAGAAAGTCCTTGAAGCACAGAACCAAAAATAACAAATAATAACCAACCATTACTACACAAGATGACATAACCCAGAAACCACAGCTATGGACATATCCAAAGTAAAATAAAATTACAAGAATGTACACAGGGAACCAGAGACATCAATTGCCAAGTGAGGACAACTGCAAACCAAAAAGAGGGAAGACTGTGTAGTTACAGAACTTCTAACTGGTGAGGAAGTTAAGAGAGTTGCAAGATAGAATGGACTGTTCTATTCTTGGGGGAAAAATTATAAATCACAGAGTAACCTCAAAGAAAAATGATAAACCTTCACATCGCAAAAAATGGGAGACAAGCACAAATAGTCAGCAAATACTAAAACATAACAAAGGAAATGACAAAATGATTCATAAACATAATGAGCTCAGCACAGAAAATAACATGGGACAAAAAAAAAACAAACAGGGATAACATGAAAAGACACATAACAAAAGGATAGGAAACAATTCTCACTTGTCGATAATTACAATGAATTTTAATGGATTAAATGCACCACTCAAGATATGTACAAGTGCTGACTGGATAAGAAAACAACCCATCAATGTGCTGTCTACAAGAGACACACCTTAGAGACAGAGACAAAAACAGACTAAAAATCAAAGATTGGAAAAAGATATATCAAACACATGGAAACCATAAAAGAGCAGGATTGGCAATATTAATATCTCATCTAATTGACTTTAAGACAATAACCACAATACAAGACAAGAAAGGATTAAAGGATAAATTGAACAAGAAGATATAACCATAATAAATATCTATGGACCCAATGAAAGGACCTCAAAATACATAAATCAGACATTAAAAGAGTTGAAAAGTCAAATAGATGACTCCACAATCATAGTGAGAGGCTTTAATACACCACTTTCAATGAAAGGACAACCAGAACGAAACTCAACAAAGATACAGAAGAGCTAAACAATATAACCCACCAAATTAATCTTATAGATATCTACAGAGCACATCACCTGACACCAACACAATATACATTCTTTTCCAGTGCACCTAGAACATTTTCCATGATAGACCTCAGGTTATACCATAAAGCAAGCCTTAATAAATTTGAAAACCTTCAAATTCTGCAAAGCATCTTCTCAGATCATAATGCTATCAACTTAGAAGTCAGCAATAGGAAGATCAATGGAAAAAGAGTAAACACATAGAAACTGAACAACACCTCCTTAAGAAAGACTGGGTAAGACAAGAAATAAAAATTGAAATTCAAAAATTCCTTGAATCAAATGAGAATGAAAACACAATATACCAAAATCTTTGGGACACAGCAAAAGCAGTGGTCAGAGGCCAATTTATAGCAATAATGCACACATGAAAAAATAGAAGGAGCCAAAATCAACACTTTAAATCAACATCTCCAACAATTAGAAAA
>NW_006921637.1:13725157-13738449 GCF_000298275.1 Orycteropus afer afer | reverse complement strand
TTTAACAAAGGAAAAGAGGGAGAGAATACAAACAACATGAATAAAAAACGAAATGGGTGACGTCACAACAGAACCAACTAAAATAAAAAGGATAATATCAGGATACTATGAAGAATTGTACTCCAACAAATTTGAAAATCTGGAAGAAATGGACAGATTTCTAGAAACAAACCAGTTACCTAAACTAACACAGACTGATGTGGAAAAGTTGACCAGATCCATAACAAAAGAAGATATTGAACACATCAAAACATTTTTAAAAAATTAAAAAAAAAAAAAAGTCCTGGCCCAGATGGTTTCACCAGACAATTCTACCAAACATTCAGAGAAGAAATGATACCATTCATACTCAAACTATTCCAAAACATAGAAAAGGATGGAATCCTCCCTAACTCATTTTATGTAGCAAGTATAGCCTTGATACCAACACCAGGCAAAGACATCACTCAAAACGAAAACTACAGACTAATATCCCTCATGAATATAGATGTGAAAATCTTCAACAAAATCCTAGCCAGTAGACTCCAACAACATATCAAGAAAATCATTCATTATAACCAAGTAGGGTTCATATCAGGTATGCAGGGATGGTTCAACATTAGACAAACAATCAATGTCATGCACCATGTAAATAAAACAAAGGAGAAGAACCACATGATCATATCAATTGATGCAGAAAAGATATTTGATAAAATCCAACACCAATTCCTGATCAAAACTCTCAGCAAAATAGGAATAGAAGGGACATTCCTCAACATAATAAAGGGCATGTATGCAAAACCAACAGCCAACATTATTCTCAATGGAGAGAGACAGAAACCATTCCTCTTGAGAACAGGAACCAGACAAGCATGCGCGCTATCACTGTTTCTATTCAACATTGTACTGGAAGTCCTAGCCAGGGCCATAAGGCAAGAAAGGGAAATAAAAGGCATCCAAATTGGTAAGAAGGAAGTCAACCTATCCCTATTTGCTGATGATATGATCCTCTACCTAGAAAACCCAAGAGACTCAGTCAAAAATCTACTGGAACTAATTGAGAGATTTAGCATCATAGCAGGATATAAGATCAAAATCCAAAAATCAGTTAGATTCCTCTATACCAGCAAAGAGATTTCTGGAAAAAAACTAAGGAAATCAAGGCCATTCACAACAACTACCAAAAAAATAAAATACTTGGGAATAAATCTTACCAGGGATACAAAAGACCTCTCCAAAGAAAACTATAAAAAACCTACTTCAAGAAATTATAAGAGATTTACATAAATGGAAGAATATACCATGCTCATGAATAGGAAGAATGAACATTGTTAAAATGTCAGTTCTACCCAAAGCAATCTACGCATTCAAAACAATCCCAATCCAGATTCCATCCACATTTTTTAAGGATATGGGAAAAACAATCACTAACTTTATATGGAAAGGAAAGAGACCTCGGATAAGCAAAGCACTCTTGAAGGAGAAAAAACAAAGTAAGAGGTCTCACGCTGCCGGATCTCAAAAGCTACTTTACAGCCACAATAGTCAAAACTGCCTGGTATTGGTATAATGACAGATACATAGACCAATGGAATAGAATTGGGAACCCAGAAATAGATCCATCAGCCTATGGTAAGCTGATCTTTGACAAAGGACGTAAATCCATTAAATGGGGAAGAGAATGTTTGTTTAATAAATGGTGCTGGCAAAACTGGATATCCATTTGCAGAAAAAATGAAACAAGACTTGTACCTCACACCATACACAAAAACTAACACCAGATGGATGAACGACTTAAACGTGAAACCTAAAACTATAGAGTTCCTCAAGAAAAAAATAGGGGCAAATTTAGGGGCCCTAATATATGGTGTATATATATATATATATATAGGAGCTCTGGTAGCATAGTGACTAAAGCACTTGACTGCTAACTAGATGGCTGGTGGTTCAAACCCACCAGCTACTCCTCGGAAGGAAGGTTGGGCAGTCTACTTCTGTAGTGATACCGCCTCGGAAACCCAAAGAGGGGTTGCTATGAGTCGGGTCTGACTTGACAGCATATATCAACAGCAATATATGGCATAAATAGACTATCAAGCATAACCCAAAATGCACAAACAGCAGAAGAGAAACTAGATGAATGGGACCTTCTAAAAATTAATTTTTTATGTGCTTCCAAAGACTTCTCCAAAAAAAGTCAAAAGAGAACCTACAGATTGGGAAAACATATTTGGCAATGATATCTGACAAGGGACTTATCTCTAGAATTTATAGAAAACTCCAACACCTAAATACAAAAAGAAAAATAATCCAGTTAAAAAATGGGCAGAAGACATGAATAGACACTTCACCAAGGAGGATATTGAGGTGGCCAACAAACATATGAAGAAATACTCACAATCATTAGCCTTTGTTGTTGTTGTTGTTGTTATGTGCTGTTATTAGCCTTTAGAGAGATATAAATCAAAACAACAATGGGATACTAGTCCAGCACTAGTCCAACAAGACATAAAATAACAAATGCTGGTGAGGATGCAGAGAGATCGGGACTCTCCTACACTGCCGGTGGGACTGTAAAATGGTACAACCACTCTGGAAAGCACTATGGCAATTCCTGAAAAAGTTGGAAATAGAAATACCATTTGACCCAGCCATTCCATTACTAGGTATATATTCTAAAGAAGTGAGAGACATGACAAGAACAGATATATGCACACTCATGTTCATCGCAGCACTATTTACAATAGCCAAAAGATGGAAACAACCTAAGTGTCCATCCACTGAGGCATGGATAACCAAACTATGGTACATACACACTATGGAATATTATGCAACCTTAAAGAATAACCTAGAATGCAAAACACCACATACATGGATGAACTTAGAGGACATTATGCTGAGTGAAATAAGTCAGTCGCAGAAGGACAAATATTGTATTACTCCATTATTGTAAAAGTCAAGGAAAGGTTTATCTATGGAAGGAAATTTTCTTTGTTGGTTAACGGTGGGCGGGGGAGGGAGGGCAGACTGTTAGATAGGTAGAGATAAGTATTGATTTGGGTGAAGAGAAGGGCAATGTACCAAATGTGAGTGATCAACATGCTGGCATTGAGGAAGAGGAAGACATAGAGAGGTACATGAGAGGTACAGACAGTAAAGAAGAACCCTTTTGCACATACAGTACTGCATTGTCAGTGGAGGCAAACATGGGTATACAGGTGGATAGATGGGTGGACAGGCTGAACTATTAGGTATGTCTATGAAGCAGGAAGTGTACCCAAGAATATGTATAGGGTTGGCACACAATGGTCCTATAAGTTTATGTGTATGATCAGAATTCCCAGGTGTATAGTAGAGTTGACAAGGGATAAGGTTGTAGTCACTTCTTGGTCACAGCCAGCTACCCAGAGTGAGCGAATAGTTGAACCTGTGGGCTCAGGACCATAGTCGCAGGGGACATCAAGCTCAATTGGCATAACATACTACACAAAACATTGACCCACCTCCTGCCTATATGACTATGAGACCTGAAGAACTAGATGGTGCCCGGCTACTACTGTCAACCACTCAGAAGGGGATCAATGTAGGAGATCCTGGATAAAGAGCAAGAACAATGTGGAATGAAACTCAAAATCATTTGGGAAAAAAAGGGGAGGGGATGAGGTTTGCTATTCTGATAGAGCCTGGTGGAACCACTGAGAATATGGCCCATAGTTGTACTTCAGGTCTAGAATTGAACCCACACCTGTGGCTTCCAGCCAAATGAAAGACAGGCATATGGGTTGAACATGTACTTCAGGTAGATACACTCCTTGGAGAGAACAATCATGGGAGAAAGAAGGACTGTTTATACACAGGGAGACAGCTCAGGGGGCAGGACAGCATGGAGGGATGGACACAGGGAAGAAGTAAGAATAGGGAGGGGAGCTGTTGCATTGGGGTAAATTGTAGTCCATGTCATGAGACAAAGTGTATGTGAGCTGCTGTATGGAAAGTGAATTTGCTTTGTAAATTTTCACTCAAATCAAAATAAAAAAAGAAGAACAAGAAGAAGAAGAAGAACAAGGCAAGTGATTCCCTCTCACTACTCCTATTTAAACACTGTACTAGACATCCTAGCTAATGCAGTAAAACAAGGAAAGGAAGTAAAAAATATACAAATTAAGAAGGAAAAGTGTAAAACTGTCTTTATTCACTGATGATATGATTGTATAGAAAATCCTAAATAATCACAGTAGAAAAAAGTCTTGGAACTAGTAAATAATTTTAGTAAGGCCACATGAGTCAAGGTTAATATATGAAATCATATCACTTTACTACATACTAGCAATGTTGTTGTTGTTATTTACCATCAAGTCAGACCCGACTCATAGCGACCCCTCCTTGGGTTTCCAAGGTGGTATCATTATGGAAGTAGATTGCCCAACCTTCCTTCTGAGGAATGGCTGGTGGGTTTGAACCTCCAGCCTTCTGGTTAGCATTCAAATGCCTTAGGCACTACACTACCACAGCTCCTCATACTAGCAATAAACCAGTAGAATTTGAAATTTAAAAAAAAAATACATAGTTTACATTAGCACAGAAAAAAGTACTTAGGTATAAATGTAACAGAATATGTACATGACATATATAGACAGGAAAACTACCAAACTCTGACTGAAGAAATCAAGGAAGATCTAAATAAATGAGAGATATTCCATGTGCATGGATAGGAAGACTCAAAATTGTTAAGATGTCAGTTCTTCCCAACATGATCTGTAGATTCAACACAATCCAAATAAAAATTCAAGCAAAGTATTTTTTTTTTAGATATTGACAAACTGATTCAAAAATTTATATGGAAAGGCAAAAAAAAAAAAAAAGAAAAGAAAAGAAAAACAGAATAGCCAACACAAAACTGAAGAACAAAGTCAGAAAACTGACACTACCCAACTTCAAGGTTTAGTATAAAACTACAGTAATCAAGAAAGTGTGGTACTGGTGAAAGAATAGACAAATTGACCAAAGAAACAGAACAGAAATTACCCACACAAATATAATCAATTGGTCTTTGATAAAGGAGAAACAGCAATCCAATAGAGAAAGGATAAGTTTTTCAACAACTGACCATCAACATGCAAAAATAAGAAACTACACAACAGACTTTATACCTCTCATGAAAATTAATTCAAAATGGATCATAAACTTGAATGTAAAACACAAAATTATGACTTATGGAAGATAACATAATAGAAAATTTAGGTGAGCTTGGGTTTCACCATATCTTTAGATAAAGCACCAAAAGCATAATCTATAAAAGAAAAAATAATGGTAAGCTGGACTTCATAAAATTAAATTTTTCTGCTCTGGTGAAAGATGCTGTTAAGAGAATCAAAAGATAGTCACAAACTGAAAGAAAATATTTGTAAAACAAGTATTTGATAGAGGACTTACATCCAAACTGTACAGAGCTCTTACAACTCAATAGTAAGGATATAACTCAATTTAAAAATGGGTAGAAATATGAAAAGACAACTCACTAAAGAAGGTATAGAGATTGTAAATAAGCATATGAAAAGATATATCATTAAAGAATTTCAAACTAAAACAACATTGAAATATCACTGCACATCTATTAGAATGGCTAAAATCTAAAACATTGACAACACCAAATGCTGACAAGAGTGTGGAGCAACAAGAACCCATATTCATTGTTAATGCGACTGCAAAATGGAACAGTCACTTTGGACTGTTTCTTATAATGTTTGGCAGTTTCTCATAAAGTTAAATATAGGCTTACCAAACGATCCAGCAATTATACTCCTAGACATTTACCCAAATGAATGGAAAATTAAAAGACACAAAAACCTACACATAAGTATTTGGAGCAACTATATTAATAATCACCAAAAATCGAAAGAAACCAAGATGCCCTTCAGTGAGTGAATGAATAAACAAATTGTGGTCCATCCATACAATGGAATATTATTCAGCAATAAGAAATGAGCTATCAAGCCATGAGAAGACGTTTAGGAAACTTACATGCATATTACTAAGTGAAAGAAGTAACTGTATGATTTCAACTACATAACAATCTGGAAAAGGCAAAGCTATGGAAACACTAAAAAGATCAGTGGTTACCAGGGGTTGAGGGGTATGGATATAGGGATAAATAAGTGGAGCACAAGGCATTTTTAGGTCAAGAAACTGTTTTGTATGATACTGTACAAAACTCATTGTACAGTGGACTCATTACATTATGCATTTGTCAAAACCTATAGAATCGTACACAAAAGAGTGAACTGTAATGAAAGCTGTTAGTTTTAATTAATAATAATGTATGGATATTGATTCATCACTTGTAACAAATGTATCACACTAGTTCAAGATGTTAATAATAAGGAAAACTGTGGCCTGGGAGATAATGGAAAATATGGCAACTCTGTACTTTCTGGATAATTTATCTGTAAGCCTAAAACAGTTCTAAAAATTAAAGCCTATTCATTTTAAAACGTGTGTGAATGATATTAAATGAGTTCTCAATAAAGGAAAAGGCATATCTTCTCTATTGGTGGAAAGATGTAATAAAAATTAATTTCCCTAAAATTAATATATAATATTAATATAATTGCAATTAGAATGTTGACAGTTGTTTTTTTAAAAACCTGTAATTGGATAAAATTATCTTAAAGTTCATTTGAAAGAATAAATAGCTGAGAATAACCAAAAGAAAATTTGGAGGAAAAACATAAAGACTGTTTTTAGCAACTATTCAAATATGCTTGAAAGCTAATGTACTCAAATCGATACTATATTTGCACAGGAATAAGCAAATAGGTATCAGACAGAAAAGAAGGTCTAGAAATAGATTTTTAATTGAAATGAGAATTTAACCTATTACATTTAGTGTGTGTCAGTGAGCATGACATTAAAAAATATTCCCAAGTTATGAAGAGTTATCATTTGTGAGTTGGGATGGGTTTTGCAGTTGGAAGCAGAAGCAGAGAGGTAGAAAGCAAGGATATATAATAATAACAACAGATAAGTGCAGCTAGCAACTATATAGCTCTTACTAGTTTTCAGAAACTGCTCTTCTTATTATATATGCGTAATTCTTATGGCAAACTGATGAGATAGATACTACTATTAACCCCATTTTACCAGATGCTGTAACTGAACCACAAAGAGTAAAGTAGCCCACATTCACAAAGATAATAAGTGGGAGATTCAAATCCAGGCTATCTGGCTCCAGATTCTGTGCTCTCAGCTGCTACAAAACATTGCCTCCTAAAAAGAAGCACTCACCTGGTAGTGAGTGCCTCATGAAATTTGTTGCTCTAGGAAATATATTTGACTCCCCTAGTTCCAGTCCTATTATTACAAAGCCAACTGATGTCCTGATAGGACCTGAATGACATTATAAACCATCTAGACTTAAAAGACATACAGAACATTTCACCCAACAACAAAACATACTTTCTACTCCACTGCAATGAGTCATTCTCCAGAATAGACCACATGGTAGGTCACAAAACAGGTCTCAATAAATTTTAGAAAATTAAAATCATGAAAAAGTACTTTCCCTGACGACAACAGAGAGCAGTTAGAAATAAATAACAGGGAAAAAAAAAAAAAAAACGGAAAATACAAAGCATACGGAAATCAAACAACACACTATTAAAATACCGATGGCTCAAGGAAGAAATCATAAATGTCTTAGAGACAAAGGAAAATCAAAGCACAACAGACCAAAACTTATGGGATGCAGCAAAGGCAGTACTCAGAGTAAAACTTGTAGCAAAAAAAAAAAAGAAGCCTACATGGGAATAAAAGATCTCAAATCAACTACCTAAGCTCTGGTGGCATAGTGCCTAAGGCACTTGACTGCTAACCAGAAGGCTGGTGGTTCAAATACACCAGCCACTCCTCAGGAGGAAGATTGGGCAATCTACTTCTGTAGTGATACTGCCTGGGAAACCCACAGAGGGGTCGCTATGAGTCGGTTCTGACTCGATGGCACATAACAATAACAACAACAACTCAACAACTACAGGGACTAAAAAGAAAAGAGAAAACCAAACATAAACCTACCAGAAGAAAGGAAATAACAAATCAGAGCAGAAATAAATAAAATTAAAATTATAAAATTGAAGGAATCAATAAAACCAGAAGTTGGCTTTTTAAAAAGATTAATAAAACTAGCAAACTTTTAGTTAGACTGACAAAGAAAAAATGAGAAAGTATACAAATAATCAAAATAAAAAATGAATGACAAGACATTATAACTGACTTCATAGAAATGAAGAAAATTAAATTGAGAGAATATTAAGGACTATTGTACAGAAACAAACCAGATAACCTAGAAAAATTCATAAATTCTTAGAAGCACACAATCTGCCCAAAGTGACACAAGAGAAAAATAGAAGCTCTGAACAGACCCATAACAAGTGAAGAATTGAATCAGTGATCCAAAAAAAAAAATCTCAACCAAAAAAAAAAATCCAAAACTAGATGTCTTCATTGGAGAATTCCACAAAACATTTAGAGATGAGTTGGCACTAATACTATTTTAACTCTTTTAAAAAGATAGAGAAGGACGGATTAGTACCTAATTCATTTTTTGACAAAAACAACCCTGATACCAAAACCAGACAAAAGATATCACAAGAAAACTACAGTAAATTTATGGGAGAGGAACCACTCAGAAAAGGAAGGTGAGAATGGTTGTTCAACTCAAAGAATGTAATTGATGTTACTGAATTGTACATGTAGAAACTGTTGAATTGGTGCATTTTGCTGTGTATAGGCTCAATAACAATAACAAAATAAGTGAATTTTGAAAATAAAATTCAACTGCTTTAAGGTACTATTCTGTTCCATAATGATTGATTTACCTGTCTGTCTCCATCCTCTCTCCTTCTAACTCTGAAGGTAACATTCTTTTTTTGCTTTTTAAATTGATCTTTAGTGATTTGTTTATTTTTGTCTTATTTTATTTTTGTAAATCAGGACTCTATCTGAACACGGTGGCTCCACTATGCAATGGGAGGATTTTTTTTTGGAACTGGTCACAACCATCATTCTGCTGCCTATAACTCCAATGTAGGTTAAAAGCTACCATTTAAGGGAGAGAATTTCTTGGAAAGACATCTGTAAGCTGCTAACAATGTCACAGAAACATGTTTTTTACCAAGATGTCCTATATTTTGATTTCATCAAATTCTTTTTAAACTGGGCATGCTTACCAACGTTAAAACTTGGAAGCTTTCTCTAAAGGCTGAATTCAAAACTCACTGCTTCAGAAAAATATCTGCGAACAATCTTTCCCAATCATAAAATCATTTCCATTTGCCAACCAACAGGTTTTCAAAAAGATGTTGTAAATGTGAAAGAACTCAAAGCAAATATGTTTTTTAAAAAAGAAGTTAGGCTGAAAGTAAGGAAAATCAGAAGAGGAGAGGGGAGCAAGCACAATTTGTCAAAGCCCTACCAGAAGAAGGTGAAGTTCTTGAGGGTAAGGACTGCATCATCTTGATGTTGTCTGAATCCTCAGCACTGAGCATGTACTCTGGTAGTCAGGGCTAACAGTAAAGGGATCTTCATCTGAAAAATATCCCTTGGTTTGTTTGTTCATTCTTTCAACTAATCTATATGCAGCACATATTGTGCACTCCAAACCAAACTCACTGTCATCGAGTCAATTCTGACTCATAGCATTCCAAGGCTATAAATCTCTATGGAAGCAGACTGCCTCATTTTTCTTCTGTGGCAAGGCTGGTGGGTTTGAACGTTGGTGGGTTTGAATCACCGACTGTTGGTTAGCCATTGCCTCAACCACTACATCACCAGAGCTCCTTGAGTACTGGGAATAGCAGTAGGCAAATTAGGCAGTGTCCTCAGATTTCAGTTTCAGTGGCAGGCATGGAACAAATGTCTTTCTGACTAAGCAGTGTTCTTATTGCTGGTCCTGGAAAGTTCAGCCACGAACAAGGGCTATGAATGTCATCTGTAACTGAGATTTTTGGAATCTTCCAACAAGAAAATTAGAAAGCATCAGCTCGGTATTAAACAACAATATTACACATGAACCAATAGTTGAATATGCAAATATAAATAAGAATTGTCCCTTTACCTTAAAGACTTTACTGTGTGTTTCTTAGAAACAGATATAAAACATAACATTTCAATAAAATATGGAAATATTTTATTTTCAATGTGGGGTTCATAAATTAAAGTTAAATTTTTTAAAAGTTTAAAAGTTAAATCTTCTTGATGAAATGACCCTCTTATAACTATATAATCCATTGTGACCTCTTCTTAAAGATTTTGAACAGTTGAGGTTTTCAGTGGGGGGCTGAGCTCCTTTGTCTCCAGGGTATAAAGGTAGGCAGAATGGGAGAGGTCTCATGGAGGATGCTGATCCAGTAGCTGACTAATGACTCCTTCCCCAGTTCTCCTGAAATTCAGTGTCCAGGGTCATGTAGGTTAAAAGCCTGCCCAAGACTGATGAGGCTATATAGTGTGAGCCAAGGCTCCGAAGAACCTCACCCCTATACTGCCATACTCCCACTGATTTCCTACCTACTTGCTCATCTCTTTAGTCAAGACAGTGAGAACCCTGTGAGAGATTTTCAAGTAAATAGTTGTCTGATTTTTCATTTTTCTATCTTCTTTTTTCTACCTTCATGATTACCAATAAACATCATGATAAACAGAGAGAAGATTGAAGTTGTCAAAGATTTAACTTTACTTGGATTCACAATCAATGTCCATGGAAGAAGCAGTCACGAAATCAAACAATGTATTGCATTGGGAAAATCTATTGCAAAAGACCTCTTTGACCTCTTTAAAGTGTTAAAGAGCAAAGATGTCACTTTGAGTGCTAAGATGTGTTCTGATCCAAGCCATGGTACTTTCAATCACTTCACATGTATGCAAACACTGGACTATGAATAAAGAAAACCAAAGAAGATTTGATGCCCTTGAATTATGATATTGGCAAAGGGTACTGAATATACCCTGGATTGCCAGAGAATGAACAAATCTGTCTTAGAAGTAAAGCTAAAATGCTCCTTAGAAGCAAGAATGGTGAGACTTCATTTCATGTACTTTTTTTTTTTTTTTTTGCCGAAAGTTGCTTTTATTATAGTAAGCTGAATATTAGTGTTACAGTAGCTCTTTTTTTTTAATGTCATAATTTTTTTTTTAATTGTGATTTGGGTGAAAGTTTACAGAGCAAATTCACTTTCCATACAGCAGTTCACAGACACATTGTCTCATGACACTGACTACAATTTACCCTAATGCAACAGCTCCCCTCCTCCTTCCTCCCGATAGTTACCTCTTCCCTGTGTCCATCTCTCCATGCACGCCTGCCCCCTGAGCTGTCTCCCTGTGCATAAACAGCCCTTTTTTCTCCCATGATTGCTCTCTCCAAGGAGTGTATCTACCTCAGGCAAATGTTCAACTCGTATGCTTGTCTTTTGTTTGGCTGGAAGCCACAGGTGTGGGTTAAGTTCCAGACCTGAAGGGCAGCTAGAGGCCATAATCTCAGTGGTTCCACCAGGCTCTATCGGACCAGCAAAACTGGTCCCTCCCTTTTTTTCTTTTTTCAAATGATTTTGAGTTTTGTTCCACATTGTTCTCCCTCTCTATCCAGGATCTCCTACATAGAGCCCCTTCCAAGTGGTTGACAGGGGTATCCGGGCACCATCTAGTTCTTCTGGTCTCATAGTCATATAGGCTGCAGATGGCATGGTGTACCAGTCGCTAGGACCAATTGTTTCCATGAATCTTTGGTTTTCTTCATTCCTCTTTCCTCTGAACAAGGAGATACCCATCATTTCATCTAAATAACTGCTTGCAAGCTTCCAAGATCTCAGTTGCTACTTGCCAAAGTAGGAGGTGGATCAATGTTTTGTGTAGTATGCTATGCCAATTGAACTTGATGTCCCCTGCAACTATGGTCCTGAGCCCACAGGTTCAACTATTTGCTCCCTCTGGGTAGCTGGCTATGACCAAGAAGTGACTACAACTTTGTCCCTTGTCAGTTCTACTATACACCTGGGAATTCTTACAGAACATACAAATACACTTGTAGAACCATTGTCTGCCAACCCTATACATGGTCTTGGGTACACTCCCTGCTGCATAGACATACCCAATAGTTCAGCCTGTCCACCCATCTATCCACACGTATACCCGTGTTTGCCTTCACTGACCACACAGTACAGTATGGGCAAAAGGGTTCATCTTTGTATTCGGTACCTTCCATGTACCTCTCTGTGTCTTCCTTTTCTTCAGTGCCACCATGTTGATCACTCACATTTGGTACATTGTCCTTCTCTTCACCCAAATCAACACTATTCTCTACCTATCTAACAGTGTTCCCTTTCCTCCCCTCTCACCCCTGGTAACCAACAAAGAAAATTTCCTTCTATATATAAATCATTCCTTAACTTTTACAATAACCGACTAATACAATATTTGTCCTTCTGTGATTGACTTATTTCACTCAGCATACTGTCCTCCAAGTTCATGCACATGATGCAGTGTTTTGCAGATTCTACAAATCTTTAGGGTTGCATAATATTTGTGGTAGTTAAGTTTGTGTGTCAACTTGGCTAGGCCTTGTTGAGGGGCTGGGCAACTGGATGTAGTATTCTCCATGATGATACTGATAATCAACTCCATGGTGGAATCTACTGTGAGCAGCTGAGTAGCTGCCTTACTGATGTGGTCTGCTTCCTGTATATAAGGAGAAGCCTTGGAGAAAAGTGTCTAGCTTATGGAACCTTGAATCCTGCATGTAGCTGCGTCATTGTTCAGCAGCCTGCCATGGTCTGCTGACCTTGGGACTTACAATGGACTTGACTTACAGTGGACAGCCTGCCATGTGATTTGGTAATATCAGGACTGTGCCTTTTTGCTTGTCAACCTTGGGCTTGGCAGCCTCAGCAGTCAGCAGATATCTGAGTGAAGAAAAGCCTCTAGCTTCAGTGGGCCAGGTGCTAGAGACAGAGCTGAAGCCCAAGGCTGAGGGGCTTTCACCCAGCCCCTAGAACCTGGCACTTTGAACTTGGACTTAAAAGCCTCCAAACTGTAAGAGAACAAACTCCTGTTTGTTAAGGCCATCCCATTTGTAGTATATTCTTGTCAGAGTGGCACTAGATAACCAGAACAGCATTCCATTGTGTGTATGCACCATAGTTAGTTATCCATTCCTCAGTTGATGGACACCTAGGTTGTTTCCATCTTCCGGCTATTGTAAATAGTGCTGGGATGAACATGAGTGTGCATATGTCTGTTCTTGTCATGGCTCTCACTTATTTAGG